>NC_083367.1:48083257-48386287 GCF_030254825.1 Meriones unguiculatus
GTCTCATGAAGGGAAACTGTTTTACACAGATGAGCAAGCCAAGTTATGTAAGAGGTGAGATTTATAACCAAGTCATAACCATTTATAACCAAGCAGTTCTGCGCTGAGAACTGCTCTCCCATCGGACTGCATCCTGCAGTTTGTTTATTCATTCACTTTGCTGCCACTGGGATTTGAACATAGGACCTCATGCATGTGGCCAAGCATTCTACTACTGAGCCACACTTCCTAACAGTTATTATGTTTTAATTTGATATCCAAGTCACATAGCCCCTGCCTTCATTTCAGGTTTTATTGTTCCTGAAGCTTCCAGGGAATTCCCATTTCCAAGGCTTCTTCTGTAAAAAGAACTTTTATTTCAGTTGTTCTCTTGGATGCTTACTGCTGAATAAGTTCCCCCTTTCTTGTTCTTTTTGAGCTCTGGGCTTGCTTGTTCAACTGCTCTGTCACAAACTCCACTCCAACTGCTGTATTCAGTTTGACTTTTCTCTAGGCCTCTGAATTGCTCTGCTTGGCCTCAAATTAACTCCAGTGTTCTGCTCTAATCTCCTGGATCTTTCTCATTCTCTGGCTCATTTTGTCTTCACCTGAGTTCTCTCTCTGCAGCCCGTCTCTCTCTATTATTGCCCCAGTAGAACAGCCTGCCTCTCTCTCTGCACTGCCCATTAAGCAGCTTCCATTTCCTGTCTAGTCTTGTGAGATTTGGATGTATCCTATTCTGGTCAAATCTTTCTCTGATTCATCACTGTTTCTGCCACTCAACTAGACATAACTTTCAAACATGGGTGCAACCTTCTACAAACTCACTTTACCCATCATTGTTTGAGATTAAAGGCATGTATCACCACACCTGGACCTAAGCTTTTCTTTAGCTGATATTTGCTCTATACCAGGCTGGCCTTAAGATCAGATCTGCTTGCTGCCGTCTCCTGGATTAAAGACATATTTGTATTCCAGCCAGATCACACAGCACTAGAAGGTCTTTAGGTGTGATCTCTTGCCAGAACAGCCATGTTCTGAATAAACATTCCTCTACATTTTTCTTCCTCCAATTCCTGCTGAAATCAAATTCTTGGTTGGTGCCCTCTTTCCATTTATCTGCTTCCCTTGTGTAGACCCTACTCCCTTTTGTTCAACAGACAACACTTGACTCTGCTCATTCATGGTGTGGTGAGTGACGTTAGCACATCTGGCTTGCTTTCACTGAAAATTTGAGGCTAGCAGAAGGGAATTAGAGTTCTTCCCCAGCCCTCAAACACACCAGCAACTCACAACAGACAAGTTCTTGTAAGTCTTTTACACGTTGTCATTAAGTTCTGAGGCTTCTTCCTGTTCTCCCTGGAACTCCCTTTTCTGTTCAGCAGCTGGCCTCATGAGCTTTGGAGCTGACTTGACCTCACTTCTTTCAATCTAGCTCTGGATCTGGACTCAGTCTTATTCCTGCTCCTAGAGCCGGCCTGAAGAACCTTTAACCCAAAGCAATGCCGGGAAGACACTGCAAACAGCTGTGTGAGCACAGGTGAGCGATGGAGCCATTTAAGCTGAGGATCTGCACGTGCACACTGGCATCAAGCCCACCATCCTACCCTTGTTAGGCCAGTGCTTTCTATGCTCCAGCTCTTGAGCCTCCGTGCGCTTGTCTGTGTGGAGTCTGGAACAGCCTAAGCACCAGTTTTGAGAGTGATGATTTGGAAATACTAAGTCACCGGGGTTGGGTCAGAATTTTATGTGGCTTTGTCGGTGGTCTTTTCTTGACTTCCTGACTTCTACGGGCATCCATCCTGTCCAATAGGTAACCCCATAACCCATCTCCTCCTGGCCCACATGGAGGTGAGAACGGTCCAGACCTTCAGCCTCCTGAGATACATTTGAAGGCTTCTTGTGGGTGGCCTTTTCTCACTGCGTATGGAAGTGAAAATTTCAAGTCATCAGAAACCAGCTATGCCTGGCTCCGCTGGGAGGAGCAGGTAGAATGGAAGCCGTAGCTGCGATGCTTACGCCGTTAGTTTGAACTACATCAGGCCTGGTAGATCTCACATCACAGGTGGTCATAACACTCAGACAGGAGAGGGCTGGGAGTGCCTGGGTGGGAGTGAGTGGGAGGAAGTGGGAGCAAGGAAGAAGCCCGCTATGAGATTCAAAGCACCTCTAAGTACTGAGGTGTGTTTCAGATGCTATTTGATGCATGTGAGTAAGAACAGAGAGATGTTGGGAGGGACGTTTAGGGAAGGAAGATGGAGCAGTGGGTAAAGGGAAAACTTGCAGAGGTGATGGTCTGGTACAGCGAAGTCAGGAGCAAGGGCAATATCTGGGCAAGATCCTTCTCAGTGGGAGCCCCCCCCCCCAAGTATCCTGGCCCCCAGTGTTGCTTCCACACCCTCGGCTTTGGTACAACTCCTTCCCCCAACCTCAGGACCCAGTCTTCTAGGCTACCTCCCCCAGAATGACAGGGAAGCTCTAACGCTCAACCAGTCTCTGCCTTTCTCCTGCTCCATAAAGACTACATTCCTCAGATGCAGGTTACCTGTATCCAGGGGGGCTTTGTAGCATGTGTGGCACGAAAGTGGCCTGCCTGCATGATACAGAGGAAGGTAGGGGCTTGTGGGCACCCCAGACAAGCATGAGGACGTGCAGCTACAGCATTTTCCAGAGATGGACCACCAGGTACCCAGGTAGGAATGGATCCAGAAACAAAAATGGAGCTACCCGGCTGTGCAGAGACTCCAACAGAGGGTCGCAATGCCCCCTTTTCTTGTGCATTGGAAGTCTGGGGTACCACTTGCTAACCTCAGGTGGCTCGTGGAAGAAGGAAAGATGCTGCAAAGAGGATAAACATCCCCTGAGTCCTGTGCTATTTACAGAAGAGAGGAGAGGAGGAACAGGGACAGAAGAGGGTGGAAGGACTACTGAACAACAGCCGTGAGCCAGGCAGCCCTCTGGGCTTTACGGTGCACTCAGCACTCCATGGCAGTGCTCGCTGTCCAGACCTTACAACTCCATAAGCCAAGCCTTCTTAGTCTCCAATTCTGGACTTCAAAGTTGAGTTTCAGCCAAGAGACGTAATCAGTGTAGATAAAGTAAAAATGTAACTTGGCCTACCTGGTTACAAAACCCGCATGCTTCACCCCTGTGAGATGCAAATCCTCCCCAGTACCAGAAAAGCCGCTGCTGGTAAAGGGTCATTCCAGAGTGGGGGAAGGTAGGGAGATAGTGATGGCTAGGGAGAGAAAGAAGCTCCTGCCCTGGCCAAGTTTCCCGGGACTAGGTTACCCGGGTAGCTATTTATTTAGAGCAGGGGACCAGGACAACAAGTGGCTCCTTAGGCTTAGATCTAGAAAGTAGGTACTGAGGAGAGAGAGAGACAGAGACAGAGACAGAGAGACAGAGACAGAGAGGAGGAAGAGGGGAGAGAACAGAGAGATAGATCAATAGAGAGGAAGAAGAGGGGAGACAGACAGACAGGAGAAAGATGGGATACATACTTAACTGGGGACAAACTTAGGCAAGCACAGCTTCAGAGAGTGTGACTGTCCCCGAGTGGGAAGCAGGCTTGGCTCCCAGTGGTTCCATGGATGGGTGCTCTGCCAATGGGTCTATGCATATTTATTTGTCATGGTTGTTGCCAGTATTACAACCACATTCTCTGACTTGTGTGCCCTTAGGCTAAAGGAGTGCAGAAGAGCACCTGATTTGAAACGAGTCAGTTCCTGTTTCCAGGTCAGAGTTGAAAGTGTCAAAAATCCCAGGCTCCCCCAGCCCGCGTCTTTATGACCACAGGCCACTGTTGAAATTCTTCTTTGCAAGGGAAGTATCGTATGTTGCTTTTTCTAGCAGTGGGAATACATACAAATGACTTACTTTAGAAACTCTGGCCATGTCACTAATTTGCTGATAAATGATTACCTACAAGCTGAGGTGCAGACCCAGAAATCAAACTGCAAAAAATGAAGATCTCTCTTTATGCAGACCGCTGTGCTATGGGAGGATGCAAGCAAGGCCACAGAGTTTATAATTCACAGCCTGGAAGAAATGTCATGAACTCCTGGAACTGGAATAGGCAAGGTCTACATGACCCACGTGCAAGATCGGAAGAGAGTCACGAACACAAAGATGGCCTCTTGATGGAAGTGCTCAAGCCAAAATTGGGAATGAGAACCCCAGGACAGTGGGTGGAGGGGAGATGAGCCAGAGTACCTGCAAGATGTCCAAGGAAAGACAGCCAGTGTTGACTCCGCCCATGTTATCGTCATTATTCTAATTAACTTTTGTTTAGACAGAGTCTCACTGTGTAGCCCAGGCTGGCCTTTAGCTCATGATCCTCTCAGGTCCTGGGATTCCAGGTGCGCACCACTTTCCCAGGCTCCTTATCATAATCTTTAATGGTGCTCTTGTTCTTGTTAGCTGGCTCAGAACAGCCGTTAGAACAAGAGATAAGAATAATTCATTTAAGAAATGGAACAGAACTTTGAAATTAGTGGTTTTTTTTTTTAAATTTTAGAGTAGAGGTCAGAGCTAGGTTTTAGAAATGTTTTGGAAATTGCGGGTTTTGTTCTCATGTTCCCATGGGCTAATTAATGCTTCCTTGGCTGACTATCCCATAAATCTTCACCCACACAAGTCGTGAAGCACTCAACCAAATAATCCCATTGATCCTCGCACTTTTTTTTTTTTCAAGACAGGGTTTCTCTGTGTAGCCTTGGCTGTCCTGGACTTGCTTTGTAGACTAGGCTGGCCATGAACTCACAAAGATCCACCTGCCTCTGCCTTCCTGAGTGCTGGGATTAAAGGCATGCACCACCATGCTTGGCAGAGACAATTCTTATACCACTATTGAAGACAATGGAATCCACAGAGGATTATATTCCTATCTGTATTTTAGAAAGATAATTGTATAGACAGTCTATATGAAACATTTTAAACTCTGCCAATATTGTGCTTGGATAACCACTTAATTTTGTTGTTGTTGTTTGTTTGCTTTTTTTCAGAGACAAGGTTTTTCTGTGTAGCCCTGGCTGTCTTAAAATACCCTCTGTAGACCAGGCTGGCCTTGAACTAACAGAGACCCACCTGTCTCTGCCACTTGAGTTCTGGGATTTAAAGGTATGTACCATCACCACCCAGCTCACTTAGAAATACTTGATAGAGTTTCTTCTATTACATTTCTTTCTTAATCTTCTCATCTGCCTCTCAATCTTGCTTTGTTGAGCCTTTGCTTTTTGCTTGAGGGTCGGCCAACAGAGACCCATTTCCTGGACTTTGAGTTTCTAAAGGCCAGTGGTGAGGGACTATGACTTATAGAAGAGGTTAAGGAGAATAGATAATGTCCCATTTGCAATGCCTGTCTCCAGTCTCTGGGATAGGACAGGGAGAAAATGCAAATTCTGCATAGTCCTTTGGGGATTCTTTTGTCTTCATTTGCTTAAACTTTTTGAGACAGTGTCTATGTGACCCAAAGATTCTCAAATTCATTAGTGCTGGGGGTGCAGGTGTGTCCCGCCACACACGGCTTTTAAAGTCATCTTAACAGTGAGGATTCAGTGATCCAACTCACTAAGCAGCTTGTGAGACTGGACACACGAGCTCTACCTTTTCTAGGAAGGTGGCTGGGCTTTATTGTGGCACATCTAGGCAGACAGGCTTGTTCCTCAGTGTGGGCTGAGGGCAAGACAATGGCTCTCTCAGTGCTGTGAGAGGAAGAGGGAGGGTGGCTGGTTTTAATGGGCTTAAGGTGGGACCACTAATCGGCCACCTGTCCAAGGTAATTCGAGAATGATGATGTCATCAGGTACCATTCCAAGGTGGACAAATGTCTGCCACAGACACACACCCTAAATCTGATTGCCCTGAGCAAAGAAAGAACTCTGAATGGGTTTAAGTAAAAATGTAACTCCGTTTGTGAGCTAGAGGCTGAAATACAAATGCAGTGGGGAATATAGAAAAATGTATTTCTCTGTGGGCTTTGGTTTAGAATCAATACTCTCTAGTGGTAGAGGTTTGTTTGTTAGTCCACTTGCCTGGGGTTCAAACAGCCTTTAAGGAATTTTGACTAAAACTCCCGGATTATTTGTGTGTGGTATGTGTATGGGGGTAGGAGGCGTCCTCACTTTCATAGCCCTGGATAGTCTTGAACTTGGAGCATTCCTTGGCCTTTGCTTCCTGAATGCTAGAATTACAGGTTTATGCCACCGCACCCAGTGAACCCAGAGATTTTTTTTTTTTAATGTGACAAGTTTTTATTTTGATCCCGCTTTGGGGCTCAGTGTTGCAATGCTATAGTTCCTGGGATGCCAGAAAGCAATGATTACTGCAATTCAACTTTATAGGAAGAGCTGGAAAATAAGCACATGGCGGTCATGGCCAGACCTGCCCGTGGAAAGCCCCTAAGTAAATGTCAATAGAAAGTTCTCAGGTCTCTTAGCACAAGAACAGATAAAGAAGGATTGCTTTTAGCACGTGGAACTGGCACTGAATAAAAGAAAAATTATGTAAATATTGTGTAGAAAATATCTTGGAAGCCCAAACCTGGACATAGGCCTGGGGCAAGTAGCTTGCTGAGTGAAAAGATAGTTGCCTAGCTAAGAGGAGGGGCCTGCGCCTATAATCCCAGCTCTAAGGAAATGGTGGCAGGAGGATCTTGAATTCAAGACTACAAGTCAAGGCTACCTAGGAAACATTTGTGTCAAAAAAGGAAGGAAAGGAAGAGAGGGAGAGGCCAGGAGGCGAGAGCACTGAGTCAGAAGGGAGGGCGAAGGTGGGTGGTGCTGTATCTCAGTTGGTAGAGGACTTGCTTACTATACAGGAAGCCCCAGGTTGCATCCTCAGTACCTCACAGACTAGTAATAATGGGGTCACACCTGTAATTCCGGAAATTCAAGACTGGCCGGAGCTATCTAGCAAGTTCAAGGGCAGCCCTGCCTCAAAAGAAAGAAAAAAAGAAATGAAAGGAAAAAACTAAAAGAATGGACAGAAGGAAGGAGAAAAGAAAAATCACCTGGTTCAGTGATACACACTGCTCTAGGGGCCTCCATGGCCCCTGCGGCCACAGTTGCCATGCTAGGTACTTGTAGTTTAGGAGCAAAGAGAACCTAGTGGCTGATATAGTGCTGTGTCTGTGATCGACTCTGCTTTTACTGGACTAGCAGAGACGTGTGATACAATAAGCGATTAATCCTATTCTCTTTTTGCTTGTGTTGTGAATGGGGTGCACTCATATGTATGTTCATACATATGTGTGTGTGCAGTGTGAATGTTTGTATGTATGTATGTATGTCCAAGGTTGATATCAGGCATCCCCTCCCATTGCTCTCTACCTTACATGCTAAGCAGGGTCTCTTGCTGAACCTGGAACTTGCCATTTCAGCTAGTCTGGCTCGTCGGCTTGCTTGGGAATCATGTCTCAGCCTCTGGTGTGCTGGAATGCCCATCTGATTTTCCACAGGCTTTGGAGATCTGAATGCTGATTCTTAAGCTTGCACAGAAAGCCCTTTCATTACCTGCTAAGCCATGTCTCCAAGACTCCTACTCTTTAGAGTAGGTTAACATCTACAATATACAAATCAGTTCTACTCTGTGCCAATAGTTCAGGTTGCTTTATTTGCATTTAAAGTAGTAGAAGCAATTATTGGTTTAGTAGAACCTATGTTTACCTGGGGGAGGGGTCAGTCATCCCACTGAACTGATTTCCCTGTAAGGACAAGTATATTAGTTATTTTCTTCACTGATGTGATCAAATACTCCACAACAAACAACCTGCGGGAAGGATTTGTTTTGGCTCACAGTTTGAGGGAATACAGTCCACCAAGGTGAAAAGGTATGGCAGCCAGGGCATATGGTTGCCAGTCACACCATTGACTCAGGAAGCAAAGAGGGAAGAATGATGGCCCTTCTCCCTCTTTTCTCTTCTGTTTGGTACAGAACCCCATCCCTTATCATAGCGCCACCTACCTTCAGAATGCATCTTACCTCATTAATTAAACATCTTAGGAAACATCTCAGAGACACATATCTTAGCTAGATTTTCTGTTGTTGTGATGGAACACCATGACCAAAAGCAACTTGAGGAGGAAAGAGTTTATTTCATGTAATATATTTCTCAGTAACTGTCCATCACTGATGGAAGTTAAGGCAGGAACTCCATCAAGGCAAGAACCTGGAGGCAGAGCCTGATGCAGAGGCCTTAGTTGCTTACTCCTCATGGCTTGCTGAGCCTGCTTTCTCCAAGGTGATTCTAAATCCAGTCAAGTGGACAATGAAGATCAAGCAAGACAGCAGGGAGGGAAAACTGAAATGCAAGCTAGATGTGCAAGTTCAAGGCCTGCTTGGGTTACAAAGCAAGACTGTCTTCTAAAAGAAATTGGCATTCTTAACATTTATGTCATCAGGATGGGTGGTGGTGGCACATACTATGAGTTTGAGGCCAGCCTGGTCTACAAAGAGAGTCCAGGACAGCCAAGGCTAGACAGAGAAACCCTGTCTTAAACCTCCTCTGCCCCCAAAAATGATGTCATCAGTGTACATTTACAGGGGACTAGAGATCACTGATGAGATGTCACCGAGCATAAGGCCACTTCCTGCTTGTGGCCCACTCTCTAGTCATAGGAACTCATGTTTGTATTCGCTTCGGAAAGCCTACCCAACATTTGCAGGCTGGGGTAAGAGTGAAAATGGAAGCTTGCATACAATATGACTCCATTTTACAAAGCTCTTTATCTAGCTAAGAACTTGTGGTATAAAATATGTTATATCCTATTGCCTTGAACAATATACCTTCAGGAAAATCCAGAATAGCAACCTTGAATGTGGAATTCTTTGCCTTTTTAAGGTTTGCCTCCTTTCCCTAGAGGGCCTCCTCTGCTGTGTGAGATTTTTGTTGCTGTAACAAAATACCCAAGGAAATCAACTTAAAGAAGCGAGGACTGATTTTGGCTCAGGGCCGCAGAGGGTTCAGCTGATGGTTACTTGGCTCCTTGGGCTCCTCTGGTGCTCAAGCAGAGCACTGGTGTGAACACGTGGAGGAATAAAGTTGTCGAGAGGGAAAGAGAGAGAGAGAGAGAGAGAGAGAGAGAGAGAGAGAGAGAGAGAGAGAGAAAGGAAGACACAAACAGAAATACCTTTCAAGGGTCCCAAAGACTTACTTTCTTCAACTAGCTCTACCTCCCATGCCTCCTGACAAGCCCATTAACCTATGAATTCATCATTAGATTAGGGCCCTCATGAGCCAATCATCCCCAAAGGATCTACCTATGAATTCTGTCCACTGGGCAGAATTCAAGCTTTTGGAAAACATTTTAAGCCCAAACATTTTATCTACTCTGCTCCCCCAAACCCGCCCATGTATTAAAAAGACTCCAGTGTGCATATTTATTTCTGTGTTTACAGCTATCTGCTGGTCATGTCTCAGGCCTGGAAGTAAACAAAGCCATGGGACAATCCATTTTCAGAGGTCAGCAAAGAGAAAAGGCCTGCAGAGGGTTCAGGGTCCTGGCACAGGGAATTCAGGCACCCTGGGTACTAAGGAGAGGTCTGGAAGGTGATGAAAGACACTGAGTGGATATATTCCCTGGCCTCTGTGATGAATCCCACTTCAGGAAAATGATGCCCAAGCAGGACAGGGGGTCTGGGATAGCAGCCCTTTTTTCTTGGGTATTTCCCTGCTGGTTTTGGTTTAGGGGCACAGTTTATAGGAAGAAAATACAAAGAGCAATCTCTTCTAAACCTAACGTTGTTTTCAGACTTAACTTCATTTCACAAGGGCCCTGCTATTTGATGAAATTTACTCTGGGAGAAATTTGCTTTGGGGGGGGAAAGGGGTTCAGGGTCCAGCTGTGTAGCCCTGGCTGTTCTTGAGCTCCTGCCCCTGTCTCTCTAGGAAAGGGATTACAAGCGAGTACCACCACGCTTGCCCTAGAACACACTTTGACTGTAACACATCCCTTTGAAGGCAACATCCTCAGAGTGGAGGTACATAGCCCCCTCCCATTGTTTTCAACCACAGAAGAGAATTGTTATCGTTTCTAATTGTAGAAGTTCTCAAGTTGTGGGTCTCAATCCTCCTTGGGATCGAGTATCAGATGTTTACATTGTGTTTCCTAACAGGAACAAAATGACAGTTATGAAGTAGTAACAAAATAAGTTTTGGTTGGGGGGGGTCACCAGAGCATGAGAGTCTATATTAAAGGATTGCAGCATTAGGAAGGAGGAGGACTGTATGGGAGGATCATGCCCGATGTAAAAGCAAGCCTAGTTCCAGAGTCCCATTTACACCGGCCCTTGTGCCTGCTGGGTTCGGCAGGTGCTGAATGAATGATTAGTTGGGTCCAGTGACCGTTTCTGTTTCTCCCACAGTCTCAGAAATGGACCAGCCAGTCTTTGCTTGACATCAGCTTCCTTATCTGTGAAACACTGGGAAGATGTGACCCCGTCTGTAAAGTGCTTGCCCTACACGAGAAAGGACCTGGGTGAGACCCCAGGCTCCACGCGTAATCTGTGCGCGCTACAATCTTAGTGCCGAGGAGGCGTGAGCAGGAAGATCCCTGGGGCTTGCTCCTCAGCAAGTCTTGGTAAATCAGTGGACCCCAGGTTCGGTGAGAGACCCTGTCTGACAAAGCAAGATAGAGAATGAATGAAGATGCCAACCGCTGCCAATCTCTGGCTTCAGCACGCATACCCACAGGAGCGTGCACACGTGCACACACCTATATGATCTACACACACGAAATCTAAAAGCACAGTTGGACTATGAGCAGGGCTTAAACGGTCTGAACCCCCCTTTTACTGCCCAAATTCTTAGGCCGTGTGGCTCTGGTTGGCAATTAAGCACTCTGATGTCAACAAAATCGAGTCCCTCTTCCCCCCCCCCCCCCCGCAAGCATAAATGGGCCTTATTCTCCAGGTGCAACAGAGAAGCTTTGTCTTGAGTCCGTCTGTCCTGAATCACCAGTGACAAGAGTCCCTCCGCTCATTTCCAGGAGCCAGCCTGAACGGCCCTGCTCAGCCAGGCGGCAGCATGCCTGCAGGCTTCAGCATAACTGAAAATTTTCTTTACCTCCACACTAGTTTAATTGAGCTTTCACTTTTGTGTCTGCAGGTCCAGGGATACTCAAGAGGGTTTTGTGGTTTACACGTGTTTAGACTTAATTTAAACCAGGAACTCATTTCCTCTGGCCTCAATGGCCTACGCACACGTATGTGCTCCCTCCGTCCCTTCCCCCACACCTCCCTTTTCAGGCAAAGCAATCAGGGGTAACCAGGTTTAATGTACTGTAGATGTCCATTCCAGACCCTGCTTTGGGAAATCGTTCCATGCTGTGGAACACTCCGTGTGACCAGAGGTTGAGTACAGCCTGGGGAACGGCTAGACAGAAAGATCTTCCACCTGCCTGCTCTGCCACAAGCCAGCCCGGGGGCCTGAGCATCAAGGTCGTTGGGACAGGGACAAATCTGAAGCTTGTGTATAGTCCCAAACTTGGTGAGTTTCAGAGATGAGGAGGAGGTGGCACCACAGAGTGGGAGTGACAGGAGGAAGCCTAGCACTGTCATGGCTCCTTCCCCCCTGTGGGTTTCCTCTTTTCCTCATTTTCAAGTGTCCACTGTTTAGCTCTTCCGTATGACCCTTTTTCCTTCCCCTTCTCCAGCCACTGTGGCCAGCTCGGGTCCCACAGATGTTTCTCAACGTGACTGCTCTCTCTCTGGTTCTCACTCCTGCATTCCTGCTTCTCTGTGTGAATGTGTGAGGAAGCTGTTCTCACGAGGCCTCGGGGATGTGGACACCTGAGGGCCTCTCACCTGATCCTAAGAGGTGAACAGCGTTGTGCTTCTATAACCAAACCCGCAATGCTGAATGATGGGTTAGTAACTGAAATTTACTTCTCATAATTCTGATGCCTGGGAAATCCAAAAACAAAGCTAGGTTAGGTTTGGTGTCTGGTGACACTTTGTCGTGAGCTTTGGAGAGGGCAGCGTCTTTATGAGGGGAACCGGCAGGGTAGAGACAGCAATCCCTCTTTTGTAAGACCCTTGATCCCATTTGTGATAGGGGTCCTCATGGCTAGTTACTCCCTTAAAGGCACAACCTTTTCATACATTTACCCTGAAGACTAAAATCCAGCGCTAATGTTGGAGGGTCACAGATACTCAATCCATAACACAAAGGAATAGGGAAAGGTCCCGTGTCCAGCAAGCCAGTTTGGTGGGGATTGTTTGGGTTAGTCCTGGCAGTCTCTTTGGGGCAAAGTTATAAAGTAGGGAGGGCACGAACTTCAGTCTCAGCTTCCCCCTTCGGAAGCATCCCTCTTCAACTCCGCCCTGACCACAGCTCTTGCCTAAACACTGTCCACTGAAGGCACCTTCACCCCTTCCTCATTGCACCAACATCTAAGCAACCGCTCTGCCCTTCTCAGGGTTGCTTGTCACACTGTATAGTGAGTGAAAGGGTCTAGCCCTTGCTAAAGGAGTATCAGGGCTATGGCAGCCAAATGGGGCTGAATAACGAGGAAAAGAGGGGCAGAAATGAGGAGGTATAGAGAACACAGGTGCGTGAATTTCCTCCGCCACCGCAAGGCCAATTCAAAGTTTGCTGAAAGGTCAAAACGCCCGTTATTTGTTTACTTCCCTGTTTTGTTTGTTATCCTGCCTAAAGTGGTATTTTGTTTTGTTTTTGTCTTTAGCTCTTTTCTGTACTTAGAATAGACACAGGGATGGAGTAAGAGGCCCTGGCTCCTCACCGGGGCTGGCAGGCTGACTAAAAGCAGGATGAAAGCCTGGCATTCCTGCTTGCAGTTTGTTTCTGTCTGTGTCGCTCCCGAAACCTTGGCACAGACTCCTCCTTCACTGAGCGTGGGCAGCGCAGGCACTCGGGAGCGTCTGTCTGGAAACCAGGGCTACGATGTATCATCTGCCCGAGGTCAAGGCTGAGGCTCACGGGTGGGAGGGACTGAGGCCTTGCTTCTGCCGCATTTCGGGCACCCCCAAAGGTGCCTGAAAGTCTCAAGCCGCCGATCCTGAACACTGTCCTGCTGTCACCTTAGAATCCAGAAAAAGCAGAGCTCGTGGGGCGGGTCAGGCTGTGGTGAGCTCACCGGCCAGGCTTGAGCACCCGTCCTCCTGGGAATCAGGTTGCCCCCTCAAACAATGCCGACTTTTTCAAGCCGTCTTGCAGAACCAGACCTGAGATAATGATCAATCGGACCACACTTTGACCAAGACGGCTTAATTATGCATACCTCTTGCCTGCTGTCCCAGTTCTTCCTCTAGTTCCACCTAAACGCCATGCCAAACCATCAAAGACGGGCGGAAATGCTTACCTTGTCTTTCCCAAATGGCTACTTTGATTAATCTTTTTTTCCCCTGTCTTTTCACCATTAACATTAGCTTTCTTTGGACCTGGCATCTTAGAAATCTTCAAGAGGTGGGTCTCTGGCCCAGGACTCCGGTTATATAGTCTAGAAACACTAACCTAAGACATGGAAAAAAAATCATAGATTATTTTTTAATTGCCTAAAATTTATAACTCAAGGAAAAGACTCCATACTCTAGCATGACAACTGAGTTCAGCAAGCTCACCTTACACAGGTCATCTTATACAATGTGAGTCAGCAACAATTGCTATTCAGGAATATTTAGGTGAATGAGACTTATAATTTTTGTTCGTTTGTTTGTTTTTTGTTTCTTGAGACAGGGTTTCTTTGGGTAACCTTGGTTGTCCTAGACTTGCTCTGTAGACCAGGCTGGCCTCAAACTTGCAGAGATCCACCTGTGTCTGCCTCTCTGAGTGCTGGGATCACAGGTGTGTGCCACCGTGCCTAACAAGACTTACAGATTTATATTCTTGACTGTGGAGAACGTGGTTCCTGGGTCAACAGTGTGGGCATCCTTTGGAGTATGTTAAAATGCTGGCTCTCAGGTATCGCTTACAGCCTGGAGATCAAATCTTCAGATTGCTGTGTTCCCAGGAAATCTCAAAACAGCCTATATCTGAAGGTCTAGAGGCTAACTTGACAAATGGTAAGAACGCCTGTACATTTTAAGTTCTACGATGCCTGGCTGGTTTCCATTCTCAGAATCTTTGAGCATGTTTGGAGCAGGTAAGTCCACTGAACCGTGTATGTAAAAAATAAAAAATAAAAATATCCCCCAGACGCACCCAAGTTTGGGAACCATCAAAATAGTTCCTCGTTTCTTTCCTCTGAAGAGGAAAATGAGCTTGGAGAGAGAAAATGGCCTACCCAAATGGTTATCAGGTTGACATCAAGATTCTGTACATAAAAATAGTCGTATTATTACTTGTTAAATTCAACTAGACTACACTTACAGAATTTGTTCCGGGGAATTCATGTTGTTTTCGTCCATCTTGGTTGTTAAAACAACACGGACCAGTGACTTAAGAAGAAGCATCTGTTACAGTTGTGCCCGACCCCTTGCCCTAGCACCGGGGATCATGTCAAGGGCTTCACTCTTCTTAGGCAAGCACTTCATTATTTTGTACATCCTCAGCTCTCTTCACCTTTTATTTTAAGGCGAGGTCTCACTAAGTTGCCCAAGCTAGCCTTAAACTCATTCTGCAGTCCAGATTTATCCTAAACTTGTAATCCTCCTGCCTCAGCCTCCAGGGTAGCTGGATTACAGGCATATACCACCAGGCTTAGCTCATACCTCTGGTTTTTAAAAGCAGACACCTGAAACCCAGAAGAAAGCCTTCGCTGGGTATTAAATATGATGGCACCTTCGTCTCCACGACTTAGTCCCAGCCCCCAGGGCTATGAGAATGTTATACCAGCAGCTTACACAGACGAAGACACAATGCGCTACACCATGCTGAGCTGTGGGTAGGAAACTGTGCCAGTTAGATTTTTGTCAGCTGGTAACTAGAGACGGTTAGGAAAAGGGACTCTCAACTGAAAAAAGTGCCTCCGTAAGACGGGCTTGTAGGAAAGTCTGTGGAGTTATTCTCTTGATTAACGATTCATGTGAGAGGGCTTATGCCACTGTGGGCAGGGACACCCCTGGACAGATGTTTCTGGGTTGTGCAGAAAAGCAAGCAGAGTGAGCCACGGGGAGTAAGCCAAGAAGCATCATTCTTCTATGGCCTCTCCTTCAGTTTCTGCTGTGACTTTTCTCAGTGGTAGACCGATCAGGAGGGACAAACCAAAGGAGCCCTTTCTTCCCAAGCTGATTCTGGCCGCCATGTCCAGACTGAGAACTAACTAGGCTTATAACACCCAGCCTGCCAGTAGGATATTTGTAGTCTGGTGCAGAAAAGGAGAGAGGCAAGATCACCTAGAAACATATTAGGGATAACAAGACACTTTGTAATAAGGACCATGATAATTAAGTCGAATCCAGATGCCCAGCCGTGTTAAACCAGGGCCTGCTTGTCACAGATAGGGTGAGCTCTCCTCTTGATAAGACCTAGCTCGCCCAGGCATACCTATGAGGGAGTTTATTGATCAGATTAATTGAGGTGGAAACACTTACCCTAAAAGTGGGTAGTACGGCTTCCCGGCTGGGATCCAAAACTGAATAAAAGGAGAGAGCCAGCTGACCATATGAATTTTATACAGACTAAGGGTTATCCTTCCTCTGTATCTGACTGTAGATATGATATGAGCAGCTGCCTCCAGCTCCTCCCACCTCCACTTCCCTGCTATAAACAGACCAGACTCTTGAACTGTAAACCAGAAAAACAAATGAACAAAGAAAACCCTTTCTTGCTTAAATTGCTTTTGCCAGGGTATTTTATCATAGCAACAAGACAAAGAAACTAAGACGCCTCTTCTGAAAAGTTTGAATGTCCCTTTGGTTTCTTGGATTGTGAATAATTAACTTAACACTGGTATAATAACGAAAAACTGGCATAATAAATTCCTAAACTCTAGTGCAAAGAAAATACAAAAGTAATTTGTTATTTAGACAAACAGACGTTTCATTGTATAGGCGCTCAGTAACATTTACAAAGAAGACTCATTAAAAAAAATACTCATATAAAAGTCGCTGTTACTGAGGGGCTGGGGTCCTAGGCCAGCGGCAGAACACACGTTTAACATGCTTAAAGTGCTGGGGTCAATCCCTAGCTTCGCAAGAGGGGGAAAACACTTTTATTGGGGCAGTTCAGATGCAGGCTAACACAGGTGTAACGCTGATCTGCAAACTCCATTTTGAGCTAACAACAGTAAGCTCAGACCCTAACAAAGCCCTGCTTTTCCTGAGGTTTCATGTCTGGAAGGCTCAGCCTATATTAAAATTGTGCGCGCAAAGCTTTGTGTCTGTATATAGAAAGAAACTAGGTTTCAGGCTTTTCACCTCGCTGAGCTGAGAGTCCTGTGACAGAGGGGCTACTCTCTCCTGCAAGCTGTCCAACATCATCGCAGAGTTCCATCCCAGCACTGTGACAACCAACAAAATCCATACACACTTCCAGCACACGTGGAAGAACAAGAGTCCCAGTTAGAACTAGCGATAAAGGAGGTAAACGGGGGGGGGGGGGGAGGGGGGAGAGCAGAGCTAGCCTAATTCCAGCAGCCCAGGGTCCCTCTGGGGATCTGAAATGTAGATTAGGAGGTTTGAGCAGGCTTTAGAGTCTCCCTCTCGACCTGGTCCCCAGACTAAGGTTGGAGAGTTTCAGAGGAAAAAGAAAGAAAGAAGAAGAAAAAACAAAAAACAAAACAAAACAAAAAAAACCTTGGGTAGAAGAAGCAAAGACTTCACAAAGCAGGGAATACAAGCAGACCTTTGAAGAAAGAGTGGCCTGGAGCTGTCAAGCTCCTCTGATGCCTAGCTGTGGGGAGGCAGGCGGAGGGAGGTGGCCATAATCCACCGTGCCAAAGCCAGCGAGCCGCTAGGAGCCAATTGCAGCAGTCCTGCTCAGCACCTCGCTGTAGGGGTTGCGTCTGGCAGACCCCAGCCAAGTTCATTTCCTTCCATAAATCCAGCAGCTTCCCCTTTGATAAATACTGTCAGAGCTGGAACACGTGGCGCTAACAAAATATGGTTTTAATTTGGGGCCCGCCGAGCTCACGGTTAAATACTGTGTGTATACAATAGGAGCCTCACAGCCAGCCAAGTTAATATGCCCGGGCTGGAAACGGCCAAGCCGGCGAGGATTCGGTTAGACACATTTTGCTGCTCTGAAAAGCCAGCCAATCGCCGTCATCAGTTTTAATACTTCTCCTGACCGTGGACACGTTTGAAGTGTGGTCTCTTTCGCCTTTGTATCCAGCGCAGAAGCTCCACACATTTGTTTCCCTGATATTTTATACCCGCTTATTGTCCTACGCTCCTACATTCAGAAATAACACGCCGCCGACTTAATTAACAGCTCGGAGCTGCTTTCTAACTTGATGGTCCCAGCCTCGTCGCAAAGGCAGGGGGTGGGGGTGGGGAGGAGGGCGTTGGGGGCAGGAAACCAGCCTCAGAGTTTAACAACAGACAGGCTTGTCGTGGCCCGCCTCAGTCCTGGGAACAGAAACTCAGTGTTTTTGTCAGGCTTGAGTGTGTCCGTCTTGGGACAGCCCAGGGAAAGCCGGGAACTGGCTGAACGACTCTCGACGTGGCCCTCTGGCAGGGGACAGTGCTGGTAACTGGACCTCCGGGAGAGCATGAATAATGAAAGAGGCCGGCTGCTTCCAGACCGCGGGTCACGGGAACTGCGGGAGGCCACTGCCAGGCACAACGAAGATCACAGCGCCTGGCTGGAAAACGAAGCTGAGGAGGAGGTCAGCAGCAGGTGTCCTGCAGGCCGTGAGCAACAGAGAAAGTGAAGGGGTCCGGTTCCCGGAGTGGGGATTTTTACCTAAGACCAGCTTCTAGGAATAGGGAGGGAAGTGAACTGGGTCCATCCAAAAAAAAAAAAAAAAAAAAAAAAAAAAAAAAAAAAAAAAAAAGCATGAATCAACGCTTTTTTTTTTTTTTTAATGTCAAGGCCAGGAGTATAGTTCAGTAAGAGAGGGCTCACTCAGCATTCTCCAGGTCCCACACTGTATCCAGCATTGAAAAAAAAAGTATTTCTCCTTTTATTTTTATATATTCATTTTGAGAGACCAAGACTAGCATCCCCTGAGCAAAAATTTCCCAGTCAATTATTCTTCATCAAGGGAATCTCTAAGATAAGAGTCCTTGGAAGGGATGTGAACTCTTAAGGTTGGATGTGAACTCTTCCTTCTTGGAGCTGGAGACAGATCCCAGGGCCTACTGAGAGACTTCTTTAGCCCTTGAGCTTTTGGTGCATATATGCAAGTGTGTGTATTTGTGTAAAATACTATGATAGTTAAAGGCATTGATGGAGATGCTTTTAATTAATTAATTTGTCTTTTTTTTTCTGTTTTGTTTTGTGTTGTTTTGTTTTTTGAGACAGGATTTCTGTGCATAGCCCTGGCCGTCCTGGAACTCACTCTGTGGACCAGGCTGGCCTGGAACTCAGAGACTTGCTTGCCTCTGCCTCCCGAGTACACACACCACCACACCCGGCTACTTGCCTTTTTAAACACAGCGTCTTGCTGTGCAGCGGTTCTGACTACCCTGGAACTCACCATGTAACTCAAGCTGGCCTCGAACACATGGCAATCCTCCTCTTTCAGTCTCTAAAGTCCTGGGATTACGGGTGTGCGCCACGACACCCGGCCACGGACATTCCTCTTTGTGGTTAAGGCAAGTCTCCTTCTGGGCTTTCTAAAAGGCGGTCAGGTGCAGCCAAATGGGACTGAGTAGACAGAGCGAACCCCCCCCCCACACACAGACACACAGACACACAGACACTTGACAGAAGTCTCTGGAGGCCTCTGTATTTTCTCTCATTTACTGGACGGGAAGAGAAAGGCAGAGTCCTCGCCTACCTCTAATGGTCTGGAGGCACTGGGACTTCAGGCAGGTGAACATTTGGGCCATTGCTCCCTTTGGCACTGGCTTCTTCTTTCTTTGAATTTCTTTCTCACTAATGGAAGGACTGGGAGGAGGGTGCATAGTTTATCTGAGAAAGAATTCAGACTTCTAATGGTATAGAGATTGTGTGCCATTAGTGGGGGGAGGTTCCCACATATTCATCACAGTGATGAAATGCTATAGGGACAAGAGGTCAGCGGACATTTAATCCAAACCAAATTTACCAAGTGGAACAAGGCTCTAATTGGAGGCCTGGATTCCACATGAAAAGCCGTTCTCCACCTGATACCTTTTAAAGACGCCGCTGTGGTATCTAAATTTCACGGATTTCACTCGCTGCAGGTCCCCAAGCGAAGCACTGATCCATCGGAGCACCCGCCTCCCAAACCGTCACCCAGGGCTGAGTGGGAAAAGTCAGCATTTCTTTCTTAGGCTCTGGATCTCTCTGATGTATAAGCATTTAACTCCCTTCTGGTACCTCAGTTCCATTCTCCTCCAATATCCCTATTAATGAGCTGTTGCAGTGTGCCTCAGCCCTTCTAGTAACTAAGAACCAAGATTTTCATCAGAGAATGCCCCCCCCTTCACCCACAGTTCCAGATGGGCAGATGTAATTGAATTCCACTGGTTGTGGGTGGAGCATCTAGGCCCTGCCTAGGCCAGTCATTTCATCCCATTTCACAGCCATATGATTGGTCTAAAGACAGCCTAGGAGAGATGGTGATGTTTTTCTGGGCACTTCTGGGAAAGCGTTCCCCTGTTTCTGTTTTGGGTACCTGGGAGGATGTGAGCATCTCTTGTCCCCTAAGGGCCATAGGAAAACAAGACTAATTCTAGCCATGTAGCAGCCATATTTTAAAGCTGGAAATGAAAACAACAAAATCTGGGCACCAGGAAAATGTAACTCATAATGAGAGAGAGAGAGAGATTAAAAAAAGTAACTAATAAACACAGATTCATTCTGTTAGAATGAACGGACCTGGTGACTGTGATAAGGGGGTTAAAGAAGTCATGGGAAGATACGCATGCTGTAAGTGAATAGACAGAGCATTTCATAAGATATGGAAGCTTTTTTAAAAAGCCAGATGGGGGATATAGCCCAGGTAAGAGTGCTTAACAGCATATACAAAATCCTGTGTGCTAGCCCCAGCCCCTCATGAACAGGACAGGATGGCACATTCTGGTAGTCCCAGCATTTCAGGAAGGTAGAGAGAAGAGTGTTCAGGAGTTCATGGCCATCCTAGGCTGTGAAAAGAGTTGGAGGTCAGTCTGGGCTACATGAAAACCTATTTCATAAGGTAATAAAATAAAATAAAGAAGCAAGGAATCCTGGGAACTGAAGAATACAATGCCTGAGGCTATAGGACTCACTGTGTTGTCAGAAATCGCATGTACTGCCGTGGGTATCATTTCAAAGTTGGTTCCCTTCAAGTTTCCAGAAGGCCACTGAGCCACAGGCATATGCATCCATGTCTTCATACGTGTCAGAAGGAAGAAGCAAGAAGACTCTTTCCATAGCTGGGAAATATAAGGGCTTAACCTCAATCTGATGTAGGTAAGTTAAGTTGCACTATCAGAAAAAAAACAAAAACAAAAACAAAAACTTAGATGCTAGCAAAACTTCTAGATCAAGCCTTCGTAGAAGACCTTCAAGGCAGTGTTTCTACCTGGCTTCCTAAAAATGAGGCTGTGATGGGAGTTGGGGAGTTGGTGAGGCATTACTTATTTTTGTAATTGAGAAGAAAACTTCCTTTAGCAATAGTGAGTAACATTATCATTTATTTTGTCACTTAGTGTAAACTGGCAAACCCATAGAGCCACTCTTAGAACTGTCTAATCATGGGGCTTTCTCTACTGTGGGATGTTTTTCTAGCTCCTCAGAAGGAATTGAGGTCTTCCAGCAGGAATCTGTAGGCTGAGGCAGCTTGTAAGCATTTTAGGAAGACATTAAACTCGGTGTCTATAGCGGGCATTGTGGCACACGGCTATAATACCAGTGCTCGGGGGAATTGAAATTTTAAGCCATCCAGCCTGAATCACATGGTGAGACCATGTTTTTAAAAATAAATTAATTAAAAAAAGATAGGTGGGTAGGTAGATAGATAGATAGATAGATAGATAGAGATGGATAGAGAGATTATCACCTATCTATGAGATAAATACATACATACATACATACATATATACATACATAAAACATGGGCTCAGTGTACCACAGCACCACTAGGGCTTTAACAATAACAAAATTCAAGACAACAATAATGCAAAATAGAGGCAAGAGACTGATTTCGACAAGCTGGAAATGATGGGAAGAGGATTTTGGTTGACTAGTATACAGATTGCAGTGACTTCTTACATAACTAATCTAAACCAACATGGTTCCCATAGAGGAACCAATTCTCCAGGCTGTGTTTGTCATGCCTACTCGGATTTGCATTCTAAGTTAGCCAGTCTGCTTTGCAGCATAACTACATTTCCTGGAGAACTAGAAAAACGAAATAATGACAGAGGTCACAGCTCACAGTCTAAGAATTAGCAATTGTGTTGTGATGAGACATAAAAGACCTTGGAAGAAGGTGAAGGAGAAGTTGGTCAGTTCAGTTTTACCATTTATGCACCAACTTGTTTCTCTTTTTACTTTCTGAGACATGGTTTTATTGTGCTTTTGTTTTCTTAATGTTAGCTGCAGAATTTGTGTGTCACCAGTGTAATTAACTATCTCAAAGCTCTGTGCCATCAATAAAAGATGTCAGTTACCTTGCCCATACCTGGTGACTAGCTGTTTATCAAGTCTGTTCATTGCCCAGATGTGCTTAGCATGGGTGAAAAACTGAGTAGATATCCCCGGAAAGAGTGAGGAGTTAGAAGAACACAGAGAAAACTATTGGGGGACAGTCAAACTAGCTTCAATGTCAAATAACCCACAAGACAGAGAGGAAACCCCTGGGGAATGTTTGTCTTAGTCAGTCTTTTGGTGGTGGTAGTGATGGTGGTGGTGGTGGTGGTGGTGGTGGTGGTGGTGATGGTGGTGGTGGTGGTGGTGGTGATGGTGGTGGTGGTGGTGGTGGTGATGGTGGTGGTGGTGGTGGTGGTGATGGTGGTGATGGTGGTGGTGGTGGTAACGGTGTGGTGCTGCTGCAGCAGCAGCTTCTGGTGGTGGTAGGGATTCTTTTCAAACCACAGCGTTTGCCAAACTAAGAAATAAAGAGAGAGAAAGTAAATATTACGCCACATTTGGCAAGCAGTGGCTCAAAGAAGCCCAAGGTCAGCCCTGAGCTTGGAGAAAATACTGCTGGTTAGGCATTGTTCTCTACAGCCCAACTGCACAGGCACTGCAGCTTGTGAAGGACACCTCCCTCTGGAAGGCAGCCACCATGCCTTCAGGACCTAGACATTGACTCTAAAATCATCCTACTGGGGTTTCCTTCCACAGCCTGTGACCTGCACACGGTTCAGCTGACCATTTTGCTGGCTCTTGGAGGCCTGGATATTTCACCCTTTGCAGTTTTCTCTTCTGGCACTTGTGTTTCCTTGCCTGAACTGGAGCTGTCCTTGCCCAGGGGGCCTTGCTTTTCCTTCAGCCCTGGTGCAGTGCACCAAGATCAGGAAGCAGAGATGCTGTCTCTCAGGATACTGGTGCGGCCTCAGGTCGCTGCTGTCAACTGGCCTGCCCCTCTGAAACCCAAGCATCATCGTCCTTGTTCACTGGTCTGGACATCCCCTCTCCCTGCCAGAGAAAAGCTTGAAGCTACACGGAATGAAGAGTGGTGACCTCAGGGCAAGACTTCAAATGTTTGAAAAGGAATTAAAGAAAAGCTTAAAAAGTGGAGGAAACCACCCAAAACAGAAAGCTGATGAAAATGTGTTTGACTGAGGGGGCCATGTTCCAGCCCCAGCAAGCAGCAGAACATGGTCCTGGCTTTTGAGTCAAGGATAGAAGAACGAGGCTGTGGACTCTCCCTCCATAGGTCAGGCATATGTCATCGTGTCCCTGCTTAGATACTTAGAGAGGCCATTGTGTGAAGCTGTGAAGATGAAGCCTGGATTTGTTGGAGACCCCCAAATGCTGGAGCTGCCAGAGTTGTGGGATATCTGTCAAGGAGAGCTGCTAACAGGGAGGAGAACCAGCCCAAGAGAGAGAAGCGTGTTTCAGTAAAACAAAACTGAGAGGAGTTGGCGAGCTGAAGAGGGCTTTGACGTCAGACGTGGAGATACAGAACTTGAAGCCTGTCCCACTGGTCGTCAGTCTTGCTTTGGTCCAGTATTTCCTCACTATGCTCCCTTCCCTTTGGAATGGTAACGTATACTCTGTGCTGTTGGTATGTTGGAAGTATGTGTTCTGCTTTTCAATTTTTATTTTTACAGTTTAAGAGATTTCCTTGAGTATTGGAAGAGACTTTCAACTTTTTGTTTAGTTTTTGTTGTTGTTTTGAGACAGGGTTTCTTCTGTGTAGCCCTGGCTGTCCTGGAACTCGCTCTGTCGACCAGGTGGACCTCAAACTCGCAGAGATCTACCTGCCTCTCTGCCTCCTGAATACGGAGATCAAAGGCATGTGTGGCTACTGCCGCCACCACCACCACCACCACCACCACCACCACCACCACCTGGCCGACTTTGGACTTTCAAACAGTGTTGAGACTGTGATAGACTACAGGGACTGTAGAGGGATTCTAATCCTGCAACTTGGCTACTCTGGTAGGAATATAGACAAGCCCTTAGCACACACCTTTACTCCCAAACAATGAAGGTAGAGTTAGCTTGTAGGAGGAAGCACCATGTTTTGAAAGTGATGTCTAAACTGAGAGGCAGACAAAGTGACAAATCAGAGAAAGATATGACAGAATGAGCCACAGAGGGGAGACACCCAATTGTCACCAGAAGAAACAGGAAAAAGAGGAGTTAGAAGAGCAGGGCAGAGGGAGAGAAGGAGGAGGCAATTTCACAGGGACAGTTGTACAGAGACAGGTTACAGAAAGAGAACGAGCTAGACACAGGTGAACACAGAGAATGGGAAGGATCCAGAAGATGAGAACAGATTGCCAAAGTTACTATGAGGACAAGCAGAGGAATTCAGTCAGAGGCCAAGAGAGAAGTGAGGTTGAAGCAGACAGAACAGCTGAGTTGAACCAGCCAACCAGATTTCAGAAGAGCTAGAAACAGTGAGCTTATTCAGCTGTAAGTCCTAGAGGCTGAAAACTTTCTAGGCCTAGATTAGATTGTACAGAGGCTAGAAGCTTCCAGGACTAGGCCTAGGTTAGCAAACGGAGGCAGTGAGCCTTCGAGACAACAATTACATCAAGCTAATAAAAGTTACTTTTACAAGGGACTTTTGAAGTTAAGCAAAATGCATTTTGCATTATGATATGGCTACTAGCCTATGGGAGCTAGGGAGTGGAATGCAAATGACCCTCATAGCTCACAGATTTGAATAGTTAGTTACCAGGAAGTGGCACTATTTGAGAAGAATCAGGAAGTGTGGCCAGCCTTGATGAAGAAAGTGTGTCACTGGGGGTGGGCTTGAAGTTTCAGGAGTCCATGCCAGGCCCACTTGCTCTCCGCCTGTAGATCAGGAGTAGCTCTCAGCTACTGCTCCAGCACCACCCCGCCTGCCAGCCTGATTCCTGTGCCACCCCCTGCAATGATAATAGATTAAACCTCTGAAACCATAAGCAAGCCCCCAATTAAATGCTTTCCTTTATAAGAGTTGCCCTGGCCGTGGTGTCTCTTCACAGCCATACCACAGTGACTAAGACAGACTCCAACCTAAGGTATGTTACTAATTATCCTTTCCCCATCTTTGACCTGTGCATCTTTACACGAAGCGTGTGTGTGTGTGTGTTCCAATATTCCCATTCTGAAAAACAAACAAACAAACAAACAAACAAACAAACAAACACACACAAAGTTGGAGGCCAACTTTGCTTTTGAGCCAAATGAGGGCACTGGATCCTTTGGAACTGAAGTCAAGGATGGTTGTAAACTGCCCTGTGGGAGCTGGGAATAGTTGGCTAGGTCCTCCAGAAGAGCATCCAGTGCTCTTAACTGTTGAGCCAGCTCCCTAGACCCCTCCATCTTTTTTAAAAATTAATTAATTAATTAATTAATTTTGAGACAGGATATCTCACTGGGAGCTGCTGTCAGGCTACTGAATCCCAGGGATCATCAGACTGTCTGTACCCCTAGCACTGGGATTACAAAAACAAACCACTTCAGGTTTTCACAAGGGGATCAAATGCAGATCCTCTTGCAAGCACTTTTTTTTTCCTTTTAATTAAGGATCTCCCCAGTCCCAAATCTAGTTTTCTTGAAACCCAAACTATCACACCTTCCTGAGGTTCTTCCTCCTTCCTGTTTTTCTCTGTTGCTAGCTTTTCCTTTGCTAGTTGACTTTTATTTACTTGTTTATTTGAGAACAGGGTGGCCTGAAACTCACTATGTAGCTAAGAACTTCTGATCCTCCATCACAGATGTGCACCTCCCATTCCAACTCTGACCTGTATATTTTGGAACCTCTCAAGTTCAGCCTCCTCTTATTCCGTCATTACTTCTCCTGGCCTCTTGTCTATACTGAGAGCTCCCAAATTCATACGGTAGGCCAGCCTTTAACCTACTGAGTCATTCAAAGACCTGCTGTACAGGAACACACCAGACTTAGTTTGTTCAGAATGAGACTTATGGCCACTCTTACTGTGTTACATAGTTTTGTATTTTGTTTGTCTGTTTGTTTGTTTTCTCTTCCAGAATCACTCTTTTCCCAAGAGGCTATTTTGGTTATTGTATTCACTGGCTTCCATCTGAATTTGTCCACTGGGGATCTTTGGAGGAGAATGGAACCTAGGGACAGTGAAGCTGCATATTTATCTGTTGAGCTTCCCCTCTTTGAGCTGAGTCTGAGTCCTGGGCTAAAGTCACTGCTTATTTCCAGCGCTCTTCTCCCATGATGCTCCCCCTGATGTCCTGAGTAATAAGTCTCAACTGCTATTAGCTCCTGGTTCTTGCTTTCTCTCCTTCCTTCTCTTTCTTCTTCATCTTTGCTCCTTTCTTCTCCACCCCATTATAAATAGTTATCTCTTTAATTACCCTAGCTTGAGCACACCCCTGTTTCTTGCTGGTACCCTAGTCAGATAATTGACACTGGAAGCTACATCAAGAAACAGATCCTCAAAATGGAGTCTGGGCTTGGTTGGTTGTTTTGCAGAACTCACGAATAACTTTGTGGGGAACAGGGAATTTTGAAGCATGGAAAATGACATAGACCTGAATGCAGTGCTGTCACTTTAAAGAAAACTATCAGTTGTCACTGCATGGGATGCAGAGTAAACAGCGACAAGACATTGGGAGAACAAATGGACTGTGACACTTGATTACTTTGTCAAAGGCAGCAGAGTCACCTAGCTTCTTTTTAACACTCCAGAGAGCATACATGGGCAACAAGATATGTTAAGAACTATGAACAGATATTGAACTACATCCTGTTGGGATCCAGCATCCGTGGTAACCTTGAGAGTTATTCAACAATCTACAGTTACTGTTAACAACCAAGATCTGATGCCAAGCGTTGGTCAACAGAACAAGGTTTCTAATACTGATGAAAGGCCCCAGTGCTACCTGGCTGAGGCTGAGAACTAAACTCTTCAAACCCTCTTTCTAGAAGAAAAACAAGAAAGCAAACTCTTGGGGGTGAGGCCCAGGGCTCTGTTCTTTCAAAATAAAGTGTTTGCACAGTAAACAAACAAACAGAAACAAACTTGTATGCACAGTTGAGTTTAGGAACTACTAAGTCAAGTGTCAATAGAGGAGCTACAGTTACGCTAAAAACTCAAGTAGGTCTCAGCAGAGGCAAAAACTTAAAGGAGGCCTCAACACTATGAAGCAAATGTTCACAGGCTTCAGCCTCACCAGGGGATCTGGTTAAGACACAGGTTTTGAGTTAGCAGTTTTCTAGCAGTTCTGCCTGGGGATCTACTGAACTCTTAGGTGAGCCCAAGGTTCTGCTTGTCTGGAAACCACAGTGGGGCTGAAGGAGCAGAAGGAGCCTGCGAGGAAAGTGATGCTATAAGGGAGCTGTTTGCATGAGAGTGAAGTTGCCTTAGTGAGACTCTCTTCGGGTCCCGTTGAACAGGTTGTGCCTCACCAAGGCAGGAAAAATGGATCGCAAGAGGAGCACCAGGTCCTGGAGGTGACTCTGTGAGGTGACTCTCCTGTCACCAGGGGAGATGGTGGTGACAACATTACTGCAGTGGGCCTGGCCTTACTGTTCTTAATGGGGTCATGAGAGACATGGCAAATACAATATCTTGACTTAACTTGTCATGCCAAGACAGGGATGTAGGGGTCTGTGGCAACAGCTAACAGAGAGCACATGTGAGTTTCCCCAAGATTAGAGAGACTGGTGAGTATTTCTTGGGGTGACTGGGGGCTGGAAAAGGGAAACAACCAGAAACACTACCTGGGGTTTACGTTAAGAATAATGGCTGTGGAGTTTAGATGATAATAGAGTCTTCATTGAATTCATGCAATAGGGCAGGATCCAGTCAGACCTGAAACCATTTGATTGATCACCTTTCCCAGAATGCATAAAGCCCGGCCTAGTAACTGGCAGGGTCCCCATGCCAGTTCCCTGAGGATTGCTGTGGTGGGAAGAACCGAAACGTCACTCTGACCCCAGATAGAATAAAAACCTCATTTCATTCTGTTCACCGTGGGTCAGAATGGTGAGGGCTGGGTTTCAGCACTCAGTATTTTATCCTCCAAGTTTCCCTGTATGGACTTCTTTAATGGACTCACCTCTCCTTGGTCCCAGCTTGTGTAGGACATTATTCATTCCACCAGATGAGAGAAACAGAGTTGCCCTCCTAATTGCATCTTGAACCCCTCCTTTTAAAAAGAAACTTAAATCACAAAGTAAGACATAGTGGTCGTAGACCACTGTAAAATATAAAGGGATGCAGACTGAACCTTTCTCCATCTCCTTCTATTTACCTACGTTTGAATCTGTGTCTCTGTTTATCACAAGTAGAACAATTCTGTTTCTATTATTTTGTGACACATTTTCTTAACAGTTTATTGTAAACTCTATGTTATGGCATATGGATCATTTTATATACTTTTAATTAAACTATGAATTGTGAGAGTAGCAGTAAATGTGCAGGGACCTGTAAGAAATGACACAGAAATAACTTCTGTACTGTTTCTCCAGGTCCCAGTTTCCTTCAATGGCAGTAGGTTTTTGCTGTTGTTGCGTTCAGGTTTTTGTTTTGTTTTGTTTGTTTTTTTAAGACAAGGTCTCACATGTTCCAAGTTGGCCTTGAATTCACCATATAGTTGAGGATGGCCTTGAATCTCTGTCCCACCTGCCTTCAAAGCCCTATTGGGATTATAGGCATATGCCATGATGCCTGGTTTCTGTTGGGAGTCAAACTCATGCATGCTAGGCATGCACTGTACCAAAAGATCTACTATCCCCAGCCCAATGGTAGCATCTTGAAAATCTTCAGTACAGTTTTACAATGTAATATTATTGATATTGATCTGATTCATGCATCTTTTCCAGACTTTCTCCATTGTTTTAAAAACACATTTGTGTGCATGTGCATTGTATGATTAATTGTATGCAATTTTATCACATGCACAGATTCAAACATTGGCCAAGACAAGTAAGTCCATCATCTAAAACCCCTAATTGTTGCAGGATATTTGATCACACTGTGAATCCTGTGTGAATCCTGTGTTTCTAGTTGTGTGGTTCAGCCCTAGCACACACCTTTAATCCAAGAACTTTCTGTTTATTGTAAATAGGTAGTTGTGGTATGGCTCAGCCCTAGCACACACCATTAATCCAAGAACTTTCTGTAAACAGGATTAAATAAAATTAACCATAGGTCAAGAAGCTGAGTAAGCAACTACTTGACAGGAAGTGAACATACGAAAAAACCATAGCGAGTAAGAGGAAGTCCAGAGGACAGACAGAGAGACACACAGGAAGTAGAAAGGAAGGACATTCAGTTTTTAAGACAGTGTAAAGACAGAAGGGACTTTTTTCTTCCGGGATGCTGGCTGAGTGGGAAGGTGGGCTGGGTGTTTTCTCTGCCTCTCTGAGCTAGTAGGCTCTCCCTCCAGCATCTGACTCCTGAGTCTTTATTGGTAAAATTGAACTTTTGAGATTTTGTTTAAAAACAACACCTAATTTGCCGTTTTGTAGCCACATTTACTTCTTTTTCTGCTCCTTCCTTTTCCTCTCCTCTGTTTTCCATTTCTATGCCTTGGTCATCTCAGAAACATTAACTAAATGGAGTCGTGTTGTTTGTATGCTTTTAGAATTGACTTTTTATTCATAACTTCACTGGGCTTCACCCGGGTTGAGTTCATCAACTTTGTTACTGCTGCATAGTAGTCTATGATGTGGAGGCAGCACAGCTTGGCCAGTCAACTCTTTCAAACATATAGATGGTTTTTAATGTGGAGCCATTAGGAAAAAGGAATGCTGTGACCATTGGCAAACAGATTTTGTGTAGACACAGTTACGGTTTTCTTGTTTTGTTTTGTTTTGTTTTGTTTTGTTTTGTTTTGTTTTCTGGGATAAATGTCCAAGAAGAAAACATCGAGGTTGTGTGGTAATTGTATGGTTAGAGGGAAACTGCCTTGTCCATTGTCTGTTGCTAATAACTGAATACCGCAGATTAAGTAAGATATAAGGAAAGAGTTATTTTGTCTGACAGTTCTGTCATGATACCTGACCTTGCTAGTGGGATCCTGAGGTGATATAGGACATCATATGGTATTTTTGTATGTTGGTGCTTACACACATGAGCACACCTGGGCAGTGTGCCTATTCCTGTGTGCTGCTCTGCTCTCCCTCTTGTAAAGCCACAAATTTTCAAACGTGATGTCTTATCTCACCCCATCACCTCTAGAGGCCCTGCCTCTAAGCACCAAAGTGAGAGTAAGTGTCCACCCTCACCGTAGATTCAGTTTCGGCAGAGTCTTCAGAGAGAGTAAAGCATATAAAATTCCAGCGACGGGCATGTCACTTAACTCACACGGAAGCATGGGGCTGTGGGGTGTTTTAGGGGACTAAGCTGGCAGAGCAGACCCCTTTACAAACACACATACAATTCACCTCGTTGTTTATGATGCCTGTATTATATAAAATGTGTATTTTCTAAGAAGTCTATGTACCCGGGGGTTCTTTGCAGGATTATTTGTGCTGGGGGAAAAAATTTAAACAACCAAATATATACGGCACTATGTCCTGGCTCCTTTTATTTATTTCTTATGTTCGTCCCTCAGGCGAAAGCTGTCACACTGTTTTAATTTGAAGCTGCTACAAGAATTACAGTGCTTCATTTTTCCTCCAGAGGTTTTTGTTCTCGCATGTCTTTTGTTGGCCCTGCTGAGTGGCTCGTCTCTTATGGATTTGGAGGCAAGTTATAGGTGTTAACTTTTTATTTGTTGGTCCGCTCCTCGGACTTCGAGCTTAGTACTTTAAAATGTTTGTGTAACTAAGTCTGTCACAGTCTCCTTTCATTCTTCTTGTCTTGTTCGGGAAGAACTTTCCTCCTTCTGCCTTGGGCTCATTCTTACTTTAGTGGAGTTATATCATATGTATTGGTTTGTAAGTCACTGCAGATCCCCTTTTAAACAGGTAAGGGATATACAGACCCTATAAAAAAGTAAAAATGCTGTATGAGCCACGAAGGTACTTTTTATTTATTCTGGACTGTCATGATTCTTGACTAATGTAAATCTTGCTGTGCCAAATGGATTTCCATGTGATAGTGGAAGGAGTAATTATATCATAACTTTAAAGGATTTCTAGCACCAAGGGGAAGGCCCTGTTTATACATGCTGCTAATGATGTGTTTGCACATTTTCAAGCGGCTCATGCTTTGTTCACATGGATTAATTAGCAGCCTGGCTTTTCCTGGCTTCCTCTGAGAAGAATATTGAAGGAGAGGTCACGGTTTTTCTTTTCGACTGAGACACTGGTGAGGCAAAGATTTGGCTAGCTATGGGCAGGATGACGAGCTTGCCATCCCGAGATTTGCCATTGATGGCAGCTGTGGTGGCTAGCGGAGGGATGCAAAATGGGGTGCAACGCATTTGCTCAGAACGTAAGTACAAGCACTCGCTTGGTAAAAATCATTTGGCCTCAGCAACAAGAAAATGAAGTCATTTGGAAGAAACGAAAATAAAACAAATACATGAAAATGGAGATTAGGTCCACATGTGGGCTGATGTCTCTCCTTGGAAGGAGTGGTCACAATTTTTTGATCCTCAAAAGCAACCACATATTAAATCCATTTAGCTAATTTGAACCTGTTTGCCATTTACCACAAGGAAAATAAATGATGGCGGGCTGTAGGCCCGTGGCTGGAAAGCCAGTTCCCCTAAAATGGAAGGAGATCGACGGCACTTGTATTATGTCATTGGTGCGGTATGCCAGCCCCCGTGGCCTGGTAAGCTCCGAGAAGCTCTTGTTTCAAATGAATGCCCATTTAGTGAAATTTTGTATAATTTTTTTTCCTAGAACTACCCTGCTCAATTACAGCAGAGCCGATTCTGCTAATCACAGGCTGCATAGTTTGAGGACCGAGAACGGTCATTTGGATGAGATCCTTTCTTTATGCACAGCCAGGTTTTGGCAGAGCAGTGGGAAGGTGTGTCATGGCGCTGCTCTGAGTCCCTGTTTTTATTCCTGACAGGTGGGAATCTCCGTGGGAATGTGACCACAGAACGGACCAGCTTTCTCCGCTCATCCTGCCAACCCCCTCCATTTCATAGACGGGCAGATAAGGAAGGGATTGTTCCGACTTGCCTGAGGCCAAATGGTGATATATTCATAATAACCTCAGACACAGTTCCCCCCCCCCCCCATCATACAAAACCATGCTCTGCCCCAAAGCAGACTGGCCCATTTCAGGGAACTCAGACCTTCTTGTCTCTCCTGGATCTACCCCTGCATTGCACAATCACTAAGGTCTAACTGTCTGGCTTGTTCTCTCTCAGCTTTTGCTGTTAACTTGGCTTTGCTCCAGAGCAGCGGACTGAAGGGTTTCACAGACTTGTTAGTTGAAGACTGAGTCGTCACCAGAGTGAGAAAACAGTGTCTTCCTGCTGAATCGAGAACTTTAAAAAAAATCCTCAAGTCTTAAATATTTTCACAGGCCTTTGAGAAGTTCCTAGGAGGCCCTAGACAGAGGGCTCATTGTGTTTGGGGGGTTGGGGGTTGGGGGTTGGGAAGGACCTGAGCAGGAGTGGAAAGCTGGGACCATTATCTTCTCTCTGGAGTTCCTGTCTTCTACTGGCTGTGCCCTGGGCTCCATGGGATAGGGGATAGGCTCCACAGTACTATAAAGAGATTCTAGAGTAGTGAGGACTTGATAAGAATGATAAATTAGAAAACTTTGGGGGCATACTGTCTTTCTTTTTTCCTCCCTGAGCACCCTGTCACTGAGCTACACCCCTAACCAAACGTTATCTTGTCTTATTGAAGTCCATTTGAAGTTTTACTGTCAGATCAAATTCCGTTGCTCGCCCTATAGGCTCAGGTCAGTTTTCTTTTCTTTCTCCTACTGCTGTTAACAACCGTTCAGCGTGAACTTACAGCTCTTGTAACCAGCTGTAAGTTGTGCCAATTCTTTGTCTCCATTTGTTCCTCCTTCCTGACAGTATTTGTTTCTTTTAGAGAAGTTCTTTTCCTGTGTATGCTACCTTGAATCGATTCTGGTGGCTGGTCCTCTGCTTAGGAGCCCTGCCTCTTCTGGATCTGAGAGTTGCTAAGGTTTTCTGGATCCTTCAGTCATGAGCAAGTGACAGAGGACCTCAAGGATGGTTGTCAGGAAGGCTTTTAGCATTCTAGTCTCTCCCTGGGTCCTGCCCATTGCTAGGCCTAGCACTTGACTCTCTCAATTCTGTTGGTAACTAGATACTTCTCAATACATCTCTTCTCTATTCTGTCTCTTGCAGCCAAGAATCTTCATAGGAGACCCTTTTCCTGTAGGACCATCAGATGTGAGCTTACAGTGTTGTCTTCAAATGTACTCCATCCACAGTATTACCCAAGGTTGGCTCCCTCTCCCTGTCGGGATAGTCCCAGACATTGGCTTTCTTTTAGTTGACGCTTATATAAAATATTTCCACGGTTTTCTAGTCCCAAACAAAAGACTTCATCAGATATTTACTGTCTCAGCCGTCACTCCTATGAGGCCTCCATTTCCCAAGGAGGACCCCTGGCGTAGTAATCCATTCCCCTGAGACAAAGAGATTACAAAATGTTTGTCCACTAGGAGAGCTAAACTTGAAAAGAATGAAAACACCCATTGTTTGCAAGGATATGAAAATGCCTATAACATTCACGTGTTTGTTGCTGGGAATATAAAACAAAAAACAAAACGAAACAAAAAAGCCAAGTACCCAGGAAGAAGGCTGAGGCAGTTTAAAGCTATCCCTGTTTCAACAAACAACAAACAGTATAATCATTTTGGAACTCTGGCAGATTTTAAGAAAATTAAAGGTATTTATATAATTTAACAATCATACTTCTAGGTATATTACCCAAGGAAAAAAATCAGTGCATAAGTACATAAAAGCTTATAATAGAATATTCATAGAAGAAGCTTTAGTTAAAATATTCCAAAACCAAAAATGGCCCAACTGTCTATCAGCAGAAAAATGATAAAGAAATTATAAGCCGTATGATTGTCTACAGTGTCAGAAACAGACAAGTTGCTGGTACATACGATAGTATCTGTGAATTCACAAAGAATTTCATTAAGCCAAAGGAGCTAGGACTCCACACAACACCATTTCTAAGAAACTGGAAGAACAGACAGAGCCCAACCTTGACAACAGAAGTCAGAATTCCCTGAAGGGCTGTAGCATTGAATCTACATGGTTACAGGAGTTTCAGGGTTGTATACCCATAGGAAAAAGTCATTAGGGACCAGAGAAATAGCTCAGCAGTTAAGAGCTCATGGCTGTTTCTCCACAGTGTCTGGGTTCCCAGCACCCAAACTGCAGCTCACAGCCATATGTAACTGCAGTCCCAGGGGATTTAATGCCCCCTTCTGGCCTCTGAGGGTACCAGGCTCATGTTGATATCCATGCGGACAAAACACCCATTCACATAGAATGAATAAAAAAATGTTTTTAAATGTAAAGGAAAAATGAAAAAGTTATTAAAATGCACCCTCTTCAGGTTCTGTAAAAAATAGAAAAGGTGAAATGAAAGAATTACACTGATAGCCACATTCCTCTTTTATCTCAGTAATTCTGTAGCCTGTCAAAACTAATCTCACTAGGAGAGTTTGAAAACTTTCTGTGCTTCTCCTCCATTCTTTGTTTAGGAAGCCAAAAAGCTTGCTCTTCCAGGAACATTTTGATGTTCAAAGGGGATCATTAGGCAAAAGTAATGATTAACACAAAGAAATGACTAGCTTAATGGGTGGGCTTTCAGGCACCAATAGAGGAGCCATTTTTAGGTTAAAAGAGGGTCAAGAAAAGCCACGAGAGTATTGCAAACTGAATGGCTAGAAATGAGTAATAAACTCATACAGACACTTCTGCTGAGCCCCAGGTATAGCCAGAAGCTTTTGATCTTGTGCTTCTGTGATGGGAGAATTGGTTGACTTGTTTCCAACAGACAGGAGGAAGACTTCCACTTCTGAAGCCAGCCCTTCCTCTTAAAACTGGTAGTGGGGTTTCTTGGTGCAAAACAGGAGGCCCCTCAGCCTCATTGCAAATAAGAGCAGAAATCAGGAAAAGAAGAGCTGAGGGCTTACTGCTGAGGTGCAGGTGAAACTGGACAATCAAGAAACATGGTTGTGAGGCTGAGAGATGGTTCAGCGGTTAAGAGCACTGGCTGTTCTTCCTAAAGGTCCTGAGTTCAATTCCCAGCAACCACACGGTGGCCCACAACCGTCTAGAGTGGAATCTGATGCCCTCTTCTGTCCTGAAGGTACACATGCAGATATAGCACCCATATAAATAAGTAAAAAATATATATATAGATATTTTAAATATATATATATATATATATATATATGAGGAAGAAAGAAGCATGGTGTACAGAGAAGCCCCTAGAAAGGGAAAAAGGACAGCAGAGAAAAGGAGAAGCCATCAGAAAGTAAAGTAAAAATAGACAGTGTGGGTGGAGGAGACCAAGAAGCAGGGGCCCCTATACCGTCAGCACCTGCACCCTGTGAGTCTCCTTGCCTCTTGTCGTCATCTTCGTTGCTGTAACAGAGTGCCCCAGACAGGGTACCTCACAGACAGTAGACACTTATTAACCAAATGCCCATTGCAGGCTTGGAAATCCCAAGGGCATTTTGCCAGCATCTGGTGAGGGTCTTCTTACTGTGTCATCCAATGGCAGGAGGCAGGAGGGCAAGACGGGGAGAGGGCTGATGTCGTGACACGTACCTTTAATCCCGGCACTTAGGACACAGAGGCGGGCAGATCTCTGTGAGTTTGAGGTCAGCATGCTCTACATAGCAACTTCTGGGACAGCCAGGGCTACGTAGAGAGACCCCGTCTCAAAATTAAGCAAGTAAGTAAATAAATAAAATAATAAAGGAATACAAGAGAGTTGATTTCACTTTTATAAGCCCACTTTGAAGGTAACTAACCCATTCCCGTGATAGCATTAACTAGTTCACAGAGGTAGAACCATCATGACCTAATCACCTTAAAAAACAAAACAAACAAACAAAACAATAGTAACAACCCTTCTATAATGTGTGTGCGTTCAAGCGCAGGAATGCCATGTGCATTTTCAGAGGACAACCTTCAGAAGCTGGTTCTCTCCTTCTACCATGGAGTCTCAGGGATGTGACTCAGGTTGTCAAGATCAGTGGCAGGCACTGAGCCATCCCACTGATGACAGATACGTAGCCCAAGCCGGCCTCCACCTTGTGATCCTCCTGCCTCTGCCTCTTCAGCCCTCACCACCACGACCAGCCTTAGCATTTTAGTTATCGAGTGCCAATAACTAAACTCCTGATACTGGAATTGATTTTCTAATATCTGAGTGCCTTCAAACCATAGTGTCCCTCACGGAGCAATTAAGTGGCCTCTTTCTTGGCCCTTTTGGTCTCTGTTCCCTCCCTCCTCTGTGCCTTCAACAGCATAGTGGTTTTCTTAAAGTCCCATCTGATTACATCATGCCTCAGCTTAACAACTGCTCAACAGCACAACGCCATCTCTTTAAAAGCCCCAGCTCCTTCATTTAGCCCCAAAGAGCTTGTCGTATCTCGTCCCTTGGTACTCCTCCTGCCTCATTTATTTTGCAAATAAATGAGTGGCTATGTTCTGTAAAGGTCAGTTTTAATCTTTTCACTTTAAGAACCTGAGGAGGGGACTGGATGTATTTACACAACGCAGCTCCAGGAGGACCTGGTATACAAACCTGCCAGTGGCACAGGTGGCCCGAAAGAGCTCATTTGTCCAACCAGGATCGTCTGTACCGTCGCCTGCCAAGTGGGGCTGGGCAGTTGGGATAACCTTACTGAGGTGTGAGTAAGGGAAAGATGTTAGCCCCCCATGACTCTGATTGAGAGCTCTGGTTTTGACAATGTGCTTTCTCCAAATCCTGGATACCTTTAAAAACCCATTTTAGATGCTGATATTACAGCCCAGCCCAACTGGGCTTGGGAATGAGGTTTGGGTTTCTGTTTGTTTTGTTTTTTTTTTTTAAGTATCCCTGGTTGGTGAAAATGAAGAAGAACTTGCTACCTGAAGCTGACAGGCCTTTGGGGACAGTCACATGAAGGGGTACTGGTAGTCTCGGGTCCTCTCTCCAGAGGGCCAGGCAAGCATAGACAACAGTCAGTCAGAAAGTTAGAAAGTTAAGAGCCCAGTCTCTCACCAGGGCAGGAAAACTGTACAAGAGCAGCTGCTGGCTGAAACTAAGTCAGATGTGCTAGGAGGGTGGTTCTGAGTGACTAGTTTCTCGAGACCAGGAATGCACCTAGGGTAACGAAACTGCCAGAGGCAGATGCATGCAAAGAGCAAGGCCCCAGTCTGGAATCGGGAAGTTGATCAGATCCCAGTCATACAGGCCAAGTTGACCCGCCAGGGGGGACTCCTGGGAGGTGGAAACCGTGTGAGTCTCAGGTGGGAAAGGCCTGGCAGATGCTGCATCCGTGAACTATCAACAGACTGTAGGTCCAGCCTGGCCAGCTTCGAAGGGATGGTGCTAACATCACTCAGTAGAGCTCAAGGACAGGGTGTGGCCGAGCCTGAGAGTAAGGTGAGGCTGGCTGCAAGCCACAGCTGTCCCCAGCTCTGGGGACAGCACTGCACTGCACTTTCCCTGGACCCCTGCCCTGTCCTCCCCCTGCCCTCTCTATGGTGTTTGTGACACCTGTATGTAGTCCGCTGTTAAGTAGTCTCTGAAGTATGAGGTACAGGGCCAGCACTTAGAGTAAGTGAGAGTTAAGTAGGGTCCAATTGCACATGGCTGCTTGACAGGACATGCCTTGGTGGGTGCTATGCTCCCTAAGCCAGCTCCTGCTTGTCATTCCTTCATCACCTAAGAAGGATTTCTCTTCCTCCCAGAGCAGTAAAAGGTAGACACTGATGTTTCTCTCTCTCCCTGGAATAGCCCGGGGCCCATCAAGAAATGGAGGGCAACGCCTTGAACCTCTTATCTTCCTTCCCCTGACATCTCAGGTTTCAGTCCCCTTAAACAAAACCCATCAATTTCTTCTTTCTTTCTATCCCAGCATCAGTGGAGAAACTTGATTCAGTTGCCGTGGAGATGTCACTGACTTCAGAGAGGCTGTTGATGAGAGATGAAAGCCATGTCTGCCTGCTGAGCTGAGCAGCTGTCAGAGAGAGTTGGCTGTTAGCGGAGGAAGCCACTAATTTCAAGCCCTGATTATTTAGGAGCGATGGGCTCCGCTGAGAAGAAGAGAGTTAAGCCTGGCAGTGAGCTAAGGTTTGCTCCAGGGGAGATTTTTTTTTCCTGTTAGGTTTTTTGTTTGTTTATTTTATCACCACCATAGTCACTGTACTTCTTTCTCCTCATTTCCTCCTGAATATATAACTTTTCAGTGGTGTGCTAGGTTAATTAGGCCTTGTGGGCAGCCCCAGGAAACCCAAAGCCTCTCATGACGTCATTTCCTTTGGAAAGTCTGTTTGGGATTGCAAACCACTAAATTACGAACAAGGCTTTCTGTTTATTCATCAACAGTCTCCTCCAGGTGCTCAAGACGAAAGCAGTGATGTTGAGGGATCTGTGTGTGTGTGTGTGTGTGTGTGTGCCTGTGTGTGTGTGTGTAAGTCTGTGTGTGTCTGTGCACGTGTGTCTGTGCACATGTGTCTGGAGAAGTGAGAGAAGGTGGCCACCTTTCAAAGGACACAATGTCATGACTTGTGTGATCTTCAGAAAATTGATCTATTCAGGGTTTTTGTTTGTCTGTTTTTATTCTTTTCATTTATTTAATGAAAATTTCTGAGAAAAAAAATTTGAATTCTGGGATTTTGCAACTTGGATTTCACACTTTTATTGGTTTGTTCACTTTTCTGAAATGGGCTAAGTCAACTGGATATTGAGGGTACATTTCCACACAGCAGGGCGTTTCCAGAACACTTTTCCCTGGGAGATAGAGACAAAACCTACTCTTTTATGGAACACTGAGGATAAAACAAAAGTACCAACCCATTCAGCTGTAGCTGAGCCAGTGAGTTTATTTTGGCTTATTTGCAAAGCGTGATTGAGGCATTACTTCCAGGAGAAAGGGACCCCAAAGCAGCTATCTCACTCCAGCACTGAGAACAACTTCTCCACAGCAGAGATGGAGTTCCAGCAGCCTTCTGCCATCTCTCCGGCTCTCGATGCCATACGCAGTAAGCAGGTTAGGTGAACAGGCTTGGAGGTATAGGAGGGTGTGGCCAAGAATCTCAGGTGTGGGTCCAGGGGCCCTCCCCATGTCTCCTTCCATGTCAGTAAGCCTGATCTCTGGAGTCCCTTACAAGTAGTCACAGCTGTCTGAGGAAGGTGACAGCTGTTAGACTGCCCAAACAGCAATGGAGCTAAGCAGCCCAGGAACAAGGCAGCAGCTGGTCCTCGGTCCCAGCCCTTCTTCTCATGCTCCATCCAGGTCTTTGGTACATGTCACCTCAGTTGATCCGTCCCAATTCAAGCTATTCTTTTGTTCTTGATATGGAGCATCACTGCAAATTTCCATAAAGGATTCGGAACCTGAGTAGCTGAGTTGTTGAAGCAGGCACAACCTGGACCTTTGGCTAGAGATGGCTTGGGCCAGGGCAGGTTACATGTTTCCAAGCTTGTCTCTCTCCATCGATGGTATCTGGGCATTTGCTGACGGTCTTGGGCATGAACTCTTACCTGCTTTAGCTCCCTGGCACTGAGAAACAGAGATGGAGAGTACAGCTAAGGAATCAGGAATAGAGGTCATCCATACTTCCAGGACATGCTATATCCAGAGCTCTGAAGCTCCGGAAAAGAAAGCTCAGGACAGGGGGGCTCAGAACCTTCCTTCATCACATCTCCACCCACAGGCACGCAGCCCTCACCTTCCCCGTGCATGGGCAGGCTCAGGTGCTGGCACCTGTCAATGTAATTGTCTTTCTTTCCCTGAGTTATCCTCAACTCACTCCCCCTGACCCCCACCACAGCATGAGCATAGATTTGCACGTTTCGCTGAGGAAAGTTTGAGTCCCATTGACGGGGTGCCAAGGTTGCACAACTTTTGAAAAAAATATATATATGTATGTGTATGTGTGTGTATGTACATATAAGAGGCCGGTTATACAAAACATTTTGGGAAAGGGAATAATCTTCACTCACTTAACAGTCAACTACTGCAGTCATTTATGTGGTTCCCCTAAATATTCAATCTGCCTTTAAGGAATAGATATTAGCTTCTCTTGAAACTATCTTTCTCAAGGTATTCTTTCTACATAGTAAACCTTGCCCATTTTATTTATTTATTTTGCAGGGGGGGTAGGCACATGCATGCTACCGTGAGAGTAAGGAGGACAGAGGACAACTTGTGAGAGTTAGTTCTGTTTCCAGCACTTGGTTCCCGGGGATTGGATCCTCAGGCTTGGTGGCAAGTGCCTTTACCTGCTGAGCCGGCTCACCAGCCCTCAACTTACCCATCTTAAGTGTACAGGTTGTGTTTTGACAACAAAGTAGGGTAGTAACTCCACCCAAATCAAGGCATAGAAAATTTTGTCACCCGAAGAAGTTGCTTTACAAATTTACCCTGACCTTCTCCCCAGCCACAGGCAACAACTGATCTGACATCTTTTGCCTTTCTTTTGCTTTTTGTAAACTGTTGAGGAATGTAACATTTCTGTATGCAATCTGGCCAAATAACAGAACAGGAATTTGTGTTCACAAGTAGGCAAGAGCTCTGAAAAAGACACAAAGCTATGGCGTGGAGCATGAGAGTTAAGATGGAGGTTCTGAGCTGAGGAATCAGGAATAGGGGTCATCAGTCAGTCAGCATGAGAGGAGGTAAGAGTGAAGGGCTCGAGCAATAGGTCACCCAGGACCTCAGCATTTCCATAGCTCAGGGACGGAGGAGGTGTCAGAGAAAACAGTTTAACCAAGGGGGCTCTTTACAAGCTTCCTTTGGCCAATGAGTGACTCGCTCACTCAGTAAAACAGGCAAGGGATAGAGTCCAATATGCATCCTGGAAGGATTATTCCACGCTCATGGATGAATCAGAGGCAAGGAAGAGCAAGGGACCTGAAACGAGGCTGGCCACCTCAGCCATGGAGATGGGAGGCAGTGGAGAGGAATGGGTACATACGGTTGGTCTTTAGGAGGCAGGATAGCAGGACTTAGTGATAACGGCGGTGGAGAGGGTGAGAGAGAAGGGCTTAAGAACGTCGCCCTGGTTTCTAGACTGGATGTTTGTTTGAAAAGAAAAATGGTGGCACCCTTGAGGGGAAACACTGCTGCTGAAGCAGGCTGGAGGCATGGGAATGGAGACATGGGTTCCGGGCAATGGCCAGTGGGTATGTGGATATGCAAGCCCAAATCTCAAAGAAGATATACCATTCCATTCTCTGTAAAGTAACCTCTAGGTTCTTCTATAGCCTGGTAGAAAAACAAAGGATTCATCCATCAAAAGGAACTCTTTCTTTTCCTTTCCTTTTTTCTTCTCTCTCTCTCTCTCTCTCTCTCTCTCTCTTTCTTCTTCTTCTTCTTCTTCTTCTTCTTCTTCTTCTTCTTCTTTGTTTGTTTGTTTGTTTGAGGAAAGTATTCTTCATGTAACCTTAAGGAGTTCTGGGATTAAATGTGTGTGTGCCACCACAGCTAGCCAAGGGGAACTTTTTCTTTTTCTTTACCTTTTCTTTTTTTTTTCCTTTTCCCTTTCTTTCCTTTTTTTCTCTCTCTCCTTCCTTCTTTCTTTCATTTCTTTTTCTTTTTTTGAGAAAAGGGTTTCTCTGTGCATCCCTGGCTGTAGATCAGACTGGTCTTGAACCATACTTGGCCAAGAGAAACTTTTTTCATTAAGTAGAATTTTCTTCCTAAATAATTTGCTCTAGAAAGGCCTGATTCTTTTTTTTTGTATCATTTTGTTTTATTTGTTTTTTTGAGACAGGGTGTCTCTGTGGAGCCTTGGCTGTCCTGAACTCACGTTGTAGACCAGGCTGACTGCACAGAGATCTGAATTCATAGAGATCTGCCTGCCTCTGCCCCCGCCTCCTGAGTGCTGAAATTAAAGGAGTGTGCCATCATGCCTGACTGAAAGGCCTCATTCTTTGTTACAAACCTTTGAAACACTGGGAAAGGACTATAGGTGCATTTCTTCCCATTTATTGACCACCTGATAGATGAGGAAAGAGCACCCCAAGGCTAACGTTAACTTTTTCATCACACATTGCCCAAGGGCCCAGAAGTTCCATGTTTTGTGATATTGACACTGTACTTTTGTGCATTTATAAAATCAAGCCTGGAGGAAGATTTCAGCACACAGTCTACAAGAGGATTAAATGGCCAAAGAATAAGTTCCCTCCCCAGTGTCCCTTTCTCTTTGAAGTAGAAAGATATTACGGGAGCTGTATTTGTCTGTGCTCTCCAGGAAGGCAAACTAGCAGCATATGTAGAAATTTATTAGAGATTGCTTCATCAATATGGAGTCCACAATCTGCCATGTGCATGCTGAAGAACATGGAAGGCCAGGGGTGTGAACCCCAGCGTGAGCCCGAGACCTCCCAAGTCAGGACTGAGGTCCAAAGACAGAAAGACAGGGGTTCCCCAGCTCAAACAGATGGCAGAGGTCACCCTTTCTCCACCTCTTCTGTGCTGTTTGTTCCTTCCAGGGATTAGATAATGTACAACTACACTCAAGACACCCTTATTCTTCATTTAGTCTACAAATTAAGTGTTAATGTCTTCCAGAAACATCTACAGCAAATGCAGAAATAATATTTTTCCATTTATCTTGGTAGTCCACACCCCAGTCAAATTGACAAAGGAAACCATCAGCAACCTCAGCTTTGTTTTGATAAGAATAACTGGATAAACCTAGTCCAAGGTGGTGCCACTGGGGAAGAGAAGGACCAGGAAGCACATACCAGATTGTTTTGGTGTAAAGAAGGGAAAAGTCACATTATCACTCTCCAGGTCAAAGGAAACCATCCACAGTCTTTTAAGAAATTCGGCCGGACATGGTGGCACACACCTGTAATCCTAGCACTCAGAGAGGCAGAGGCAGGCAGATCTCTATGAGTTTGAGCCACCCTGGTCCACAAATCGAGTCCAGGACAGCCAAGGCTACATAGAGAAACCCTGTCTTGAAAAACAAAACAAGAGAAAGAAAGAAAGAAAGAAAGAAAGAAAGAAAGAAAGAAAGAAAGAAAGAAAGAAAGAAAGAAAACCATCTGAAATTGGATTTGGATTTCAGAAGTGGAATTCTAGGTCCAACCTCACCTCACTTCACCTCACCTCACCATAGCTTTGCCTAGGGACTATGCCTTCAACACATGGGTCTTCAGGATGCATCCAAATCCAAACCAGGGAGAACTAGGGAGACAGACTCACAACACACAGGCCAAGTTTTCTTGGCCACGTGATGAAGTGAATCGCAGATCCTCTTTTAAATAGGCATTTTCATCTTCTTTTATTTCAGCAGAAATCCAGGCAGCCGCAAAGTTCACCCAACACGTGCTGTCCGGCAGCTTACCAAAAGTCCCAAGTGGACTGTCTTAATGAGCTGTGCTTCTGACATACCTTTCAGAATGGGCTTGTGGCTCGGTGCCTAGCACGTTTGAAACCCTGGGTTCCATTCCCAGCCCATCATACACATTCATAACAACAATAACCCAGTGAAAACATCTCTCTACCATACTCCCCCACTACTTATGGCAGAGGACACTCAAATATAAAAAGTATGACTTGGGGGCAGCTGTCTCCACTATCTGAAAACGCTAAGGTATTGCGCGCTTGACTCTTCCCCAGCTCTCCATTAGGCTGATGCTCGCAGTTTTCCCTCTTGCTTACTAGTTCTCTGAGGGGACTTTATAAAAACATGTTTGCTTTTATTATAACCTAAGTCACATTCTTCTCTCGCTGGCTGCTGTGTCTTCTGAAGGGGTTACGTCAAGGGAAATTCAACACTCACCTTTCTCATTTGCTCTTTGATTTGCACACTCATCAAAAGACTGGAGCCATTTGACACCTCGCTAGATTATTACCCCTTGGTAGACACTGAGGGGAGAGGGAGTCACCTGGCCCCAGCATCTGGTGACTGGGTTCTGTTCCCATTTCAACTGTTGACTCAATAAATGCCCTTGGGCAAGTCACTGAACCTTTTCATGTTTTGGTCTCTGGGGATGAAATGTGCCAACTGCATTATGTGGGTTTGAACCTCACTGCCCTCTGGGATAAAAATAGGGGAGGACCAGGTGTCAGCTGGTCCAAAATTGATGCAAGAAGGATGGCATCGGAGTCTCAAAGATGTCCTTGAGCTACGAATTCTCTAATAGAGTCATGGGACACAGCAGCCCTCAGGCTTTTGGCCCGTGAGATAAGTTCCAGCCCTTGAAATTTTTCCAGCCAGGCAAGAATTGGTGTTAACCTTCTTCTTGGATATTCTGTCTGGCCTTGACCCCACTTCTCAGTATTTCTCCTGCTGTAATACTCGGCACTGGTTGCTGTTATTTGCCTTGTCACAAAGCTCTTGGACTGTGAACTTCTCAAAGGAGAAGATCATGTCAACTGTATACACTAGCTTCGTTATCAAGTACACATCAGGCAAGTGGGTAACATACATGTAATATTTGCCTCATGGACAAGTGAATGAATGCTCCCTAGCCTCCAGAGAACATTCCACTCCTACATCACTGGGGTCGTTGATTCCTGACCAAGATAAGGTAGGATCTGATCCCACCTCCCCATGACCATGTAGTGATGATAACAGGTCTCCCATAGTTGATCTTCACTGTTAACTTCACTAGGTTTAGAATCACCTAGAAACAGGCCTGTGAGTGTATTTGGGAGGGTGTTTCCAGAGTTTTAACTGACAAGGGAAGATTTACTCATGGGAATCCCAGACTAAATAAAAAGGAAAAAGGGAGAAAGCATCATTGAGGAGATACAAAAGCATTTGTTCACCTGGTTCCAGAAGCTGAGTGGCTATGTTGTTATTGCTTGAGACAGGGTCTCTATGTAGTCATGCTACATAACTTGATGTGTAGACCAGGCTGGCCTCAAACTCATAGAGATCCTCCTGCCTCCAGTGCTGGGATCAAAGGCCTGTGCCATCATGCCCAGCTCGCTCTGTTTATCCTTTAATGAGATGTAGAAGAACAGTCCTAAGAGCAGATGTAAACACCATAACCAGAATCGCCTGGATTTATGACTGAGTGCAAGACACGTGTAGAACTACATGTCTGACGTTATGAGGAAAGGCTAGCCAAAAGCTTACACCTCAGATATATGAGAGTACAGGCAGCCTGAGGAGGTGTAGCCAGTCCATTTGCCATAAATACCATTCAACAGGCCCATTTCACAGTCCACAAATTTTACCAATGAAAAGTCCTTTCTAGCGTTCATTATCTAATTAGCCAAACTTCTGCTCTTGACTCTGGCTAAAGATGGCCAAGGCAGCAGGGACAACCACCTAAATAACTTTCACACTGAATTCAGAAACAACGGAAGTAGTTCAGACATCTATAGCCTCACTTGAAGAGACTCACAGAGTGCTACTCTTTGACTCAGCCCTCGAAGGCTTTACACTTCATGTCTTCCTGGCTCCCAGGGGAGGTTGGGTCCCTTACCTAGCTGGCTTCCCGAGTTAGAGTGTAACCCAAAGCTGCCCCTTTGGGCTTCCCGTAGACAGGCTGATGACTCAGCTGAGAGGACTTGAGTCACTGGGTTTCCTTACGATCCCCCCTCTGTAACAGAGAGATTCAGATTCAAGGGAAAGTCATCCAACAGACCGAGAACAGTCTGGTTTCACTAACCAAGGTCCCTCACTTGCCTCCCAGGGTTCTTGCTAATACCATGTCAAGGTCGGCTGGCGTCATTCGAAAGCATTTCTGCAGGTGCTCGCTCACCTGCTCTCTTCCCACCTCCTAGCTGGGTATGTGTCACTACTCACTCACCTGCATTGGTCAGGTGCAGAAGCAGGTTGGGGGGCAGTTCCAAGTTAGCCATACCACGATTGCTCTAGTGGTTCTGATTCTCTGTGTTGATGTCCCTAGAATATTCTCTCTCTCTCTCTCTTCTCTCTCTGTCTCTCTCTTCCCTGTCCTATATTAGCCCTTCAGTTCTCAACTGGCATTACTAGCTCTGATTGCTGCTCTGCCTTGCAGACTCACTGGTTCTTGGCATACCCATCACCTGTTTTCCCGCCTGGCTGACTTCCATGGAACTCCTCAGATACAGCATGCAGCCTGCTGCTGCTGACTTCTGCGGCTGTATTGCCCTTCTGGCTACTCTTGCAACAACAAGCCCTGCTAACAACAGGTTCCCTTAACTCTTATTTTTCCTCCTTTCTTTCTTTTTAGTGGGAGGGGGTAGAGGGAGTACTGGGGATTGAACCTAAGGACTCATGCTAGACAAGTATTCCACCAGCTAGCTACAGCCCATCCTTGGCTCCCTTAACACTAAGGCCTCTAGTCAGGGGGGTCTTTTTCTTTTTTTCCCCCATCTGAGCTCTCAAGCTTGACCAGTGAATTTATGCATAGTATTAATCTTCTATGCATCTCTGCATAGTAAGCAAGTTATTTTCATTTTCTGTCATTCCCCTGCTAGGGGAAGCCCGAAGGACAGCTTCCAGTTATACTGTGCCCTGTTTGCCCTCTCCCCTTGAGAGGTCAGTCATCTCCAAACACACTTAGATGCAAAAGCTGGTCCGTTCCATTTCTTTCTGGGAAATTTCAGCGGGTAACAAAAAGATTTGATAGGATGCCCAGAAACAAGAACATTGATAGCTGGGCCACAGCGGGGCATGACAAAGCCACGAGAGGATTTGCTTGTTTGGTTTGTTTCCAGACAGGGTTACTCTCTGTAGCCTTGGCTGTCCTGGACTCACTTTGTAGACCAGGCTGGCCTTGAACTCACAGAGACCCGCCTGCCTCTGCCTTTCTGTGTTTACATGTATGCCACTGTAATCCCAGCTGCCATGACAGGATTTCTTTTTAAGGTTTAAATTAAATTATTTCTTCTATGTTTTGAAATAATTATAATATAATATCATCACTTCTCCTTCTCTTTCCTCTCTCCAAGCCTTCCTATATACCCCCTGCTTGCTGTCTTTCAAATTCATAGTCTCTTCATTAATTGTTGTTTCATAAATACACATAGGAATGCATATGTGTTCCTAATTGTGTGTTAAATTTTGAAGCCTACAGGTAGACACAATAAAGGAGAAACAGTTCCAGCCCTAGAGAAAAGAGAAGCCAAGGAGACTGAGCTAGATCAGGGTTGAAAACCAATGGCCCAACTGAGCAGGCTGCTTGGCTCCTGGCTCAAATTGGTCCAGTAGCTTTTCCCACCATTCTGAGTGGCACTTACCTTCAAGACACACAGCCATCGGGACAGAGATGACTTAACCCGGGCCAGAGTTTGGGCGACAACCTTTTACTGCAGAAGGCAAGACAATAGATCCTTCAGTTTTGTCTCTGTTGGAACTATTTAATTCTGCCATGGGAGAAATACAAAAACAAAACCAAAAACTGTCAAAGGCACACACATGACTGTGTTTCCTTAGACCATTATTTATGAACACAGAAATTTGAACTTTACAAAAAATTATTTTATTTTATTATTTTGTGTGTTTGAATGTGTGACTGTAGATTGTGTACATGCAGTGTCTACTGAGGCCAGATGATGGATTCAGCTCTCCTAAGAGACAGTGGAGAGCCGCCATGTTGTGCTGAGAACTGAGCCTGGTCCTGCTAGACCAGGAGAAAGTGGAGTGTAGCCTTTTGGGAGCAGCGTCTGCCTCACTTAGAGGATTCCTTTTTGAGACTGGATTTTTGCCATGTGTCTAGGAGCTCAGTCCTCCTGCCTTGGTTATAGCTATGTACTGTAACCATGCCGACAGACACAAAGAGACAAAGGGACATTGTGCACCTCCATTTGCCTACCAGATACCCAAACAAGGATCCCCAAGGGATTGTAATTTCTCTAGGAATCATTCTGAGAAGAAAAAGGCTAAAAGCCAGGTCCCTATCGGGAGAGGAGCTTGGCTTCCAGGGAAAGTTTCCACACAGTTCTGGAAGGTGAGCAGACAGCTTTGCAGGAGAGCCTCGAGTCAAGATAAGGAAGGTTCAGGGAACCACAGTTTTATCGGGCTGCTTAGCTGTGCATAAGCTATGCTGGTACTTCTGAAGATGGGCTTAGGGGTTCCTGTCCTGGGCCTCCTTATTTATTCCTCTTCCCGCTGTGCCCATACCGAGCAGATCCCAACCCCTTTATTTTTGCTTTTAGTGCCACTTGTGTATTTAGTTGGTGTATGTGAACCGCTGCTTGACCCTAGCTTGTCAGAACTGCCAGGGCTCAAAGCCTAAATAAACCTCAGGCAATAGTACCTCCACCAGGCCTGTCTCAGAACATGTTTTTACAGATAAACAAGGACATATAAAAGCTACACCTGTTTCCTCCTATACACTGAGAACTGCTTGGGTCCGCTCCATGATGACTGGACATTCTGACACTGGGAGTCAGTGCTGGGGCTCCGGGCCACTGCTGGTGGGTTGTGCACTTCCTGTATAGCAGCGGCGTCCCCCTGGTGATGAGAGGCAGCACTGAGATGCTCTCTCTTTGTGGTTCAGCTTCTGTGACCCAAAAGAGCTCTACAAGCAGGGCCGTGATCTCAGGAGGAGCGGTCCAGAACACGCTCAAGTTTCCTGCTCCCATTTGGAGCCAGATAGGGCCAAGCGTCTGGCAGCCCACAGTTGCCGGCCTCCAGTTCTCTTTGGCCTCTTTGAGGGAGGCAAAGCTTTTGATTCCCCTACGCCTCAGTTTCTTACCCACCTAACTATGTTACATCACGTTTGCTGGTTTCATTCTCCAAGCAACCTCAGATTTTCTTTTTGCAATGCTTAAATCCAGTCTTCAGAAGCCAGACCTTTTACACTAGGCATGAAATGTCTACAATTTCTATGTGTCACATCTTGGGTTGAGTAATCTGCAGCCATCAGTTGTTTAGCATATTTGCCTTACCACTTAAACTGTCCTGAATTGGACATTGTAGCACACACATTAGATCCCAGAACTCGGGAGGCAGGGCCGGGGCAGTGGTAGTGACAGAGGAAGGCAGATCTCTATGTATTTGAGGCCATTCTTGTCTACACATAGCAAGGTCCAGGTCAGCCAAGGCTATATAGTGAGACCCAGCCTCAAAAAACAAAAACAAAAACAAAACAACAACAACAACAAAAAAAAAACCCCAAACAAACCAAAACAAACAAAACAAAACAACCCCAAACTGACTTTCTGGATTTTTCTATCTCCCTGGGTAATCCTCTCCCTGGTGGTCATCTCAGTCTCCATGTGGGGTCAGGGTTGGGCTGAGAATGGGCATAACAACACCAAGGCCTTGGGAGACCAGCTCTCGTCTGCTTTCCAACCTGACATGTTCTGTCTCCACAGTCAAGTGCCAGCACCTACCATGCGTGACCCTAGCCATCCCACGGCCTCTAGTTACCAAGGCCACAGAGACTCATTCTCTCAATGTCGGCCTCAGGTTCCTCCGTCTCTGTGTTGCCTAGAGGGCTAGGCCACTTGAGGATGCTTGGCTGCCTTCTTAGCCCCATGCTGGGCGTGGAGCACTCCTTGAGGACCTCTCCGTGTCTCCTAGCTCAGCCCTTGTTGGTGCCTTGCCTAGTGAAAGGTCTCTTCTGTGTTTGTAGAGCCTGTGGCCCACTTCCAGGGATGTGAACCATGACCACCACTGTGCTGTTTCCTCTTTGGCCAGCATGGGTTTTCATTGCCTCCCCTCCCCAGACCAAAGCAAAGCCAACCGCTTGGACCTGCCTGTCTCTGCCCCTCAGTACCAGGTTTGCAGGCATGTGTCCTTCCCCGTGGACGCTGCGGATGCAGCCTCAAGTCCCTGTGCCTGCACCGCAAGGGCTCTTTCCCACCAGGCCATCTTGCCAGCCTTGATATGCTTTTTTAGACTCGCCTAAGAAAATCCCACAGGTGCCTAAGTCAACCTTGAAACTGTAGGACAACAAAGAGGAAATGTTCTGGTAATGAAGGGTCTCTCCTGTGGCACTGAAGTGGATTGGTCTGCATTTACATGCTGCTATGTTTCTGGATCTCGAATGTTTCCTGGTGGCCCACGTGTTCAAGGTTTCGGCCAGCGGCCTAGTTTGCTACCTATCAGGAGGTAGTGGAACCTGTGAGAGATGTCCTCAGTAGTCGGGGAAGCTGGGGTGAGGAAAGCGTGCCCTTGGGGCCCTGGCCCCTTCTTCTTTGATCCCGACCACCATGAAGAAAGCAGGCTTCCCCTACACACCTATCCCATGTCAGCCCTGCCTGCATAGGCCCAAAGCAACAGCACCAAGTGATTGTAGACTGATAGGCAGGATGTTATATGCTGAAATTTCTTCTTCTTTTTTTTTTTTAAGTTGACTATTTCGGGTATTTTGTCATAGTAAGAAAAGTTGCTTAATATACATTTAATCTCGTATAATACAGAGTCAGCACTTCAGGTTAATATAGGGTGATGGTTTATTTGGTAATGGGTAAAGAAGACTGAAAGAAAGGATGAAGAAAAATAAAATTGGATTCCTACCTAATCTCATATCCAAAGTGAGGCAACAAAAGCCCAGTGACCCAAGACACATCCTCTTGGAAAAAAAAATTTTTTTTTGTCCCTTCCCAATAGGACAACAACCAGCAAACTCTATTCTGTGAGTAATCTCTGTTCAGAAACATTCAGATAGAAGAAGAAGAAGAAGAACAACAACAACAACAAGAACCCCAGCCAGCCAGCTTAGACTGGTTTTTGGCACAAGTACAGTGAAGGCCAATGTGTTCCTACAGTTACCTGTGAGCTGGAGGGCATTTCATGCCTATGCCCAACCATACACACATACGCTGAAGGTTATGGGGTGTATTCCCCAGTTGCCCAAAACAATATTGCCTACAGATCATCCATCTGGGTTATGGATCAGGCTCGGCCTCCCCCATTCCAGCCCCTGTTCCTCCTCTGCCTAGCCCGGCCTAAAGAACCCCCTCAAAAGAATTCAAGGGTCTCCAGTCACATGCTTGATCAAGACTTCCTCCATTCTGTGGAGAATACATATACTCCAAGTTTTCACTCTCACTTTCAATAAAACTATAATTAATGTTACTGGGGTAAACTGGGGCTCCCTTTGGGGTTCTTAGTCTCGTTAATAAACTAATTTTTAAATAGACTTGGAAGGAAGTTTGAGGACCATTTAATTAGAATTTCAGAGAGAGAAGGAGAGAGAGAGAGAGAGAGAGAGAGGGCAGGCTGTAAAATCTTAGCAGCTGCCAGGGAGAAGAGGCTAGCCAATCAGCGGCAAGGGGAAACTTCAGAGAATGAAGAAGGAAGACCACAGCGCCAGGGAAAGTGCAAACAGGCTTTGGCCAGCGTCTAAAAGAAAAAGACACGAGAAGAAAATGGGGACTTTACGCTCTGAACTGGGATTCAAAGAAGTGGGAGGGCTCCACAGGGCTACACAAAGGGGCTTTTGGTTAGGACAAGTAGTTACCTCTCTAGGGGAATAACTAGTCCTCCCTCTTCTGGTGTTTCCTCTGGTGAAGCAGCTTTCCTTGGCAGTAGAATCCCAGTTAGGTGACAGACAGGTCCAGCTGAATTAACTCTGAAAAAGAGGTAGCGTGTAATATTTGGAGTAGCTTCAAAGGTCAACTAACATCCAAGGCTTTGGCAGAATTGAGATGTTTATTCTTTTGACCAGGAGGAAGTAGTTTGCCTTAATCAGATGCCTTCCCCTTTCTGTAAGTCACTGGAACCCACAGGAATCCCTTGCCTTTCTAGGCCACTAGGGAGGGGTCTGTCCTCAGTCACCTCCAGGACGCTTCTGTCTGTTGTCTAACTCATTGCTCAAGACAGCTGAGACACCTGCCCAACACCTGTGCTGAGACTCAGGGACCCCCAGGCCCCCTCTCAGTAGCAAGAGAATTATTTTCATCAATGTTTAGACTTAACCGGAAAAGATACAAATTATAAAGTTACCGTGAAAAGAACAAACAAAATAGAAACATTGTAACCTGGGACAGACAGACCCCGCCTAGTGTCAAGTTGACAATTCAAGGTAACTAGGAGAGCTTAAACTGTTTAACAGTCTTCAGAGTGTGGTTTTTGTGTGTGTGTGAATGAGACCACCCAGCAGTGCTGTGGGTGGGTGAAACAGGCTCAGTCCGTGCCTTTCACGGGGGAGACCATGGTGGGATTAAGAGGTTGGGCCCACATCCTTCCAGCATCCTGGAAGACTTGATTCACTAGTCTCCCACAAGGAAGCCTCCACCAAAAAAAGAAAAGGGGGGTTGGGGGGCTATAGAAGCTGCTCGGCGGTCTTCAGCACCCACAAAATGGCTAGCAACTGCAACTCCAATCCCAGAAAACCCAACCATCTCCTCTGACCTCTGCTGGCACCAGGTACACCTGGTGCGCAGACATACATAAAACAAGGAGACAGGCAGCATGCGTGCTGTAGGAGAGACAGAGTTGACAGGAGCTCTTGGATTGCAGAGCAAGTTTTAGGGAAGAGATGTACCCTGGGAAAGGCTATGGGAGTTCCTTGGCCCTCCCTGTGTATTTTGTCCTATGCATGTTTTTCTACCATTAGGCAGTTGTAAGCAAAGTGCTTTGATTTGTTCCAAGAACTACTTTGGCAAATCCACTAAACCTGTGGAGGGGGTCATGGTTGGCTGAGCAGCCTGGCTTGTGGTTGGCATCTGAAACAGGGGTGGGAGGGATCTTGTGGGACTGAGCACTCGACTTGGGATCTGATGCTATCACCAGGTGGGCATCGTGAGGTTGGAACAGAACTAGGGGATGCCCAGCTGGTGTCCGCTGGAGCACCCTTGGTACATGGGAGACAACCTCCTCCACACATCTGGTGTTTCATGTTGTAAGTGTGGGGTAGAGAGAAGTGATTTTTGTAATTGTGGGGCCTGTGTAAGGAAAGGAATACAATTAAGTGCTACATTAGATACAGAGCTTTGGAAAGGGGGTTGGGCATGGCAGGAGACCTGGGAGCTTGAACTTTCTCAGTCTGTGGGTGAATTTGCTTACCATGTGGGGAGGCCTGTTGGGATTCAGATCCAGGACACGCTGCTGAGGTGCTTATTTAATATACCAAAGCAGACCTGGCCTCCAGGTTCTCCCAGCATCCCTCAGTCCCTACCTGAACCTTCCAGCCCAGGGGCTGGGCTTCCTCTCCCCAAGAGGCTCTGCATTATATAAGGCAGGCATTTTGGTTCTCTCTCTCTGCACACACTTTCTGTCTCTGCTCTCCCACTCCCACCCCACATTTCCTCCTGCATCCAACCCCAAATTCTGTGATTGCAGATAGAAATCATGCCTGGTCCCTCTCCCTCTCCCTCTGTCCTTCCCCCTCTTCTGGTCCCTTCCCTTCACCTCTCCTCCTCCTCTTCTCATTTTCTCTCCTCTCCTCCCCTCCCCTTCTCCCACCCTTCTTCTTTCCCATCCTTCCTCCATTTCTTCCTCTCTGAGGCAGAGTTTGTGGTTATAGGCTTCCACAGGGGTTTTAGAGAGTGTCCTCAAACGAAGGGAGAAGATTGTATCTCCACACAGCCCCAGTGCACAGGGACCACCTTACCACCAAGTTAAGAGAAGAAGAGAGAGGGCAGATGGCGAATTTTTAGAGTCCATTCTTACCCTGTTTGGAAAGGAGGGAGCATCCATGAAGGCTATCTCCACTGGGCCCAGGGTCCTCTATCCTCTGGGGGATGGAGAGAGTGTATGATAGAGCATCCCAGAGTGCTGAAGAGACACCTCTGCCCATACCAAATGGGTTCAGGACAGAGACAATGAGGGATGGAGTGCCTGGTCCCTGCCCAAGACAAAAACTACCTTTGTGAACAGTTATACAGTGTCTTCTGGATCTGTGTGGCTTGCACCTGTGTGCTCACGCATATGTGGGATGGGTTGGGATGGCCATTGCTGCTTCAGTTTCCTTGCCCAGGTCAAAGGCAACTTGGAAAGTTCCAGCCTCTGTCTACTGAGACAGAAGAAGGCAGAAGCACAATCTGTAACAGAGGAGCAACTGAGAGGACCAACCCAAGCTAACGAGTCCTAGAGAAGAACAGACGTCCCTTGGCATCTGTGTGGGAGGGTGCCGGGTCCCCAGGTACCCAGATGCACACTGTCTGCACAGAACGTGCACACCGCCAGCCATTACTTTAGTCGGGTCCAGACTATTTAGCATTTGAGATAGATCAAATATCTTTGATCTATGAATCAAAGGTTAAAGCCAAGGGCATGAAAACTGCAAATAAGGAGGACCAATTGCGATTAATTCTGATTTACAGAGAAAAAAAACTGCAAGCCAAAGTGAAAAGAAGATTTTGTGGTCTTTTGAGGAAACTTGCTTTTTGAGACCAAGTCTTTGTAGTTCTGGCTGGCCAGATGGCCTTAGACTTAGGGTGATTCTCCTGCCTCAGCCTCCAAAATGCTAGAATTGCAAGTATTCTACCCTACCTCTTTGAGAAACTCCTCAGGCAGGGTGATCTGAATTAAAAAAGGAGAAATTTGGGCCAGGTTGTCAAAGGCCATGAATATTCTAGTACATGATTGGAAAAATAGAGAACAATGGAGGCTTAAACAAATAAGTAAACAAACAAACACAAACCCTTATAATTTAAAAAAATAAAATAGAATCAAGTATTGACTCAAAGCTGAAGAGGTGGCTCAATACTTAACAGTACTGGCTGCTCTTCCAGAAGACCCAGGTTCGATTCCCAGCATCTACGTGGTGGCTCACACCTGCAGCTCCAGATGCAGGGAATCCAATTATGCCTTCTTCCTACCTCTTAGGTCACCATGCACAATCTTGGTGAACAGACACACATGCAGGCAAAGCATCCTTCACATAGAATAAAACAAACAAACAAACAAACAAACAAACAAAAACAAAAAACAAAAACTGAGTCCCCCTTAGAAGCTATCAACCACCAATAGCTCTTCAGCTAGGGCCAGGGAGTTGGGAGTCCTCCCCTCTCCACGCTGGAATGTTCCTTTTACCCCACACCAGCACTCTGTGCCAATGGGCTGACTCACAGAAGGCTTGGAACCCCTACCAGCTCAACGGGAGCAAGCAGGAGCCATTGATGTCTACAGTGCATAGGCCACACTAGGGCAGAAGAGGCAAACTGGAGGATTATTGTAAGGACATATGGGTTTCAAACAGCTGGCGAGAACTCCCAGATTGCTCCTCTTTCTGCGATGTTCTTTTGGCTTCTTTAGGCGAGGTATCACTGGGCAGTCTAGGCTGACCTGGAACTTGCTGTCTGTCCCAGGCTGGTGTTGAATATGTGACCCTCAGTCTCCGCAATGCTGAGATTGCAGGCTGGTACCACAGACCTCACATCTCCCTCTGCTCTTTTCTTTAGATTGTAGCTCATGCTGAATTGAATTACTGGAATTATGCACCCCCCCCATCACTTAGTCTAAGTAAATACTGAATATATTGATTTTTGCATCTATGAAATTGGCAGAATTGCTTTCAAATTAGGTTTCAGCCCCTGCAGACCCATCCTAGAGAGTCACAGGGTGTGGGGAATTTAGCCGTATGCTGAATCCTAGTGGGCTAATGAGGCCTAAGCAAAGACTGAGAAGGGAGCTAGGTCTGTCCACAGTCCTGACAGAGGCACAGGGCGTTCCTGCTTCCCACAGGGCTTAACAGTTCTCTGGGTTGCCCAGAGGACAAAAGGTCCTGCCAGGGACGATTGTGATAAAGCGGTTTAAAAAGAAAGAGAAAAGGAGGGGATGAGGCATACTTCCTGCAGGGTCATTGCTGACTGTATTTATGCCTGGGAGGGGAAGTTATTTGTTTTTCTCCTGGCCCACTGGAAACTCAGACTCACCAAAAAAGAAAAAAAAAAAGTTGACATTGCTTTAGCAAAATTCAAATAGATCCTATATTCCACCGGAATAATCTAGAATGTATGTGCTAATTTCTCTCTACTGCAGGTCACAGTCCGGGACAGGCCAGCCTTACTTGACAGTAACAGATTTAAAGACAAACTTCTTCATCTCCAGGCTATCTTTGCCCTTGGCTTGCTATAAAAAGGAACAAATAGCATTAACATGAATTTGAACTTCCTGAAAAATTAAAGTTGCTGGACCAATTCACCCAGGCCTTTCTTCCAACACTGCTCTTTCCTTGCTGGTCACTTACCAAGACCCCAGGCAGGCAGCCAGATTTCCCTTGGGTTTGGTTAGAGGAACTCCCTTTGCTCAGTGGTGTCTCTCCACTGTCACCTGACACAGTGTACATGTTATTTCTAAATTCTAGCCCAGGCTATTCTCGTTGTGACACGTGTGGACACCAGACACTGTGTAGTTTTGGGGCTGGGCCGCATAAAAACACTCCAAAGCCAATAGAAACATTTTTACTTTTGCGTTCTATTTCGCATTCTTGTTTATGAAGCGTATCCTAACTGCCTCCTTCCAGCCCTTCTGCGGCTGACTGCTGGTGGCCTGCCTTTCCCGTCTGCAAAGGGGCTCAAAGCTGGTTAAAGGGACCCGGCTCTCCTTCACTCATGGCACGGCTAATACCAGCTCCAGTAAAGTCCAACAGATGAGGTCAGTCAAGCGCTGTGGCTCCACCCACCTGCCCATGCCGTTGGCCTGACAGTCAGTTGTAGAGGGAGAGGGTCCTCACAGAAACCCTCAGCCAGGTCAGCTTGCTCCTAAGAAGCTGTCCCTTTCTTGTCACTGATGGACATTGCCATGCTTGCTGGCTTCGCTTGGAACCCGTGTAGCAGGCCTTATAAGCAGGTGGGAAGCTGACAGACAGCAGAGAGTAGCTGAGTGACAGAAGGAAAGGACCAGCTGCTTAGTTCTTACCGCAGGAGAAGATAATACGTTTCTCGTTTTTAAATATGAGTTAAGAGTTTTAGGTTAAATGACAGCCCCGGGCTTCCCAAGTCTGCCACGAGTTCCTAACCTGAGGTAAACAGACTTGAGAGGTCTGAAATGGAATTCAGAGGCCCGTGAGCACTGCATGTTAGTGGCAATGTAGTATTCTTTCATCCATTCGGAACGTGGGCAACAAGCCTTAGAAAAATTACTGAATTCGTGCCTCACAAAGGCACGAACAGAACACAAGGACACTTCCTCATAACATTTTGGTTGTCCCAACACTCTCACGGTGTTTGCTCTCTCTGAGGGATGCTTTCTGTTTTATTATTGGCACAAATCGAATCTCCTCCTCCTGCAAGCTCTTTAGCCATCTGGCGTCTCTGTTCCCATATCCAGTCATACCTGCACAGCTCCGCTCACCCAGCAGAACCTCACTAAATGTTTGCTGACCTAACTTTGCCTCCGGGAAACGGCGTGGAAGAAGGTGGCTGTCTTTTGTGATATCAATCAACTAAATCCACAGACGGTCTAGCTTTCTTTAATCTGATTTACTGTCTCCAGGGCCTTATGAATCGCCGCCCCAACTAGAGATAAGTTGTAAGTTGAACAAAAGTTCAATGCTTATGATTATGCCTGTAAAAGCAGGAGGATAAGACAGGGAGGAAAACAAAAGAAGAAATCTCACGTCAAGGAGGCAAGGTGCACATTTTGGTTTAACCTTCACTGTTTCAGGTATGTGATGGTAGAGTCAGGGCTACCTAGGCCTAGGCCAGACCCTACTCATTTTCAAATGCCAGCCTCCAGCTAGAAGAGCTGGGAGAATTCTAGGAGAAGCTGAGCAAAGAAAGCTTTCACAGTTTGGGCTCCATTCATCCACAGTGACAGTGAAGGTATCACCAAACGAGGGCAGGCCACCTCACTTCATCTTCACCAAAGCCTGTGAAAACACTACTGCCGGAATTCTTCGGGCCTTGCTATCAAAAGGAGCCATTTCCCTATTACTGCCAGAAGGCTACAGGGCTCTCTGTGGCACCTATTAGCATAGCAAAGGACATGCTGAGTACCTGTTCCACACAGAATTCATCGAAGCTCTTCCCACCTCCTCCTCTACCCTAAACTTCTCTTTCTCATAGGCTTCCCTCACCTCAGCTACACATTCTCCTTATAAGCCTGCTATTTTGGCTACATTTCCTCCTTTGTCCCCACTCTCTTTGTTTTCCTCTCTCTGTCTCCCTTCTCCCCTCCCCCTGGTCCCCATCCGGCTTCTCTCGTGGTCAGGTCCAGTCTTCTGGTCATGTTTACTCTACTACTCTCTCTCTGTGCTCTGGACTTTTCCAGATGCTCTGGGTCTCTATCTTTGTGTGTCTGCCTCCCTCCACCTATCTGCCTGTCAGCTTGTCTGCCTGTCTTTCTCTCTCATATCTACAATAAAAACCTTCCCCTTAACCATACCATGAAGCTGTCATGTCATCAGTTTATACAATATCCTCTTTTATAACTTGCGTCTATTACTACATTTAGTCTTTGCTCACGGATAAGTGAATAAAATATATTCAAAACGGAAAGTGTAAATTAATTTTTTTAATTTAAATACATGTGTATGTGTGTTTTGCGTGTATGTATGTATGTGCGCCACATGCATGTCTGATGCTCTTGGAGCTGGAGCAGGGCATCCGGTTTGCTGGGCCTGGAGTTACAGGTGGCTGTGATTTGTTACATAATTGTGGGTGCTGGGAATTGAACCCAGGACCTCTGGAAGATCACCCAGTGCTCTTAACTGCTCAGCCATCACTCCCCCTCCCTGAGAGAGTAAAACTTGATGTGCAGCTCCACAGTGTCCCATCTGAACGCCTATTCTAACCGTTATTTGAATTGTACAGACTTTGTGTCTGGTTAATTTGGATGTATGACACCTTCAGTTATTTGCATGTTTTCTTAATATATAATAAAGTTTATAAAATTAAAAACAAATAAAATAGACAAATTAAAATGAAAAATAAATCGAAGAAAGAGGAAACAGAGCTACTGCAGTATCTGCTTCTAAAACCATGCCCCTGTTCATCAGGGTTCTCCAGACAATCACAGCGAATAGCAAATCCGTATTGTCTCACTTTTATCCTGTGTCTATGTGTATATACACAGAGAGGGGCAGAGATATAGAGAGGATTTACTTTAGAAAATTGGCTCGCTGAGTTCCAAAGGCTGAGCAGCCCTACCATCTGTAGTTGGGGATCCAGGAAAACTGGTAACTCAGTCTGAGCTGGAAGGCCTGACAAGCAAGGGAGGAGGGGGTACTGATGGTGTAACTGTCAGAGGGAGAAGAGATGAGAACTCCCAGATTTAGAGCAGGCACTGTTGCCTCTGCTCTCTGAGGGGGCACCTCAGCTTTTGATGGTACCCTTGAGGCTTCTGCTGTTGTATAAATGACACCGTGTAAGTGACCATTATCAGAGGCTATTCTAAAAAGAGAAGTGGTTCTGAACTTTTAAGATTGGCTTAGACTCTAAAAGGCCATGGGTACAAAAATTCCGAATAATGATAATATTAATAACACTATCAATAGTAGTAATTAAGGTAGGTATTAGTTTTAGATTAAAGAAGACCCATTTAAAGACACATCACAACCAAATGTTGAATCCTTTTTTTCGTTAGTGCAGTGTATCACAATTGTTTAAGATGTGCAAGGCCCTGGCTTCAGTTCCCAACACTGGGGAAATTTTTTCTTTAAAAGGAACAAAGATATCACTTTTTTTTAAATAGTCTGTCAGCTTGACTTCTCAATCTGTCCTTATCTCATCAATAAATGTTGGCAATTAAAAACAAAAGGCAAGGAAGAAGTAAAAGGAGCAGAAAAAAACCCTCTTTCCTCCAGCTTTTTTTCCAGTGTTCTCTAGGCCTTCAGGGCATCATGGGATGCCCACCACTGGGCAGCCTACTTTCTGGAGTCAAGTGGTGATCCCACCTTTTTCCAGTCTGTGCCAAAATACCTGCCCCAAGAAAGTTAAGGAATGGTGGTTTTATTTTACGTTCAGGTTCAGAGGCTTTGTTCTGGTGTGAGAGTGTGGCGGAGAGGAAGAGCTGTGTGAGGAAGTGGAGGGGGGCAGGCAGAAGGGAGGGGTGAGACATGGAGGGAGGCAGGCTACGTGAGCTGGCTGTCTCTGCAAATCCTCTTCTTTCACACCACTGGGCCCCAGTCTGTGAAAGGGTGTTACCTACACGCAGGCGGAGTCGAGTCCCATTACTGCCCTAGAAGCACTCCACAGATACAAAAAGTGCCTTTCTCCGATCTAGGGATTCTCAATCCAATTACATTGACAAGAGTAAGCATCGCACTTGCACAAATTCATCTGTAAATAATGTTTAATACAGGCCCTGCATGGCCAGTCAAGATGACATTACCCATAATACTTAACTTCGTTTGTACTGTTAAGAGATCCATAGCTTATCATAACCATAACAGGGCAGAGAAGAGAGAGAGGGAAGGAAGGAGGGAGGAAGGGAGGGAGGGAGGGAGAGATAAGAGAAAAAGTGGGAGAAAGGGAGGGGGGAGAGAGAGCGAGCGAGCAAGCGCTGGGTAACTGGAGGATCCTTTTATTGGATTGTATACATTTAGCATACCTGGCAGAGGTGCAGATGATAATGTAATCAGTTGCTAGGTTGAGAGATCCCTGAGAGGAGGCTAGCGGAATGGCCTGTGTGCTAACAGCCCCTCCCCCCTTTATCAACAAAACAAAAACAAAACAAAACAAAACCCGCATTTTTTTTTTCCATTCTGGATCCTTTCAGGCATGCCCACAGCCCCAGTGTTCATGTTCTTGGAGCACCTTTTTAGGATTGAGCTTCTCAGATACAGCAGCATTTTTGGGGGGAATCCTGTGATTTTTGTGCTTCTTCCCCAAATCACTGGAGTAATCCCCAGCTCTTGACAGCACCTGAATCTAACCCTGTAGCTAGGCTTAAGAGTGCAGAAAATTGCTGTGGATGGGAGGCAGCGAGAGGCTATCAAGTGCCTGTTCTATTGTGGCAACACAGAGGACAAGGCTGTCCAGGGATTCCATTCACAGCCTCAAAGGCTCTCTGGCTCTGCCTTCTTGTCTACTCCCAGACCTTACCCTGGGAAGGCTAAAGGATGGAACAAACCGGGCTGGGCACTTTTGCAGTTGATCACATGGACATGGAGTAAGCCAAACAAATCTTCCTGAGAACTGACCGGCCCCTTTTCAGATCAATACCATGAAACAATATGAACAAGATAAATCTACTTGCTTATACTTTATTGTTTTTCTCACCAGTATTCTGGAGCGTCCGACAAAACTGCGAAGGAGGTAATATGGTTTGATCCCTTCAGGTTCTCCCTCATGGTTCTCACAATTACAGTCCCTTAAACTTCAAGAGCTCAAAATTATTCCTGTCAGAACTCTTTGTTTCTTTGTTGGTGCTGTAGAGTAAATGGCTAATAGCTGGTGGACAATGCACAGCTCAGACACTTTATATCCGCCCTATGGGAAAAATATGTGCGTTTGTGTGGCTATGTCCTAAAATAATGCATTTGTTCAATAAACATTTATTGAGGCTCACTAGAACAAAGCCTTAGGGGAAAATGAGATTTATATGAATTTGCACAGGAGAGTTCACACAAAGGGTTTTCTAAAAGCAGGGCATGGAACACTGGCTGTCCTGCCTGGCATTGCTAAATTTATTTCTACCAATCGGCCTCAGCTTACTTGAATGCTATTAATCACTTCAAGATGTGCTGTTCATAATACAAAGAACCGACCATGGGAAGTACTGGAGAGGCACAGCTCTGTTACTGCTGAAACTAAAACTTGTAGTATCAGGCAGCTGTAATAGACCGACTATGTGTGTGCATGAAGCATCAGGCAGCTGTCGTGGACCAACTATTGTCTATTCTCTCCAAACCTCTATGTCAGAGCTCTCACTCCTCGAGTGACGGTGTTTGGACAAGGTGCCTTTGGGAAGTAATTAAGCTTAGATGAGATCATGAGTTTTCATGATGAGATTAGCACCTTTATAAGAAGAAACTACAGAGCTCATTTTCACCTCCCTGAATGTGCACAAGGAAACTGAGCACCCGGCACAATGGTGCTTGTCTAGAAGCCAAGAAAAGAGTCCTCGGAATGAAGCCCTACCTTGCTTGTACCTTGATCTTGGGCACTCCAGCCTTCAGATCTGGGAGGCATGATTTCAGGGTGTTTAAGCACTCATTTACTTTGTTTCATTATGGTAGTCTGAATTAATTAAAGTACTAATGGAGCAAAATAATAGTTAATGTATTTTAAATCCCATGATACATATATATATATTTAAGAGAATCACACATACATATATATATATTAAAAGAAGCTTATAACACATACACACACACACACACATTAAGAGGAGCTTCAGTAGTGAAGAAAAATGGTCCTTAGTGTGGCTATCACACAGCTCTGACATATGTTGTCTTGTTTAGGGGTTTGAAGGAGGACACATATATTTTCAATTAAAAAAAAAGTACAAAGACTGTTTTCTAAGTCTTTGTGTGCATCATGCAGACTTTCAAAATGCTAGCAAATTGTTAGTTACAATTTCACATGTAAGTTTTATAGAAAGCGCGGCCATCTCTTAAGGCTGAAGTGCTCTGTGCTCTACTCTTCAGCTCACCACAAGGGCTTCTTTGGCCGACACTGTACGTGTGAAATTCCTCGGTGCCGAGTGAGGACACTGGTGGCTTGTTTCTGGGACAAACATTCATTTTATTTTATGACGCAACCAACTTTGTTTATCGCTCCGTGGCTGATGGACATGTGAGCGGTTTTCTATTTTTTAACCTTCACAAACAGCCCTGCTAAGACATTTCTGAGCATGTCTTTGAGCAACCAAAGGAACTAATTTCTGTCAGGAATGCACTTCAGGATGAAAGCATTCTGCTGATGTATCAGTGTGTTTTTCTGTCACAGACGTTGTGAGGGCATCTAATTTTTTAACCAGTTGCTGTGCTTCTATGCTGACACAGTGTTGTACGCACTGTGAGCTGTTTTTCTTGTTGCTGTGACATTGTACCTGACAGAAGTAACTTAAGAGAGGAAGGGTTTGTCCTGGCTTGTGGTTTGAGGGGACACAGTACACTATGGTGGGGCAGTGTGGTGGCTGGGGCTCTGTCTTGTGGGAGTGAGAATTTGTTACATCTTAGTAGACCAGAAAGCAGAGATACTTGGGCCGGAAGTGAGGCCTGGCTACGAGGCTCAAAGCCTATCTGAAAATGGTCTAATTTCTCCAGCTAGGCCTCAGCTCTTAATTTTACCACTTTCTAAACCACACTGGGTAGGGACCAAGTATTCACACACATGAGCCTGGGGGCTTGGGGGGGGCAACACACAACATTTCACATTTGACCCATAAACTGTTAATCTTTGGTTGGATATATAAAAATGGATAATTTTGGTTTTAATTTACACTTTCTCATAAAATGGTTCAACAACATCCACACATGAACAGTCACTTAAGATTTCTTTTGTAAGTATCTACTCAGGTCCTTTGCCCATTTTTCTTTTGTGTTTTTAATTTACTAATCTGCAAGTCTTTGTGTAAATTGGGTGTAAGAGCTTCCCTATAAATGTCATGAATGACTTCTCCCCCTCTATGGTTTGTTCTTTTCACTTGTCGTTTATAAACAAAAATTCCAAGTTTCAGGTTGTTATTTAGTTTTGTCGATCTTATTTGAAGGGCCAAGAGAAGTGTTCCTTCAGCGCACAGCTGGTGTGGCCCAAGGGAATCAGGCTACATTCTGGGAAGGCAGCGGAATTTTGCAGCCCTTGTCAGTATGATACTCTCTCGCAGGCGTGAAATATGCAAGAGCGTGGGAGTTATGCAGACTTGCACCTAGGCTCCAGAAAGCTGCTCAGGCGAGGTGCATTTAAAGGCCGGAGTCCCTGTAAGGAAGTCTGGAGAGTCCTTTGTGTGAGGCTGGGAAGGCAACGCCCAAGTTGCAGCATGTTGGTGATGCCAGAACTGTGAGAAAGCTGCAGGCATGAAGTAAAACAGAGAATGTGGGCGGTACCATCCCCGCCAGCTAGGATCTTCCCTGCACCCCGAGCCAAGTGAGGAGAAAGTTTGGTCTCTAGTTCCTGACTGCAGCTGCAATATAACACACTCTTCACCTTCCAGCCGCCATACTTTCTGTGCCATTATGAACAGCTTCCTCACCATCAAAAGCCCAAACCCTTCCTTCCTTAAATTGCTTCTGTTAGGCTGGTCGTGACAACAAGAAAATCACAAACATGGTCAGCAAAGGAAAAGGAAGATGTCCATGAGAGGGGCACTCCAGTTTTATGTGGCACAATCACACACTGTCACAATCACACACACACAATCACACATCCTTTGCCACCGTGTTTCATCCTGTTCACATCAGAGGCGCCCACACATGGGAGGGAGGCGCACCACACAGGAGCGAGAATGCCAGCGGGCGGAAATGATGAGATCCACCTTCAGTGCCCAGCTATGGCAACACACGTGGGATTTATCTGATGGTGGTAACCTCGGGGTGTGCGGGGACCAGGAGCCCTTGAAGGAGTCCGCCGGGTCTTTAGTGCCAGCCTGGACCAGCTAAAGCACCCAGCCTTACGGTTTGAGAGGCTACCAGGTTCTCAGACTCTCCAGTGTGCGAGCAGCCATGGCTGAACTTACCCAGCTGATCCACTAAACTGAATAACCCCCCTCTGAACCATCTATTTGTTCTACCAGTTCAGTTCCTCGAGAGAACTTGTAAGTGCTTCTTTGGAGCTAATCCAAGCTGTGTGTACTAAGCACACCCTGCTTCTCATCCCCCACGGAATGCAGGTTCCAGGAGGTGGGAGACCTCACCTTTTGTTCCCCATTGCATACGATGGGTGTGGCCTTGAGCACGGAGAGATACTTTGTAAGTAGCTGTACTCTTTGGTTTGGCTTCGTTTTTGATGGCTTTGTGTCAGGGCATCAGACTGACCTTGAGTTTGCTGGGTAGCCAGGAGTGACTCGGGACTCCTGAGGCTCTGGGGTTACAGGCATGCACCGTCAGTCCTGGCTGTGAGCAACCGTTAAAGGAAAGACCGCTAGCAAAGAGACGTTGGAGGTCATCTGGTCTCATCACAACTCGAGAAAAAGCAGGTGCTGTGCATATAGCGGGTCTATACAGAAATTTGGGGTTCTTTTTTTTCTCATCCATCTCTCAGCCCATGCCACTCCTTTCTGTACATAGATGAAAGTTTAACGATGTCAGCTGGTAATTAAGTGAAATAACAGGCTATAGGGAAGAAGGTGTTTCCACAGGTTTTGCCACATGAAACAACACTGCCTTTCTGATCTAGTCAGTTCCCATCCAGAGCAAATGTCAGCAGTGATTAGAAAGATCAAAACGTGAGCTATTATAATCAATGAGGAGGAGTATCGATCAAGTGAATCATTGTCCTGCCCCAAGGAACAGCGGTCTGAATTGTCTGCAAAGGTAAATGTTAAAAACTCAGTTTGAAAGAAAAAAAGAAAAACAACATAAATATATATATACATACATTGATCCCAATGCCAGATTAGTAACAATGACTGGTGATGAAACAAAACAGTCATTCAAAGAAGCAAGCACTCAGTTTGCTCCCTTTGAGAACTGTGGGGGATGTAACCCATTTTGTTGACTGGCCATTTCTGCTAAGTTCTTTACCTGAGCGGTGTTCCCCAAGCCTGCTTTCAACAGTGAGTGTCATCTGCTGGTTTTCTGTTTCCCACAGGAGCCTGAGCCTGTCAGGTGCTCTCCCAGGAAGCTCAGGACCCCTGGAGCACTAACCGGAAGTGCACACTCCTTCGCCGGATGGTCAGTTTCTGGGCAGAAAAGGGTGAAGCATGGAGGCAAAGGTTCCGCCTCTCTGGCCAGTGTCTGGCTGAGAAAGGTGGGACACAGCACCGAGATTTGCGCCAGATCTCCAGTTCAGCCGGAGGGGCGGAGAAAAGATTTCTCCGAAAGAAGTGTCACTGCTCTTTTAGCTGGGCCGCCAGCACGAGGCCGGGGAGCTCAGGGCTCCGAGCCAGGCGGCCACAAGGGCGGGTCCTGACTCGGGAACAGCGGGTAACCGAGGCTCTGAGCTCGGGAACTGAGAGGTCGGGGCAGGAGCCTGGTTTGGTTCAGGTGGCCAGCATGGCTCTCAGCATGGCTTCCGAAGGGAAGGACGGCCGCAGTGGTCGGTGCTAACATGCTGAATGGCGGAGGGTCTCAGCGGCCAGCAGCATTTGGCTGCCCACCGGCAGTCAAGCCTGGGGGCAGGGAATTCTTCAGGGAGGAGAGAAGCCCTTCTTTCCTCAGAATAAGTGATGAGTCTCAGACCGTCACGATGGAGGAATAGAGTGAAAGAAACAGGGCAGTGGGAGGGGCTTCGGGAGTGAATGTGTTTGATTTGATGGGGCTAGGAGTGCCAAGGATACTTTTATTTACATGCAGCAGCACAGTCTTATCATAAGAAGGGGAAAAACTCCACATATGATTAGAAGTTGGGGGAAAAAAATCTCATTTTTTGAAAGCTAAGACACCAAGACATCTTCAGAGCACGGAAGCTATTTCCAGGAATCCCCTGGTCCACGAGGAACGAGTTTCTTATCTAGGAGGGGCGGGCCTGTAATCTCTCTGAGGGCTATGTGACACTCCTTAGAGGATCTGGGGGTCTCCCCAGATCAGGCAGAAAGGAGGGATCCCAGCTAAGGGGGGGAGTCTGCCATTTGGTACGGATCTCTGGGGCCTTTCAGAAATGTCAGACTAGATCTTAACAGCAGGGTCCAGCAATCTCCAAAGCCTTCAAAGGGAATCCCCGCCCTACGGAGAGGGTGTACCACAGAGAAGATGCCCCTTCTGCTCTGCCCCAACTCTTCCCGTTTGTTTTCTGTAATCTAATCAGAGAGCTACATTCCACAATTAGACAAGCATCCCTCTAAAACTGAGAGCACCTACCTGTAATTCCAGCACTCAAGAGGCTGAGGTAAGAGGATTGCTGTGAGTCCGAAACCTGCTTAGCATGCCTAATGAGTGAGAAGTTATCCTTAGCTATAAAATGAGAATCTGTCTCGAAAAAAATTTTTTTAAAGTTAAAAATACTGTTACAGCAATTTGTGTGCCTATAAGCATAACTGACAAGAAGATGAGCTGAGTTGTGAGGATGCCCTAAGTCCTTGCCAGAAGATGGGATAAATACCTTTAGCAAGTCAGGGAATGGTCCACCCCGAGGTCAGCTCTATGGTTCCAGGGCCATCATACCACATGGTGGAGGAGAGAATGGCTAATGGGTTGTAAAGTGCTAGGCATTAAGGATGTCCACCCAAGATTTGCCTTTTGATGCCTGGTTTACTCACACAAACGTTCCTTACAATAGCATATTATTATAAAGGTTATGGTAATCTCATTAAACAGACATCTCACCAGGCAGGGGTAAGGTTGGTCAGGCAGATAATGTCTTGGTACCACTGTGGAATCCTCCCCGGTAAGAACGTTTTGGGAGTTTGCAAACTTGACCGACATTCTCTGCATCCTCTGTGAAGGTCCTTCAGCTGTGCCAGGCCAGGCAGATGGTACTGTTGGAGGTCCTTGACGGACAGTCCTTGAGAGTATCTGGCTGGTGGCTAGCACTGATGTGTGGGCATGAGGGAACTCAGTAACAGTGCCAGAAACTGCATGGTCGCTGAAGCCAGAGTTAAAGGGTATCCAAGTCCCTTCGCCAATGGGGATCAGTGCAGAGGTGGAGATGATGTGTGCCTGGAACATGGCGGTGAGAAACTAGGATTTGCTGCCAATGTTCCAAGTTTTGTTTGTTTGTTTGTTTTTTATCATTCCAGTGGGCATTAGTTTTGTGCCATCAGGGCTCACATTTAGGGCTAGTTCACTAAAATGTCAATGCCACTTTGAGATTGGTTCATATTGGAGCAAGCATTATATTATTCTAAGTCATACAAAATGGTTTCACTCATGTTCCTAACAATGGGGATTTGCTGTCTGATCCTTCTGGAAGCCTACCTGAGCTGCTTTCAAAATACCATGTGTGATACCTGCCTCTCTCTCATGCAAGTTCGTTGTTGGCATCTAAGTGGGTGGTTGAGTCATGGAGGTTCTTACCTATTTGCCAATGGAAACTTACAGGCTTGGCCGACACTGTCCCAAGACTAGCTTTCGACCTAGTAGTAAACTATCTAAGGTCAAAAAGATTGTAAAAAGGAATGGAGTCTCAAATCTCTTCTGCTAAATAGATATGTACCAGTATTTGAGGCAGCGACTTGATTGTTACTGGGAAATCAGTTTGGCTTTGATCAGTCGGCAGCCCATAGCTTTAGCCATGACTTTTATTTACTGTTCTTGATAAAGAAGAAAGGCAAATAGGTCCTAGTGGTTAGTGCAAGGGAGCAGGAGTAGAATGCACCACAAATTCATCTTTTGATCTTATTGACTTCTCGGTGGATTTTAGACCCAAGATAGATTTCAGGTTCTAGGGTAATAACTGTTGTGATAATGGTCTTAGTGGATTAAATGAGAATGGCCTCCACAGGTTCATAGGTTTGAATACTTGGTCACCAGGGACTGGCACTATTTGAAAGGATTAGGAGGTATGGCCTTGTTGGAGAAAGTGTGTCACTGGGGTTAGGCTTTGAGGTTTCAAAAAACCCAGAGTGTCTCTCTCTCTCTGCTGCCTGCAGGTCCAGATGTTGAACTCTCAGGTCCTTCTCCAGCAGCACATCTGGCTTCATGCCACCATGCTTCCCACCACGTGGTGATAATGGACTGAACCTCTGAAACTGTAAGCCAGCCCCAATTAAATGTTTTCTTTGTAAGAATTGCTGTGATCACAGCATCTCTTCTCAGCAATAGAACACTGACTAAAGCAATGGTGTTTCACTAAGCCGTGGCGTGCTTAGTGAAAATTCTACCAATGAGTTAGATCTCTGGTCCCCCAGTTCCTTTTAATTTTATTAAGATTTGTTTATTTTTGTTTTATGCATATGTGTGCCTGTGTCTATTGTACCATGTGCATGCCTGGGACCTTGAAGGTCAAAAGAATTCAGCAAATCCCCTAGAATTGAAGTTATAGGCAATTGAGAGCCATCATGTGCATGCTGGGACCCAAACATGGCTCCTCTGCAAGAGCATCTCTCCAGCCCCAGCTCCTTTTTTCATTTACAGATAAGATCTCACTGAGTTGCTGGGGCTGGCTTTGAACTCACGACCTTTCTGCCTTAACCTCCTTAGTAGCTGGGATTACAGGTGTGCATCACAAAACCCAGCAGTAACTGCTGCTTAATAAAGGAGCTTTCTCTGAGCAGCCAATGAAAGACAGAGCTAGGGGATCTAGGCCAGTGAATCAGAATGATGCTTTTCAGCTGCAGTTTTGGGAGAGAAGCCACTGGTTACAGAGAAGGGGTAGAAAGGAACATTGAGTGCTTCTCCAGGACAAGGCTCCCTGGGGAAGGATGGCAGGAGCATCTTCCTGCATGGATGAAGTATTCCTCCCAGAAAAGTAAATGATGGCTTGTTAGGAGAGATCAAGTTTCTGGGAGCTAAATGTGGTAGGGATTTTTTTTTTTTTTACGTCTATTACAAAAAAAAAGAAAAAAAAAAAGAAAAAATCCAAAACCTAAAGCATGAGTCATTTTTTTGCTTACAGTTTTTTTCTTTTAGTCTTTTATTCTGATTATTATTCACACGTCATTATCAATCAGTTTCTTTCCATACATTGAATCAAGCCCAGGTAAAGGATTGATTGGGGAAGTGTTTATGTGAATTGATTTGCATCTTTTTTCCAAGCTCTAAAACACAAAGAAATGTCTTTGTTCCCATACTATTGCCCTCTGCCCTACTTTTTTTTTTCTTAAGCCATAAACACTCAGAGTAGAGTGAGAAACCTGACCTACCACATCTGTCTGGGGTCTTGCGTGCATGCAGGGAAGGCTGCTTCAGGCAGGCCTTCTTTTCAGCTGGAAACGTTTGGCTGCAGATGAATCGACACAAAGCAAACATAATTGTGTTAACTTCAAAGATGGAAAATATCATGCATGTTAAATTCTGTAACCTGTCATGAAGGAAATAATTTGTTTGGGTCCAATTTTATTCTGGATCTATTTACTGTTGCTTAGAATAAAAACGGTGCTCGTTGACTTTATGATTTGATGCCTTTATTGAACCATAACAATTTTAAGTTGCAGAATTCTGCTATTCTACCTGTGGTAGTAAAAATATATGTAGCATTCTGTTCTCTACTACAGAATCTTCCTAACCATTCAATTCAGTCTCCTTAACTTTGAGGATGAAGAAATCGGTCCTGACAAAATTGACCACTTAGCCAAGGTAACACAGCCATATAGAAGAGCAGTTTTATTTAAAATCCCAAATCTCACAAACAAGCGTTATCCCAATTGCATATTTGGCAAGCAAGTGATAGCTATAGGTGGCCACCATGGAGAATTTTAAATCGGTTAGAAAACAAAACAAAACAAGAGTGTTTCTACCCTCATTAAGTGTTTTGAACTTGTATTCCAATCATGATTATTAATCAGTTACTTTACCTTCTTGCTTTGACTCAACACAGTTTGTGTTTACTTTTCTGTTTAAACGAAACATTACTTTCATGTTTCTGGTTCACTGGAGAAGACACTAGAGAGCAGGGATCAAAGGATTTTTAGTGATCATTCACTGTCATTCTTCAGCTTTAGAGAGGAAACCAGGACCAGGGGTGCACTGAGGAGTCAGTGGTGGCTTGTGAGTTTGAAAACAGCCCAGGCTGTATAGCGAGTCTCCCTAGCTCAAAAACCAACCAACCAAACAAACAAGCAAACAAGTAAAAATACAGATGAAGAAAGTAATATCAAGAAGAATGACTACTTAGCCAAGGTGGCTTGGATTTAGAATTAAGTCTCTAGGGCTGGTAAGATTTCCCTAATTCCATACTGTTTTAATTTTTTCTATATGTTTTGTTATTTTAAAATTTTGACTCTGTCCTTTTGGGTTAATACAGATTGTTTCAGTTTGTGAGTCAAGGTGAAATCTTCCATATCCATAGCCCTATTTTTTTCCCCTTCTCTCCCATCTTGAGCAAACTTTGCTAGGAATTAAAGGGAGACTTAAGAGGAATGAATGTAATAAAAAGTTAGGTTAGAGAGAGAGAGTCAACATAAGTACCAAAAGAGTTTGTAGATCATCATGAAGATGATGTAATCTGAGGAAGGTCCTTCGAGAAGGACCTGTAGGAAATGGCAGGAATCAAGACAGCATCCTTTGGGCCCTGTGTAGTTGGACTGGCATAAGTATTTCTTGTTTGGTAACAAACTGTGTATGGTCATAGCCTGATTAAAGAACATCAAATAGGAGGTACAGAAATCCATTGTTTTCCACTAAGCTCTAGAACAGGCCACAGCAAAAATAAACACAGAGTCATGCGTGTAAAAGTCTAGTCATTAAACCACACCTAAGGTACATATCTGACTGTTCCAGAAACCGGAGATTGCGATCTAATCTCCAAATTGACTTGACAATTAAGATAACTTGGTTTTAATTTTTGCACCGAAGAAGTAACCTCAAATAACCTGATATTAATTGATCCCTTTTTAAAAAAATTGTTCTGATTCCCTGTCCCCACCATATGAGGAAAATAACTACTTTCTTCTCCTGAGCCTATCAGAACACTTGATATATTTTACAGGATAAGCATTGTTTAAGCCGTGACTGAAAATCAGATCTTTAAAAGAAATTATAAGCTGGGAATAGAGGCACGGGCCTTTAATCCCATCACTGTGGAGGCAGAGGCAGGTGGATCTCTGTCTACATAGTCTGGTCTACATAGTGTGTTTCAGGACAGCCAGAGCTACAAAGTAAGACTGTCTCTCAAAACATAAAGAAAGAAAGAAAGAAAGAAAGAAAGAAAGAAAGAAAGAAAGAAAGAGAAAGGAGAGAAAGAAAAAAGAAAATTATAATTTTATTGTCTGGCAACAGCTACAATGAGAATTTGGACATGTTTGCAGTTTTGCATTTTCTTGATATTGGTGCCAGTTCTGCTGATCCTGAGTATTCCTGAGGAGCTTTATTGCTGACTCATCAAGCTGTTTTCTGTGGCATCTCCCTAAGCAAGGCCCAGTGAAGCACATGGGATACAAATGTCTGTGAGGATGTGGTATGTCACCTGTCACCTATTTTCACTCAAGCCATTCCTACCAGCCAACCTCTAGGCTGCTTTACCATAAAGAAAGTAAAAGCTGCACACTTTGTCTCAGATAGGTACAGGTCCTAATCTTAGCATTCTTTCTCTCTCTCTCTCTCTCTCTCTCTCTCTGTGTGCATACTGTACACATGTGTGTATATATTTGTGGAGGCCAAACATTGACATCAGATGTCTTCCTCAATTTTGGGATAGGGTGTCTCACTGAAGCTGGAACCCACCAATTCAGCCATGCTGGCTGGACAAAAACTTCCAGGCGTCCTCCAGGCTCTGTCCCCAAAGCACAGGCCTTATAGGTATACGACACTGTATTGCAGAAGAAACCCAAAAGCAATCAGTAGAGGTTATAAAGGATGTCCTAATATGTTTCCTTAAGAGACGTCAAATCACACAGAGCAGAATTTAGTTGAGGGAGAGCTGCACACAGATATCCCAAAGATAAGTAGTGTGTTAACCAGGCCTGTAGAGATGAGCAGAATCTATTATGCTAGGATGTAAATGTCTGTTTACCAGGACTGGCCAGCCTTAGGCCCATCTCCAAAGATGACTTCTTTAGCAGGCAGCTCAAGGGGGCAGCTCAGGGTCACAACACAACAGGTGTTGAGTCCTGGCCTGCCACAAAGTCCCCAGTTTTGTTCTTGAGAAAAAGCATGATTCTGCCAGATAGGCAAGATACTTCAGAAATAATTCCGGCAATAACTTTGCTATGCAAATCTCCCATCTGCACTGGCCAGACTTGTAGTCTCCTGTCTCTGTTTAAATTGTTCAAAGTGTAACCTGGGGCTAGAACCAGAAAGAGATTTAAAGATAACAGTGTATATGTATGTGGGATGCATAAGTCTAAGGTGTTAGTAAAACAGGTTAGTGAAATCTCATGTTCGAGGCCAGCTCCTCTTCGAGCATTAGCCAGAGCTAGACAAGCACTATTAGAGCTTCTTGACTTCTAAGTGACTGATTTCTCACTTGGAAGGCATGTCATTTCTATAGTAACAAGCACTTTACAAGGGAAGTCATCTCCCCAGGCTCCCTAATTTCTTCAACAATACAAGTGTAAGTGTTATTGGAGCTTTAGAACAAAGCCCCAGCCCTAAAAATCCCAACAGACAAGACTTAACCATTTGTCTCAACATTCCAGTTAGAGAAATGAATAGTGGCAAAGGGCAGAAGAAGAAGAGCTGGCTGACTAGACACCTGGGAGAGGAACAGACAGAGTTTTTTGATCCCTAAGTCTGAGCTTTGGGTTTAAGTAGAGGGAGGACTGGGGCACGAAGCAAGAGGTATGCATAATCCTGTAGTCTCAGCCAAGTCCTGTCCATCCCTATCTTGACCCTAGTTCTGCACAGTGACACGAAGAGGTCCTTACTACTAGGGACTGTGTGGTCCCTAGGAGATGAAGGCTTCGGCTTAGGAATGATCTCATCATGAGGTGATCTGTCTGCAATAATCTGCTTTTCCTAGATCCCACAGCGACTGCAGGATTAGGAGTGACTGGGGACGTCCATGTACCTTTGGGAGTGTCTGTGTCTAGAATGGGACAGTGGGAAACAATGGAACAACTCACTTCAGATAGCAGAGCTTTAACACACTGGTACGCTGGGTTAACCAGGAGGATGTCTCAAATTTTGGGTTGTTTTTTTAAAGATGTATCTTTATTCTTATTAATTGTTTGGGGGGTGGAGGGGGCAGGGGAGGTGTACATTAGTGCAGGTTCTTTGGATGCCAAAGAGCTTGAATCCCCTGGAGCTGGAGTTACAAGATGGTGAGAGCTGGGAACTGAACTCTGATCCTCTGGAAAAGCAGCGAGTGTTCTTAACGACTGGGCCATCGCTCCATCCCCTGACCCAAAGGAGACAGTTACAAAATGCAATCAGGGATGCCAGGCTTTTATGCCCCACTTAGCTCTCTTATCAGCCTAAGTGAGAAGGCAGCAATTTTTTTAGCAAAAACAGTTTCAAAAGTCTCTGTTATAAAAGTTTTCCCACTGATAAAACAAAGGTAATGACACTTTGTAAGTCTGTTATACAAAATTAAATACAGTAGGTGATGCCCGTGGGGCAGCAATTGCCATGCAGTTGTCATGGTGACCTTAATGTTTCTGGCACTACAAAGCTGAGGAAAGGAGGGGAGAAGGCTGAAGGATAAAATGGCAGGTGTTTCCTCATCCTTGAATGGAGGTGGACCGGGAGAGATTAGGGCTGGCTGGTTGAAATAATGAAGTGGATGGGAAGAAAGAGGGATGAAAGAAGGCGATTTCCAGAACAAAAGGCAAAGGTAGAGGAGGTGACTTACAGAGCCTCCACATAGAAGAGAGAGCAGTGACCTGAGCAGTGACAAATGGTGGTCCCACAGCCCCTCAGTGACAGCGCAGGGACAAGCAGCATAGGCATTACCTGTAAGGGCTCCAAAAGGTAGCGAATGGAATCATAATTTGCACTTTACCACAGTGCCCAGGGGACTCCTGAATCCATGAGCTCCCCCGAATCCATGGCGGTTTTCTCTGTTGGTGGTGAAGCAGCTTCAAGTCAACAGGAAGGCCTTGGCCTTTTGTTATCTGCAAATCAGTGCTGATTTCCAGGATGTGTCTTTTCTCTTAGTACTCTCATCTGGACAGAAGTTCGGAGAGGGAGACTGAGGCTGAGGGTTCCTGAGGTTCTTGGAATTTCTCACCTTGCTCTGAGCTCCTGGAAGTGGGGGGCTCAGGAGGTGAAAGGTTGCCACTCCTGGGCTGATAAACAGGAAGAGGATTAGGGTTGTCCTTCTAGACACCTCTGGTCAGTAAGTCAGGCACCCTGCCCTGGTGTCTTCCTTCCTGCTCTTCAGCTCCTCCTGGTGCCCAACTTCACCTCTAAACAATACAGACGCCTCTCTGTGCCCTGCATTTTTGTTCTTCCTTGTGAACAGGGTAGGAGAGCACAGTGGGGAGGCCACCTCCCCTCCCTGTTCCAATCCCCTGACATGAAATTCAGGCTTAAAATCACAATGTTAAGTACCCAGGGTTCTCAGGGCAGTGAGGACCAGAAGTGTGGCCTTCTGGTAATGATATCTGCTGGATTTTACGTCTAAATAGCCAGTTAAGGGAGGGAAGTGAGAAGCTGCTGCACATAAAATAAGAAACTGAGGGCCTGGGAGAACACTCACCCACTTAACAAAATCAGTTACTAATCTGTTCTGCCAGTAGTCAGTGTGAGGGAGTGTGAGCCCAGGATGGCCAGATAATGTTCCTTCCTTCTTTCCTTCTTTCCTTCTTTCCTTCTTTCCTTCTTTCCTTCTTTCCTTCTTTCCTTCTTTCCTTCTTTCCTTCCTTCCTTCCTTCCTTCCTTCCTTCCTTCCTTCCTTCCTTCCTGTCTTTCTTTCTTTCTTTTTCTTCAAGAAAGCTGAAAGCTGACTTTATGCCAACTCTTAAATGTTGACAGTTAATTTAATAAAAATAAAAAACTTGCTGCTCATACAAAACAAGTTTGAGAGCTGATGTAACCTATGTCCCATGGGCTGTGTCTAGTGTCTTTCCTAAGTCTTTCAAAACAGAAGAATTGAAGTCTTTATTAATGACACTTGAATTTGCTACATGCTCCATTGTGGCAAACCCTGGCGATTCTTGCTCAAGGGAGAAGATTTACCCTTCATAACGGACAGTTTAAATAAAATGTTGTCACATTCTTTACCAGTCAGTACAGAGTTAAGATCTATTGCCTTTGTGGGGTGTTAGGGATCAAATCCAGGGTCTCATACAGATAAGGTGAGCACTCTACCAGCTACTCCCAGCCACAAACCCATAGAAAAATATAAAAGAATTCAACAAGTCACATGGCAAGGTGAAAACAGCCCGACATAATTAGTTGATTAATCATTGTTAGCCTCTCGTGCTGATACATGAGTAAGGCATGCTCAGAGTATTGATTACACCCACGCCAGGGTTCCTTTGTAACGATCACTTGAAGGGCACAGTGACCACAGAGGTCCACCTCAAGTTACCACCGTTTGCAAAGTGAAAATCGGGTACACAGCCAGATGTAATTTAAGCGCATCTTCCTATGGGTGGTGAGTGGTTACTGCTGTGCTGCTCTGGCTGGATTGCTTTCAGTCTTAATGGGAATCTTTAAGAGAGAGAAACCTAATCTCATCTAGGTAATAATATGCCCACTCAACCTCTCTTCCCAGAACCAGCTTCGAGCTTCGCACTTTTAGGGTTGGAGGGAGGGGGCGGGGCTGGGGGAGATTGGCAGAGATTGCTCTCTGGATGTGAATACCTCCAGGCAAAGCAGGGGTGGGGACGCCTTGCATCTTTAAGTCATCCTGGAGGCTTTTCACAGTGGAAGGCGATGTGGTAAGGCCAGGGTAAAGGTATTTGTGTCTTGAGTGCATCGGCCTGACACTTGGGAGTGGGCAGAGCTCATATGGTAGTCTCATTGCCATTTTCTCCAACTTCCCATTTTCTTTCCTTTCCTTCCTTTCTTTCTTTCTTCCTTTCTTTTTTTTCTTCTTTCTTTTTTTTTTTTTCAGTTTTTTGAGGCAGGGTTTTTCTGTGTAGCCTTGGTTGTCCTGGAACTCACTCAGTAGACCAGGCTGGCCTTGAACTCATAGAAATCCACCTGCCTCTGCCTCCCAAGTGCTGGGATTAAAGGTGTGCACCACCACCACCCAGCTTCTTTTTTCCTTATTTTTAAAAAGATTAACTAAAATATGATTACATCATTTCCCCCTTTGCTCTTGTCTAACACTTCCTGTGCCCTCCCTCTCTAATCTCTTCTATGCCTGTTCCCTCAATTCATGGCCTCTTTTTCTTTGATTATTATTGTTATATATGTATGCAAAAATATGTAAATGCAACCTGCTGAATCTGTTTAGTCTTACTTGTACTTGTAACTTCAGGGCTGACCACTTGTGTGTTTTTATAACCAATCAGAAGCTCATCCCTGGAAATAATTGACCCTGTCTCAGAACTTGTAAGTTGCCTGTTGTGGTGGTTTGAATAGGTTTGGCCTCCATAGATTAATGTGCTTGAATGCTTGGCCATAGGGAGTGTCACTATTAAGAGATGTGCCTTGTTGGAGTAGGTGTGGTCTTGTTGAGCTGCCAGGTACTGGAAACCAAACTTCAGTCCTCTGAAAGAGCAGCACACTCTTAACTCTCCAGCCCTGTCTTAGGGTTTTATTGCTCTTCCAAAGGTCCTGAGTTCATTTCCCAGCAACCGCATGGTGACTCACAACCATCTATAATGAGATCTGATGTCCTCTTCTGGCCTGCAGGCATATATAAAACTCATATGCATAAATAAATTAATCTTTAAAACAATAAAACCTGAAAGAAAGAAAGAAAGAATGAATGAAGAAAGAAAAAGAAAGAAAGAAAGAAAGAAACAAAGAAACAAAGAAACAAAAAAACAAAGAAAGAAAGAAAAATGGAAGGAAAGAAAAACCTACTCACAGAGACAGATACCGACCAGAGAGCATCCATGGGATGGACCTAGGCCCTCTGTACTTGCATAACAGTTGTGCAGCTTGGTCTTCATGTGGGGCTCCTAAGAGCAGGCATGGGGGCTCTGACTCTGTGACCTGCCTTTGGATCCTCCCCCTTTTCTAACCACAGTAGGAGAAGATGCGCCTAGTCTCACTGCAACTTGACATGCCGAGGTGGGTTGCTGTACTTGGGAGGCCTCCCCTTTTCTGAGGAGAAAGAAAGGAGGGGGGATGGGAGAGGGATCAAGGAGCAAGGGGAAGCTGAAATGGAGATGTAAAATGAATGAATGAATGAATGAATGAATACAATTTTAAAAGGTCTAATGTTGAAAAAATAATTGAATGTAAAGCTTGGTGCTGGGGATCAAACCCAGGGCCAAGAGCATTCTAGGTAAGTGCTATACTGCTGAGTCACACCCAAGCCCCATATAAACACCAACACAGGAAATTACCATTACTTACAGGTATTTAAGGTACTTTAAGGTATTTTTATTTTTTTTCAAATGAAAAGGCAACCCTTCTGTGAATCAGGAAATTAAATAAAATACCAAAACCTGACTGACGCTGTTAGAACAGGTAATTATGAAGTAATCTTGTGAATGGATGCAGATTTTTATATGAACTAACACCAAGTTCTAGTTCAACCTCTCGTGATGACAGAAATATTTACTACTATTCTCTCCCTGGAGAAGCACAAACCTGACGGACATAGGAACAAGAGAAACAGGGTTGAGGTATGGCTTACTAGCTCAGTGGTAGAACATATATTGAGCACACTTGAGGTCCCGGGTTCAATGGCTAGCACTCTCCTCTGCTGCCCAGAAGAGTCCGGTATTACAGAGCAGGAGATGGTAGCCATGCAATTGGGCTCATCTGAAAACACCTGACCAGAGAAAGCTAAACTTGACAGGTGGCAGAGGCAGGCAGATCTCTATGAGTTCAAGGGCAGCCTGGTCTACAGAGGGAATTCCAGGACAGCTGAGCCTGCACAGAAAAACCTTATCTTGGAAAAAGAAAGGAAGGAAGGAAGGAAGGAAGGAAGGAAGGAAGGAAGGAAGGAAGGAAAGAAGGAAGGAAGGAAGGAAGGTAAACACTAAGCCAGAATTGCATTCTACCTTAGCAGTGTCCAGGATCTGAACAGTTGGAGAATGTGAATTCCTCTACAAACAGGGAGAAAGACACAATTGTATCAGGACCACCTAGGTTCCCAGGTCCCCTGCCTCACCTTCCGAAGGATGAGTGGCCTCCACTCCTTCTGGCAAAAGGCTCTCTGGACTCAGGGCCACCAGGCAAGCACACTGAGGCAAAAATATTCTACCACAAGTGAAAATTAGAGGAGGATGGGTTACAAAAAGTTGTTCCCTTGGGCCCTTTCTATCTTCTGTGCTTATCTCCCAAAACACTGATACTTACATTTTTCCTTCTCAGAAAGATGAGAGGTTTCTTCTTTGGTGCCTAATTGCACAGGAAAGAAAACATAAAGATGCTGCCATAGTTACTTTTCTGTTGGCGCGCTAAGACACTATGACCAAGGCCACTATAGAAGAAAGAGATTTCTTGTTGCTTCTGGTTTCAGAGGGTTAGAATCTATGGCCATTATGGAGAGACCATGGCAGCAGGCAAGGAGTCTTGAGAAAAAACAAAAACAAAAACAAAAACATGCAGCTGAGAGAGGGGTGGTGTAGGACTGGGACTGATTGGTAATGGCTTGGAGTTTGAAACCTCAACGCTTGATCCAAGTGATACAATTCTTCCAACAAGGCCACACCTCCTAATCCTTCCCAAATAGTTTCAACAACTGGGAACAAGCTGCTGTAAACACATGAGTATGAGCCTGTGGTGGCCATTCTCATTCAAACCACCACAGATACTGACAGAAGCCACCAGTAAAGCAGAGAGAAGTGCAGGAAGACCTACCTTCAACACATCCTACCCATGGTCACCAAACTCACAGTCACTAGTGCATCATTCTTCAGTAGGAAGTCAAGGATCGCCATACAGGAGAGGATATTAACATGAAAAACAGAGATGAAAAGGAAAAAAATATCTAAGCAGAAGAAAACCTTTTAAAGCCCTTCATATCTCCAGAGGGAGAAAGGGTTTCACACTGAGGATACGTAGAGGAGGCTGAGGAAAGAGATCTTGACTGAGCCTAACTGTTAGGCTCAGCCATTTGGTGTCTGCACTGTGCCTCTGCCCCTGGTGGTACACAGATTGCAGGCAGTGCTTGTGCCCTGGCCTGGGCAACACAGTGAGACACCATCTCTTAAAAAGAGAAAAGGGGGAACTTAAAAGGAACATAGAATTTGGAGATTTAAAATAGAACTGCAGAAAGGGCAGTAAAAGAGTTGAAAGGGGAGGGCTGTCAAATTTAGTAATACACAAATAAAATCCAGGACACCATGTCTAAAGTGAATTTCAAGTGAGCCACAAACACTTTTTTCATGCATGTATACCACACGTAATATTTAGTTTATCTGAAATTAAAATTCTCCTGCATATCCTTGCTTTTATCTAGTAACTCAAGGTCAAGATAAAATTTCCATGAAAACACAAAAAGAGAAAGATAGATAAAACTCAAAGATAAATTGAGGAAGACCAATATTTGAATAGGAGTTACAGAAAGGAATTGCAGATGGAATAAGTTACTAAGGACAATAAGGGAAAGGGTCTAGCCAGAGCCACATTCAAGAGATAAACCTCTGTCTGCTCTGAAGGGAAACTGCAGAGCACCGAGAGCAAAACAGCAAAAGGTCAATCCAGGCAAAACGTTTCTGTCAGACGTGGTGGAACCATGACTTCTGAATTCCCCAAGGGAAATTATTTTCCATCTAGAATTGTATACTTTGTTAAACAGACTATCATGTGTGAGAATATGAACATAGAATACACACACACACACACACATACACACCTTTTAGAACTCTCAGAAAGCTTTTGGTAGAGGTAATCCAGGACATGTAAGAGGAAGCCAAAAAAGAAGAGAAGGACACAGAGACAGATAGGGAGAGAGAGATATAGAAATAGAGAGATAGGGAGATGAAAAGATACGGATACTACACACACACACACACACACCACACACACACACACACACAAGATGAGGAAGGAGAGAGTTGTGCTGTGTTGGCTAGTTTTATGTCAACTTGGCAACTGCTAAGAGCATCGGTGAGGAGGTGAGGAAGGAACCTCAGTCGAGAAAATGAGTTGGTAAGACTGGGCAGCAGGCAAGTCTGTGGGGCATTTTTAAAATTAGTGATCGATGGTGGAGAGATAAGAAGATAGAGAAACAGAGAGGGCGTTGTGGTAGTTTAAACAAGAAATGCTCCCCTTAGGTTCCTGTATTTGGACACTTGTTAGTGTGGCACTGTTCGAGGAGGTTGTGGAACCTTTAGAGTGGTGATTCTCAACCTCCCTAACACTGCAATCCTTTAACACAGCTCCTCATGTTGTGGTGACCCCCAACCATAACATCATTCCATTGCTAGTCTGCAACTGTAATCTTGCTACTGTTAGGAATCATGATGCAAACATCTGCTGTGCTGGATATGTGATCTGACAGGGGTTGTGATCCACAGACTGACAGCCACTGCTTTAGAGGGTGAAGCTTTGCTGGAGGAAGTGTGTCACAGGGATAGGGGTCAGGCTTTGAGAGTTTATTGCCTCAGTGCACTACCAGTTCACTCTCAGATTCCTATGTCTGGAGGGAAATCTCAGACTTCCTGCCCTACCTGCTGTAGCCATACAAGAGAAAAAGAATCCCCTACCAACCTGGACTCTTTTTCTGGAACCACATGCCAAAGCAAACTATTTTTCCCTTAAGTTATCTTTGACCATATATAATCACAGCAACAGAAAAGAAAGTCAAACAGGAGGAGGGGAGGTGTCTTGTCAATGAAAGAAGCAGAGATTATAGGATGGCATCCATACCAAGAGAAACACCAGCTGTGACTGCAGCAGGACAGGAGGTTGAGGTGTGACCTCTGAGCGAACAGGATGATGAACACACGATGCTTAGAAGCATTGAAATACGATTTTTCTATGTCAGAATTTGAGTGTGTCTTAGTTACTTTTTTATTGCTGTGAAGAGACACCATGATTAAGGCAACTTATATATATACATATATATGTGTATATATATGTACATATATATACATGTGTATATATAAAACAATTTATCGGAGGCTTATATATATACATATACATATATTTATGTATATATACATGTACATATACATATACTTATGTACATATACATATACTTATATACATATGTATATACTTATATAAAACAGTTTATCGGAGGCTTACCATTTCAGAGGGTGAGGCCCTGAGTGTCATGTCAGACAGGCATAGCTCTGGAGCAGTGTCTGAGCACTCACATCTGATCCCCAAGCAAGAGGCAGAGAGAACACGGGTTTTTTTGAAACTTCAAACCCTCCTCCAGTGACACAGCTCCTCCTACAGGCCACACCTCCTAACCCTCCCCAAACAGTTCCATCAACTGTGAACCACGCCTTCAAACATATGAGCCTATGAGGGCCTTTCTCATTGAAACCACCACAGAGTGTGAATTAGTGATTGATACACAGAAAAAGAAAAGGTAAAAAGTAAAAAAAAAAAAAAATGAAAAAAAAGAAAAAGAAAAGTTGTATTCCTACAAAAAGCAAGGAGTTGTTTAAGAAGGGAATCTAATGAATGAACTGACTTGTTGATTTATATAGTCTCATAAAGTAGACATCAAGAGCATAAAATTATGATAAACTGCATGACACTGGAATAGTATACACTATTTAGGCGTGAGTCTGCCTGGGTGTACAAGCTAAATCCCATAATCCCAACATTTCTATATGATATTAAAAATAGACAGCTATGTAAGCACGTAATTTAGAAGTAGAAAAACAAATGGCTACAGAGAAGGACTGATATTTTGTATTGTTAAACTTCCTGAAAACATTTGTCTCTTAAAAAATCATTCATATGCCTGTAACCTCCGTTGCTGATGAGGCTGTGGTGATGGTCTGAGGGTGACTTTGTAAGTGCCTATGTCTACACTCAGGGATATGGGTGTTCCTTTCCTCTGAGACAACAGGGCCCCTTCTGAACTCTCGTATTAGGACCTAACTCTCATGTTAGGACCCCTGGAGAAAGAAGGACCAGAAAATTCTTCTAGGTTTTAGGATCTGCCAGTTCCCCTGCCCTCTCATCCCTCAGAGAAGTGCTCCGGCCTTCTCCCAGCCCAGGCTGCCTCAGCTCTTCTACCACAGCTTCCCCGCTTTATTCTCTCTTCTGTATATTTATCACTCACTATAGATTTTGCTTATTTTATTTATTATCCCCCCCACACCCCATTAGCACAGAGGCAAGGACTGTGTCGTTGTTATTCTGGTACATAGGCCTAGACCTTTCTGGGACATAGTTACAGCTCATACTTGTGGTAAAATGAATGAACAAAACCTGTTGACAGCCCAGTGTTGCTTTGCAGGGAATGGCAGAATCTGGTGAGCTGACAGTTAGAGCTAGTTGATTCTGCAATGTGCCTGGCATTATCCACCAGTCAGGACTGTTTAAATGCTCAAGAAAACATGCAGATATGCAAAGAGGCGGAGGTTGGGGACCATGGGAAGGGGAGGGAGGGGGCTGGAACCTGACGTGCGTGGACCATGGTAACTCTTACTGCAGCAATGGAGACAGTCTCTCCTGACAAGGGTGACTCTGAAAGACCGGGTGGCTTTCTGGCACCCACTGGAGATAGACTCAGCTGACATCCTTCACAGGCCCGTGCACTAGAAAGCAGGATTTGTTGCTAAAGTGAATGGTGTTCCTTAAAAAGAGAATTTCAAATAACCCAAACCCCGCTGACCTCCAGAAGGAACTAGGACAGGGTTTCCCCCTGGGAGAGGAACTGGCAAAGGGGCAAGACTGCTGTCAAGATGCGGGGCCAAGGAGGAGTGTGGGTAGCAGCCTGCTGCAAGTCAGCACCAGCAGACCCTCAGGCAAGCAAGAAGGATTAGGCCTTTCATTTCACTCCGTAAACAGACACAGTTCAGTTGAAAACAGTGTTTGCCAGAGAGAGCGCTGCTTGCCTTCTGGAAAAATTAAACATCTCTTGGACACCTGTTTCTAACGGACAGACTGGAGGTGTGTTGCAAGAATATACAATTTCAGTTAGTAAATGACCTCAAGAGTCCACACGCCCTGGAAGGAAAGTGGCTGAATGGTTCAGTTAGCGAGGCTGCGCACACAGGCAGGCAGGTGTTCTGTCACGGTCTGCAGCACAGCACCCCCGTGAAGAAAGAGGAAAGGGAACACGAAATCATTTTAAACTGGTAAATGGACTTCACTCAGTGATCAACGAGCAGATGCTGGCCTCCTCTCCACTTATTTCCGTAACCAGAGTTGCAGAAGTTGCAGAGATGCCTCTAAAACAAGGCATCCTCTCTGACGAAGGACAGGACTGCTCTGCGTGGTGACGTCCATATTGGAAGCCGTCGAGCCATGGAGCCAGTTATTGGCTACATCTTACTCCCGTCTTCATCAGAAGTCAGATGAGGTTCTACAGCTGTGGGTACAGCCCCAGAGGTGGGGGCCAAAGAGAGATAGAGGGTAACAGCTGAGGGCTGGGTCAAGGGTCCTGGAACTGTTAATGGTTCTTAGCAAAGGGCTTCAGGGCCAAGTATGTTTGAGATCAGTGAATCAGTCTCTCTCTGTACTCCCTTCCTCCCCCCTTCATTGAAGACATGTGCTGCCAAGTCTGGTTTAAACCAGTCTCTTGTTATGTTCTTCCACAAGTTAATATATATTGGGTATCTATAAGAGAGAGCCAAATAGAGTGTTTCCCACATATTTGACTGCTGACATCTTTTTACAAGCACCTATATTAGTCAGGGAAACTGCTCTAAGCCCATGTATCCATTTGCACATGTGTTGAAGAAGTCTGTAGCTTGGTCACACCTAGCTCAGCGAGGCTGGCTGCGTTGTTTTTTATCTGTTTTGAGATGGAGTCCCACTTTGTAGCCCAAGCGGACCTCAAATTCACCGCCATCACCTCAACCTCATGAGTGCTGAGATCACAGACACGCACCAGCACCACCCCAGCTGCTAGTTAGTTCTTAAACTAAAAATTACCTTTAGGGGTCCCTCCTGATAGCTGTACTTCCCTGGACACACCGCACAGCTGATGCTTCAGACCAATCCTGATGTTGATTCTTACATAGTGCTTGCTGGTTTATGAGTCTAAAGTGCTGTTTGCATCCTATCAAACTGATTTCACCAACTTCTAAAGGGTTGCAACTTCTAGTATGAAAACCACCAAACCCTATCTAAGGCAAGCACATTAAAGTTCTCATGCTCCTTTATTTGGAGGAGTCTGCTCTGTATTTTGCGAGGTCAGCAAAGAGCAAAACCAGGCTGGCACAGGCTGGGGCTGTCTGTCTCTCAGGGAATGTTAGTACCTAGAGATGTAGAGCATCAAAAAGTACAAGATCCAGTAGTTGCTTTCAAATTGTCAGTGAGATTTCATATTCTAGTCTTCTTCTTCTGCAGCCATTTAGTCTTGTGTCCTGTGTTAGATCTTGTCATGATCACAAATGAGCTCTCAGAGAGTCAGGTTGCTATGGGGGCTTCAAGTCCAGCACACCTGTACTACAGGTGAAAAGAAAAGAAAAATAAAAGGGGGAGGGTCTATTTTATTTTGGGTCCAAGGCTAGGAATCCAGAACCAGAGGCAAACCAGTAAGAGAGCAAACCAGTTCATCTATGGTAGTTTCATGTGACACAATATCCTTCAGAAATAAAGAGCCAAAGAAAAAAAGCCAATGTGATTCCTGTCAGGTTTTGTTTTTGAAACAAGGCCTCACCATATAACCCGGCTGTCCTCAAACTGGCTATCCTCCTGCTCCTGCTTGCCAACTTCTGGGATCTTAGGAGCGTGTCTCCATGCAGGTTTTTATGCTAGATGTGATGAGGAGACAGTCATGGAGGGGAGTAAGAGGCACTAGTGTTGAGCTTAGTGCCAGAATTAGCAAGCCCTGCCTGGTTACATCATCCTTTGAGTCCCTGAGTCTTGAGAGAAGAAGATGTTTCTTCCCTGGAGGTATGGAGAAGTTTAGAACCTGCTTCCGGGGACAAAGCAAGGAAATGGGTAAGCCACCTTCCTGCCTATCTGTTCTCACAAACACCAGGGTGCTATCTTTTAGGGTAATGAGCTCTGACCACAGAAAAACAAAACAAACAAACAACAGTCAGGTGCTATCCGGGGACCCCCACTGACTTCCCCGTGGGTCGTGGGTCTCGTGATTCTCGGCTTGCTGTTTGTACCTGTCTCTGAATCCAGGCTTGGCTGCGACCCCAGACGCAGAACTTCCTATGGTTTCTTGCTGTGTTTTGAAACTGCTGAGATTTGAAAAATGACAGCTTCAAAAAGAATTCTTGTAGGATACGCTGATAGGGCTGCTGGGGAGGGCTGCCTGAGGAGGCAGGTTCATGTGTGACCACAGTGTGCGACCATACGGGCAACATGGAGAGATTTCCATTTGAAAAATTCTCTTGGTACCAGACCCTGAGCCTAAAAGCCTTGGCCGTGACCAGCTGGGGTCTTCTCTGCCTCCTACAGTGCATAAAAGGCTCATCCAGTGATTTGTCTTTTAAACTAGCAATCAAATCTATTTTGCAAGGCACCGTGGCTTTTCAAGGAGTCTAGAAAATGCCTACATTTTCAGCTTTTCTTTCCCACCTTTCTTCTTTCCTTGATTCATTTGGTTTCCTTCTGAGCATTTTGGCTGTGGAGTTCCTCATTGTTGTACTTTGAGGCAACACCTGAAATGTAAAATGCAATCTCTTTTGGAAATTAAAAAGGAAATCTGAGGGCAGGTAATGGGGCTTGGGAAGCCACAGGGAGACAGGCAATGGGTGGCAGGTGCTGTAGAGGCTGCGGTCCACTCAGAGTGGCAAATGACTTCAAGTAATTTCAAGACTAGAAAAAAAGAAAGGGGATTTCACTTCCCTCAATCAATTTAACTGTTCAAATGATTATCGCTCCCCTGGTGTTTGTGAAAATATGAAATGAAAGGAAGCACCTTATGCAGGCTCTCAAAGTTTTCAAAAGCCATTAAACCCACAAAGTCTGTTTGGGTTTTATCTGATGTAATGGGTCCTGACCCAACAAGTTTATTGTCTGTGAAAGAGTGCCAGGAGAGTTCGCCAGTCAGGAGAATGGCTCTAACTGCCACTTCTGCATTTCCTGCTCTTCAGCTGACTCTCCGGGTAGCCACTGGCCTCGGCTTCTCCTTTTTATGTGGGGCCATGCGTACATGTACCGACTCCCATCACTATTGCTATGGAGTCTGAGCTCTCTGCTTTGCAAGTCAGAATATTTCTGCCTAGAGCAGTGGTTCTCAGCCTTCCTTGCACTGCGACCCTTGATTAATACAGTTCCTAATATTGCAGTGACCCCAACTGTGAAATCATTTCTGTTGCTTCTTCATAACCATAATTTTGCTACTGCTATGAATCATAAGGCAAATATCTGCTTTTTCTGATGATTTTAGGTGACCCCTGTGAAAAGGTCATTCAACAACCAACCCCCCCCACACACACACAAGGGGCTGCTGCAACCCACAGGTTGAGAACCATTGCCCCATGTGTCCCTGGGAAACATTTTCAATGCTTGAGCCATTACAAATTCCCCTTGGCATGGACTTACATCTCACCAAACTTGTCACGAGTTGGAAGCACTACCAAGCTCAAAGTGTACATAATATATCTGACCTCTGAAGAGTGTAGTTCCTGGTGAAGAGTGGGGTCACGCGGCTGAGTGGAAATGACAGTGTGCTGATACCACCAGCATCACGGAGGGGCACCTCAGGGGGAAAGTGCCTTTAGAGGACACGTTACAGGTCCCCGGAAAGACCTGTATCCGAAGCACGGCTTCTGAGCACACACGGTCAAGTCATCAGTGAAGAACCCTGAGTCAGGGCCTGCTGATAGGGCAGGAGGGAGGGTCAGGGAGGGCTACTGGGGTCCAGCAGACAGAGGCCAAGCAGGCTGCTTAGCATCCTCCACTGACAGGGATGTCACCACAATAAAAAAAAAAAAAGATCAAAAATGACAGTTGCCTCAAAGTTCCTATAAAAATACACTGGCCATGCAGAGTCTACTTAATATCTTAACACCAAGGGAATGTTGCCTTGTATAGCTTTAATAAAGAAAACAGAAATCTCAGTTCTTTATGGGCCAACCCCATTGACAAAAGGGAATGGGTAAGAAATAAATGCAGACGCTAGTTCTCCTGGCAGTTAACCCTAGAGACAGAACCTTCCCCAATATTTAAATGCTATTTGTTCCAGGCCATCAGTGTAGAGATGAGTAGATGGAAGCCAGAAGCTCCCAGGAGAGAGCTGGGGTGTGGGGGGAGGGAGACTGGGGGGGACTCACTTTAAAAGGATCTGTTCAGTAGGGAGATTTTTTTTTTTTTAAATCATAGTCTGGACCCTGGGGTTAAGACACAAATATACTGATTAAAGGGGCCTATGTTTTGCTTTTTTTTTTTTTAGTCGAATATGTGTGGCCTATTTGTGTGTGTGCCTATGTGTGTGTTTACCTATGTGTGTGTCCTTATATGTGTATGTCTGTGTGTATGTGCCTATGTGTGGTGTGTGCGAGTGCCTACTGTGTGTACCTACATGTGTGCATGTGTATACACATGCTTATGTGTGTATGTGTGTGGGTACCTATGTGTGTGTATGTGTATACATGTGACTATTTGTGTATGTATGTGTACCTAAGTATGTGTGTATATCTCTGTGTGTGTATCTCAGGACATGCAGAAGTCAGCTATCTCCTTCTAAATTATAGGTTTCAAGGATTCAACTCTGGCCATCAGGCTTGGCAGCCAGTGCATTTATCCTCTGGGCTAAGTCATAGGCCCTCAAAGAGTTATATCTTAACTAATAATTCCTCAGGGCTACCTAAAAATAAATTTAACTGGGGATGGATCCTTCTAGAAAAACCTATCTTGATGCAAAGAAATACACTAAGTTGTGTTGATTCTCTGAGATTTGTGTAAATCAAATCCAAAGGCATTCAGGATTCCTGTGAACAGAGCCTTATTCAGTTTCATTTTTCAAAAGACTTATTTTATTTTTACATTCTGAGTATGTAGAGATACATGTGCTTGGGAGCACAGGGCCCATACAGGTCAGAAGCATCGACTCCCCTAGTGCTAGGGTTACAGTTGTAAGCCAGCTGGCATGGCTGCTGGGGCCTGAACCTGGGTCCTCAGCAAGAGCAGTATGAGTTCTTAACTACGGAGCCATCTCTCCAGCCCAACAGCTTACATTCAATTGGAGGTCAAGGCATAATAAAGAGAAAAATGGGCTGAGAAATATCACTGTCAGAATGTGACTCTCTTTCCACAATCTTCTGGTTGACCTGGACTCACTTTTGTAAACTGGGCTGGCCTTGAACTCACAGAGATCCTCCTGCCTCTGCCTCCCTGGGTGCTGGAATTACAGGTGTGTGTCACCATGTAGGTCTTTCAATGAAAGGAACGCTGGGCTGCTCTGGGCTCATGAGGTTGGCAGTTTCTGCACCTAGGAGCCAATTCCTTGTTTCCTTCCATAGAGAGGGAGAGAAGAGAGGGGCAGCCATGAACCTCTAACATGAAGGGCACCATCACATCTCTCCACACACAGCCTCTTTGGCATTTGTCTGAATTCTCCAAAGTGCCAGTTCTAGAACTGATGCAAGTTGGCCAGAGGATGCCAGACCTGCCTGGAGAGCAAAGTAGAAAACCCTGGGAAAAGCCATATGACCTTCCCACAAACCTGAAGGTCAATGAGGTTTTTATTTCATTCATTCATTCACTCATTCATTCATTTATTCATTTTTACAATACCAATAGCTCAATCAGGGCATGGTAGATGTTTACATAAAAACAGTCTCATGAACGTGCCCAGATTGGCCTCCAATTTACAATCCTCCTGACTCACTCTCCTGCCTACTCATGTTTATGAAACTGCAGTACCACTCCCCCCAATTCAATGTGCCACTTGAACTAATATTAGAATTTCTATTTTTTATTTTTTTTCCAAATTTAAATTCCTGTTAAGAGTTTAACCACATATATAAACTTCTTCGGTGGCAATTTAAACCTTTAGACATCAAAAGATGTTTACATTGAAGTGTTTTGAAATGTTAATAATATTTCAACCCCAATACAGACATTGGGTCTGGGGAGGTGGCTCCATTGGCATGAGGACCTGAGTTTGGGTTCCAGCACCCAGGTAAAAAGCTGGGTCTGTAATTCTAGCAATTGGGAGGCAGAGACTGCTGCATCTCTGGAGCTTTCTATGGAGTCAGCTTAGCAAAACCAGTAAGTTCCAGGTCCAGTCAGAGACCTCTCCAAAAACAAGGTAGGGTATGACTGATGGAAACAGCCTACATTGACCCTTGACCTCTACCTGTGTATGTGGGTGCAAGTGAACACATAAATACATGCGTAGACATTCTCCCTGCTCTTCACACAATGAATACAAAAAGTTTGCTAAGCCTCTTAGTTTGAGGAGGGGCAGTATAAGCTTTAAACTGGCCTTACTTCTCTCTAAGCAAGTATGAGCTGTGAGCTATGTGTTAAGATGACCACAAGAAGTAAGTAAAGGTCACCCAGTTGTCCGTTTGAGTGCTACACCACAGCTGAGCACCAAGAAAAAAAAATCAAATGGTCTGCAAGGAAGGAAACTCCTACAGTCTTCGTAAACCCAGAAGATTCTATAAAATGTCAAAGCTAGAATGTTCCTCAGGTCACAGGACTCTTGTCCCTAAAGGAACTGTCCAAATGACTTGCTGACACACATCAGCTCCTGAGGAGCTTCCTAACTGAGCATGAAACAACAATGACCCTGCTCTTCAAAACACTAGGCCAGCAAGAGGCTGTAATGTTCATCAAGAGAGAACTCTTTCAGCACCCACATGAGCCACAGTAAGCATCAGTGACTACAAATGGGTGGACATAGCCCTGATCCAGGAACCCAGAGCCCAAGGCAGCTTCCTCCTGGCCACATGATCCCAGGCAGTCTCTAAGCCCTCTGGGTCCCATCAGCAAAATGAGAATGGATGGTGGCAGCTGCTGCCTCCCCCAGAAGGCTGAATATCTGCGAGAGCTTCACGAATCACTGACCAAACAACCAGTATCTTACTGTTCTTGTCAAAAGGTAATGAGAGAATCAAATTGTATCCTATTAAGGAAATATGTTTATAACCAAATTACTTCCTGAGAACTTCATGTTTCCTGGCATGGTCTTTTATTTCTCTCCTAATATGAAATCTTCCAGGAAACCTATGTTTTCCTGAGAAGAAAATTGCATGGCCACTCAATATATTTTGAAATAGTTTATTCTATGACAATCTCCTTTGGCCATTCTACACGTGATCTTTTGGAGGAGGTCCTGGACAATTTTGTTTTCTTATTACAAGGGATAAAAATCGATGCAAGTCAGTGTACATAAGAGCGTTTATCTAAAAACAAGACCAACCCAATAGCGGCTCACATGCATCTCCTCAGAAGCGGAGCCGTTCCTCATACAAACTCGCCACAAGTCCACTGTCCCAAACTCAGCCCAGTCAACATGCTCATGTCCACAGGACCTGACTGGCCCTGTGTCTGTCAGCCATCTATGGTAGTCAGTGTGTCTCAGTTTAATCTCCCCCCACCCCTCTTTCTTGCCTGGAATACATGTCCAGTGCTCTTTTTCACATCTGCTTTTTTCTTTTTCTCCATTCTTTAACAAAAACGCTCAGTTCTTGGAGAACGGCTCTACCAAGGAACAGTGTGACAGCACTCAGGAGTGCACTGTGGCAGGACCATCTTTGGACGAGTTGCTTGATCGCCATGCCTCAGTGTTTTCATCTGGAAAAGATGGGCATAACATTTCCAACAACTGAGCTTAGTTCGCAGTGCTCAGTATTAACCAGTTGAGTTTATAAAACGGAACAAGAACAGGCCTGGATCTGCACAATCCAGACTTTGTATCAAATTCTAAGATAATATGATCACCCCTGAGTTGGTTGGGTAAGTCCTCTGAGAGTGTGGTTTGACCTAGGTCTGGAAGCAAACAACTAAAATGACTTGGGAGAAAAATGTTTCGGTTTTCACTAGCCACAATTACTTACTTACTCATAAATCTGCAATTTGGGAAACAAGTGTGTCCAACCACAGCCTCTTGCAGCCAAAGACAGCTCCGAGACTGGTGTGATCTAGAATTGTAAACTTGTTAAATGCCTGTGCGTGTGTGTTCAGACATGATTGCAGATTTTTTTTAGCTTGCATTTTATAGATGAAAATGCCGTATTATAAGGTCAAAAGCTTAAACACACATGATAGGATTTGGCAGATGCGGCTAATCTGTGCTTCGTCCACTGGCGGGGCCATCCACGATGGTCTCGTTATTTACATGACTGACCTATCAGGCAGTAGTGGGCCAGGGACTTCTCTGTCCTTGTGGATTTCATGTTCAGTTGGGAGGACAGCATAACAGAGTAAGCAGGCGCGGTGTGAGGTGGCCAGGCTGCCCAAGCAGCCACTGTCCTCTGAAAGGGCACGTTTCCAATGGCCCAAAGCCTCCTAAAAGGCTCCACTGCTCAGAGGCTTCACCACCGTCCAACAACGTCCCCTGAAGACAGAATCTTTAATACTCAAAACTAAGACCTTATGGGCTTTCTATGTCCGCTCCAGCTCTGAATAATGACACGGAGACACATACTTATTTATAGTAACTTTAGGCTTTAGCTTATTGCTGTTCTCAACTAGTTCTTATAACCTGTGTTAACTCGTTTATATTAATCTACTTCCTGCCACGTGGTTCTCTACCGCGCCATAGTTTCATAGATCTGACTTCCTCCGCGGCCCGACTTCCTCCGTGTCTTGTAGGCGAACCCTTTCGCACCTCTTTCTTTCCCAGAGTTCACATCTCTCCGGAAGTCCCGCCTATTCTCCTATCCTCTCCTGCCTCTGCTATAGGCCGTTCAGCTCTTTATTCAACCAATCAGAAGGGAACGGAGAACAGTGTTTCATGCAGATGTAGAAGAGGGCCGAGAGGATTGTTTTCCGTTAGGTTGAATATTTGCATCTTATGTGTATCCAAAGAGAAGTGGGTTTTCGTTCTTTCTGTGCCCTGATATTTTGTATATTGTTGACTTTCTCAGTTTGCTGGGCTCTGTGGGTGTGCGGAGAGCTCTGTGACTCCCGTTGGGGCACTGCTGAGTGGGCAGTGCCGGAGTTCGTTTGTATTTCATCCTTTTTTATACTTCAAGGAAAAAAAGGGGGGGGGGGGGAGAAAAACTGTAGTATTGGAGGGAAACAATGAGACCAAGGAAAAGATGGATTCCACAAGCAGCCTCATGGGACTTGGTGCACACCCCGGGTTCCCGTTATCTGGAGCTGCTCCATGCCTCCCCAGCAAACGCTTTGGATCTAAGAAGCTAGCCTCCTGGGTTAGCAGATGCCTGCCCTGCTTTTCGATAACTCACATTCTGTTTCTTGCTTTAAAAGAAGACAAGACTGTTGGACCAGGATTATAATTCTGTAGAGTCATTTCGTATTGAAACAATAACGTGATTACCAAAATTGGCATATTTAAGGCCTAACGCCATTCTAATAAAGGCAAAATTTTTCTTTAGAAAACAAACAATACCGAATTCTGGTCCTCACTCAGCAATTTCCTGGTACAGAAAATCATCATTTGACTATACAAAGACAGCCTTTACATGGAGCACAAAAACATCACTCCAACACAGGACTTTATAACAAAAACAAAAACAAACAAACAAACAAAAAACAGAGAAACTACGGCAAAGCATGAGTATCAGGAAGCCTTGTAAGCTGGGCTCACCCGTGCAGTGGACTAACACAGAGTGAAGTGAAAACAAAGAAAGTCAAATCCTCCTGGGATCAGCCAAGATGAGCAGGAGAGCCGTCACAACAGCCACTTAGCTGTTGATTTAAACAGAAACACCACCTGCAAATTTAATTTGGTTCTAAAATAGTTAATTCGGTTCTAAAATAGGATGTAGCTCAGTGGTTAAGACTTATCAACCATGGAGGTTCACCACCCGAACTGCAAAGGGGAAAGTGTATCATGTCACATACCCTGTTACGAAATAAAAACACCTGGGGAAATTGAAAGGAGGGAAGATTTACTTTGGCTGATGCTGGTTGGTTGTGAGCCTTAGGGCCTTAGGGAGATGGAACATCATGACAGGGAGTATGTGGCGCCCACTGCAGGGCGCCTGGACAGCAGGGGCGACAGAGAAGAAATACTCCTCAAAATCAAGTCCCCAGTGACCACCCCTTCCAGTGGGCTCAGGAGCTGAACACCCTCTCAACAGCTCAGTCTGAGGAGGTTTAAGAGGCGAGTCCTTGAAGGGGAAGTGTGTCCCTGCTGGTTGGCTTGGAGCACTCACAGCCTTGGCCCTGCTTCCCGTTCTTTGTGTTTCATGTTTCCTGTAGAAGACACCGTCCCTGTCCCTCAGCTTCCCGCTCCTTCTGCCACACCTGCTGCTTGCTGCCTGCTTCTCCGCTCTGGGACCACAAGCCCAAAGGAACTCCTATTTATATAAACTGCCTTGGTCATAGGATTTTACCACAGCAATAGAAAAGTAACTAGCCTAACAGCCCTTCCACTACTGAACTGCTTCTTCAGGGCTTTAACCCCCTGGTGATGGATGCAGTCGCTTCTCAGTTGGGTCACCACCCAGGAGTTAGGCCTTCAACACACGAGCCTTTGGGGACGATGTTCCGTGCTCAAACCATAGCATTTCTTAGATTATAAGATTCAAACGTCTAAATTAGGGAACGCCGAGCCCTCAAACCCAAGCACCCCTAGAATCCTTGTCTTGGGAGTTTGAATAATCTTTCTCCGATTCTATGTCAAACTTGCTTGTTGAATTCATGTAGATATTTAAGACGGCCTGCAGTGAAGGTGATGAAGGCCCTAGGTTCCACTAGAAAGTTTGTTCTTGTGGGTGATCTTTTCCTCTCTCAATGGCAGTATTTTTCCTCACTACTTTTCTTCCTCCTGGTTCTCAAAGATCGGTGCAACTATATTGTCTCTTCTGGGAATTCTTTTTTTAATTTGTTTCTTTTGTTTTTCCCATGAGAATAGATTAAAAAAAATTCTCAAAGATTTCATTCGACTCTGGATATTTCTCTTATTCTTTGTTTCTGTTACCATGTATGTATATATATTTAATGGAAGCAGGTTACTTATAAAGAATAGTAGTGTTTTTGGCTCAGGAGGTACAGCCATGCAAGGGAGTGGTTCCAGCCGCTCTTGAGCCTCTGATGAAGACCTCAGGCTGCATAATAACAGAGATGATGTCACGTTACACAAAGTGTGATAGCTCAGCCTCTCTTTCCCTTTGTCTTAATGACTATTCTATTACCATGATAAAACACCATGACCAAGGCAACTTACGGGAGAGTTTCCTGGGACTTAAGGCCATCATGTCACTGAGCACAGCTGCTGGCAGGTGTGACTCTGCATCAGTACCTGAGAGCTTAGATGTGATCCACAGAATCAAGGCAGAGAGATAACCGGGATTGGCATGGGTTTGTAAAACCTCAATCCCACCCTCCTCCAAGAAGGCCACACCTTCTCATCCTTCTCAAACAGTTCCACCAACTGTGCACCGAGCCTACGGGGTCTGTTCTCATTCAAACCACCTCACCAATGATCCTAATCCTAATTATTTTCCAAAGACCTGAGTTCCAAATGCCATTAGCATGAACTGTGGAATCGTGTGTCCAACACATGTTCGAAAGTTTGCTGCCTTGTGTGGTAATCTTTTCTCTTCTCCATAGCTGGGGACTGGTAGGATTTGGCACAGGGATAGATGTGAAGTCGGTGTTAGGGAGGTGAGGCCACATGGAGTATAGTTTCTTAGCTGGAGCCTGAAATCTGTGCAGCTGTACTTTTTTTTTTTCCTCTCCTGTTCTAAAAACAAAAAGCTCAGAAATTTTGTCCTCTTCCCTGGAGAGCCAGCAGTGTCCCACTGTGTCAGTCAGCTTTCTATTACTATAACAAACACCCAAGACAATCAACATATAAAGAGGGAATGCTTATTTTGGCTTATAGTTTTGCAGAGGTTCTGAACTATAGGTTGAACCCCTTTGAGGGGGGGGAATACACTTAGATATCCGTGCATGTCAGATATTTACACTGAGATTTATAACAGAAGCAAAAAAATTACAGTTATGAGTAGCAACAAAATAATTTTATGGTGGGGGGGCGCTCGCCGCAACATGAGGAATGGTATTAAAGGGTCTCAGCATTAGGAAGGCTGAGAGCCACTTGTTTAGAATGTTTCCACTCATGGCCAAAGAAGCCTGCTGTTTGGGTGTGTGTGACAAAGCAGAGCGTCACACCTCCAGTATGTAGTCAAGCAAAAGTACAGACCTTAGAGCCTGGGAGCAAAAGATGGGAGGGGAGGGTTCCCGCCTTCCCTTCAAATCTCACCCCCAGAAGACTTCTCACAAGGCCCCACCTCATACATGTTCCACTGGCTCCTCCTGGTGCCATCCAGGGGACCAAAGCTTAACAGGAAATCATTTGGGGGGCATTTTGGATACAAATGATGGCAACCCCGTAGCAGCAAAACATGCTCACCGCAGAAAAGGCCTCGTGGACGCAGTCATTACCCAAGAGGATGTAGCCATCTTTGCAGATCGTTGTCAGAAGCAGGGGTACCGAAGGAAGAAGTGCCAGGAGTCGGACTTGAGGTTATAGCCTAGAAAAGCTCAAGCCACCTGCCATTCATTGCCTCTGCCTCCCACAGGGACCTCTGTGTCACCCCAGTTTATTGGTGATTAAAGTCCCTGTCCACCTTCTTTTCCTTCTAATTTTCAAACTTCTCTGAGGCACTGTCAGGCTGTGCAGTCTCTATACTAAAAGCAGCATTTGTCTCACTGGGGGCTGACTCCCCGGTGGCTGGCACAGAGAGGGAGCTCGGCTCCCAGCCGCTGAGCAATGCTGGAAGATCACCCTGCAAGGAATCACCCTCCACTTGTTATTTCACATTCTGTTTCCAGAGTGTGTCCTCTAGGACTTTTTTTCCTGTCCCAGACTGTATCCAGGGTACACAAGAGGTACCCTGGCTTAGAAACAGCTCTGTCAACAGGGCTCCTGTGCCTCTACCTCCTCTGCCAGAAACAGTGAGGCTGAAAACAACTCCTATCAGAAACTGACATTTAGAAAATATAAAGCCAATTATGGAGCTGGCTGGGAAATGACTGTGGCAAGCATCACCAGAGAGCTAGAAGGGAGAATACATGCACGTCGGACATGACCTTTAAGACATAACCTTTGGAAGACAGTGCGGATAGTAAATAGCCAGGCTCTGGGCTTAATCATTTGATAGTTACAGCACTTCAGATGCATCTTTTTTTTTTTTTCTGTTTTATAAGACTGGGGATGGGGATGGTATAACAAGAGGGAAATCTAGTTATTTCTTTGGGAAAATGTTTTTTCTTCTGCTTTGTAAGTTCGTCTGTCCAGGCTGCTGTAAGAAAGAACCACAAACTGGGTGGACCGAACAAGGATGATTTTATTTTCTCACAGTTTGTGGGGGGGAGGGCCAGAAGTCTAAGATCAAGGTGTCTGTTGGGGTATCCCTTGCATGGTTGGGGAGCCCTTGAGGCCTTTTTCCTTGGCTTGCAGCTAGCCACTCTCTCAGTCCCTTTATATGCTGTCCTTTGAGAGCACAACTCGGGGGTGTCTTATCATGGAAACAGTCATGTTGGGATAGACACGCCCATATATCACATATAATTGTTTAAATGATTTTATTTGATTTACATTGGTGTTCTGCCTCCATGTGTGTCTGTGTGAGTGTGTCAGATCCCCAGAACTGGAATTACAGACAATTATGAACTACCATGTGGGTGTTGGGATTCGAACCTGGGTCCTTTGGAAGAGCAGCCAGTGCTCTTAACTGATGAGCCATCTTTCCAGCCCCCTCCCCCAATCTCACCTCTTTCACGTCCTTTTGGTATATGAAGTTGGGGTCACAATCTAGTTCATCATACTTGGTTGCTTATCTTGGGTTGAAAGGTAGCATTTTTTTCTTCCCTGCATTTATTCTATTAGATCCAGAGGTTATTGAAACAGGAGTGTGCCACAGGTGGCAGAAAGAACTGTACAGGGAACATTAGAAGGGACACAGCACCAACATGGCTGCTGTTTCAGGCATCTTCATGCTGGTCTCTGCTGACTTGTGTAGCATTAGAAGCAACGGCACTGGCAAAGTCAGGGCTGGAGCAACTTATCAGGACTAGATGCCATGACTGCCTCGTAGTTTCCTTGTAGGATGACTTTTGGCAGGAAGGCTGCCCTTGATTGTCCTGTGAAAACTGGAAGAGGCTCAGCTTTTCAAAGGCACGAGATGCAGTGTCTTTAGTTCCTTGATGGAGCATGCCTAAGGCTTTGGATTTGATCTCAGTGCCATCCTTGTCTCGGTCCCTGTTCCTGCCCCACCCCTAAAAAATAAACCCCAAATCATAGTTGCAGTTGAAACCAGCTCATGTCATGAACTCTGGAAATGAAGTCTAAAATGGGAAACAGGATTTAAGGCTGTTTCTCTAATAGTTTTTCCCCGTATTACATCTGCTTTTTACTGGGGTATTTAAGGTTACACAGCAGTGTGGAAGGTTATACAACGGAGATCCATATTTTCTCTGGATGATAAGATTACAAATTCTTTTAATTCACCTGCATACTTTAATTTTTTTTTAAAACAGAAAGATCGATATACTTAATAATTGAAAAAAATACTCTTTCTCCAAGGAAGGGAACATTTTCACTTTGCTATTCTAGCTTCTCATTTGCTCCCCGAGCACTTGACAGGATGGTGTATTGCCTTTAGTCTGTGAGTTTGCTCGTTGGTACACATATTAAAAATGTAATGAACTCCAAGCCTCACCTGGAAGGGATGGGGCTGGTGGGAGACGGAGTTCCACGTCGCTGGGGTTACACGTGCTGTAGATTTCACTTCCGGGTCATAGCCAGACTTTCTACCCTCTCAACCGGAAGACATGTTTTGATAGTTTGAAAACTGATCAAACGTTAGCCAGGACCCTTCATTTGAAGGGCAGTTGCTTATTTCCACGTTTGTTCTTTATAGTAAATGGAAAAAGCATCAGTGAGAAATGCATTTTTTTTTTTTTTGCTCTTCTTTTATGCCAAAGTACTACTTAAAAAATTTAGTGTCATGATTGTTCCATAACAAACGCAGTGATGACTGAGGCTTATACTGCCTTTTCAGGCTACCTAATACTGTCTCACCACATAATGGCAATGAAATTATTTATACAGTTGAAGCAAAAATATATAACAGTGAATATACAGATTTATCAAGTTTTACTCGTTGGGATCTTTCTCTCATGTTTTGGGAGTCATAGATAAAGATATGTTTGATAATGCCAGGGTAGAAAATATGTGACTTTCAGTTAAAAACATCTATAGAAGGTTGGAGAGAAGGCTCAGAGGTTAAGGGCATGGACCCAGGTTCAAATCCTAGCGCCCACATGGCAGCTCACGACTGTTTGTAACTCCAGACCCAGGGGATATGACACCCTCACACACACATACATGCTGGGAAAACACCAATGTACATGAAATAAAAATAAATTATAAAAAAGGTCTTCTATGAAAATGAAATTTTGATTTAATATTTTAAAAAATTGACTAAAGGGCTGGAACACTGGCCCAGCAGCTAAGAACACTGGTTGCTCTTCCGGAGAACCCAAATTCTTTTCCCAGAACCCGCATCGTAGCTCTCAACCACTTATAACTCCAATTTCAGAGGATCTGACAGCCTCTTCCCGCCTCACAGGCAACCAGTATGCACACGACACACAAGCATGCATGCAGGAAAAATACCAACACACGTAACATGTAAAAACAAACAGGTAACTTTATTGGCTAAAACGGTTTTTTAATAGCTCAAAATTAAGGAAAAGCATCTTAGAGCATCCATTTACCAATCGTTCCTTCGTGCTTCATTTTAACCTACATGCAAGCTTTCCTCGCAGAGACGTAGCGTCCTCCTCATTCCTGCGGCGACTGACTCTTTCACTTAATTTGTTTGCTTCTACTTTGTAAGTAATTAAGCTCTGAAAGTTTAGACTTTCGAGTCTGAAATAATTATTTTCTCCTCTCTTCTTCCTTTCCTGCCTTCCTTTTTCTTTCTTTTCTTTATCCCTTCCTTTCTCTTTTCCCATTCGTTCTTCTCTTCCTCATCTCCCCCTCTTTCTCCCTCCCTTCTTCCCTCCGTTCTTTTCCTCCTTTACTTCTTTGCCGTATTTTGACCCAAGGGCTTCCTGCAATGTTACACACAAGTCCTACCCCTAACCTCTAGTCCTCATCCAGGACAGTTTTTAACTAGACTTACAAAAGCAGGTTTGTTTTGGTTTTGTTGAGACAGCCTCTCACTAGGTAGCCCCTTGCATTGTCTCTTCCCCCTTCTTTAAAATTCAGACTTCACGGATATCTCCTAGTCTCAGTAGTTCAAGTAGCTTGTCTGCATATTCTTCCACAGTGAAGGAATCTTATGACCAAAGGCTGCTTTCCACCAGACTGCCATTGTCTGATTTCCCGCGTGACAAATTACAGCCCTGTCTCTGATGCACTGGGAATCATCTGGCCAGGGAGGCTTTCTGACCTGGAAGCGCTGAGGATGTGTAGATGGCCAGCCTGCCCGCCTAGGGTCATCTTTTTCCATCGATCAGGACACTGCAGCAAGTTCTGCCATAATCTTTCTTTGATTTCCTTGGACAGCTTGTCCTGGCTATGATGCAGGGGAGGATGGAAAGTGTTGAGAACTTCCCAGATTCAGGCTCCCTTACCATACTTCTGCTGCTTTCTGAGGCTGTACTGCTCGGGGTCCATTGTTCCCATCAGGATACACTGCACCAGGGTTCAAGTTCTGTGCTGTTCTCATGGCCCCGATGCTTTGCTCCCCTGGACAGTGGCAGGGAAAGGGGAGTAGAAGACATTGCTTCTCTCTCAACCCAGACAGACCCTTTTAGCCCCTTTCTGTTGCTGGGTCTGCAGTTTTGCTCCACTCTCTTGCCCAGGTAGGCTGAATTCAGCCACCCATCTGAGTTTCCAGCAGTGTGAAATCTCTCTTTCTCCAACTGTTGAGGCAGCAGCAGCAACAGATAAGACCAAGCAGAAGAATGAATTTTAGGACAGCAGAGAGATAAGCCCATGTATAGACATATGTTAAAACAAAACAAAACAAAACAAAAACATTAACAAATATGACCCCAAATCGCTAGGAACTCTAGAATATATTGGGAGATCAAACCTATGAATCCATAGGGTGGAGGACGGAATAGTGGTAAAGTCCAAAGGCTTAGATAACACGGTCAATAGAATTATGGCTACAATTCTCGAAACCTGCAGAAAAAAAAATCAACTTCCAAAACCTCCAGATAATATAAGGGGTATTTGACATAGTCAAGACGGTAAAAATACGAAACAAAGGGACAATATGCTAAAGGCTGCAAGAGAGAATGTGGTGGTTTGAGGGTGAGTGCCCCCGCCACGGACTTATGTATTTGGATCTTTGGTTCCTAGTTGGTAGAACTGTTAGGAAGGATTAGGTGTGGCCTTGTTGAAGATCTGTCATGGGGGTTGGGCTTTAAGGTTTCAAAAGCCCATGCCAGGCCCAGTCTCTCTCTTCCTCTCTCTGCCTGCTTGTCTGTGGATAAGATGCAAGCTCTCAGCTTACTGCTCCAACACCATGCCTGCCTGCTGCCATGCTCCCCGCCATAATGATCATAGACTAACCCTCTGAAATTGCTTGCAAGCCTCCAGTTAAATGCTTTTTCTTACAAGTTGCCTTGGTTTTGGTATCCCTTGACAGCAACAGAACACTAAGACCCAAGAAATGCCAACTCAGCCACAAATGCAGAAAGAGGATAACAACAGATCTTTTACCAACGATCCTAAGAGCCAAGAAAGCAGATAACTGTCAACCAAGATTGCTGTGTTCGGCAAAATTATCTCCCCAAATTGACGGAGACAGAAAAACATTTTAAGACAAGCACAAGTCAGGGCAATCCATGAAAGTAAGCAGGCATGCCAGAAGGTTCTCAGAGAAATATTATATGCAAATGAAGAAGGTAGATGACTCAATCCATGAGAACAGCCAAGGATGCTTTCTAAGAGAGAAGCAGATGGACAGAGGGAAGCTGGGAAGGGATCAATCACATCCAACACTGGAAAACAGCAAAGTCCTCCTACCGATGGCAAGGAAAAGAGTCAGAGGCCCACCAAGAGCAACCAGCAAACCACAGCTTTAGCAAATCTCTCGACGGCAAGCTCACGTGCAAACAGACTCGTGTCCCCATAAACTGATAAACCAATAATGAAAATGTAGTGCGCACAATGGAGTCTTATTCAGCCATAAAGGAAAATGAAATTATGAAATTTGCAGGAAAATGGGTGGATCTGGAAATTATTATACTAAGTGAGGTATCCCAGACTCAGAAAGACAAATACTGCACTTCTGTTCTTTCAGGCAGACCCTGTCGTTGTAACAGACCTTGTAATTGTCACATACGTTTGTTTAGGGAGGAGTTGGTTTTGGTATAGGTCATGAAACTATCAGGAGGAGCACAGGTTGGGGAAAGAGGAAAAGAATGAGATGCAGAGGGTAATTGAACCCAGGCAACAAGGAAATGGCTAGAGTGATTGAACAGGAAGGGTTGGAGAGTGCGGATGGGAACCAAGTATGAAAATGTCACAAGGAAGCATGTTGCTTTGTATGCTAATTTAAGCAGGGGTTGCCCTGTCTCCATCCTGTTAGCCTCAGCTACCTTTCTTGGTGGCCTACTGGCTTCCTGTGGAAGGTTCAGAGTGAATGCAGCAAATTATTTGCAATCCAGCTTTAATTGACACAAACCACACCCGCCAGAGAAAATAACATGGATGTTAACTCTTAGAAAAGTAGGGGCTAAAGGTGTGTGTGTGTGTGTGTGTGTGTGTGTGTGTGTATGTATGTATGTGTGTGTGTGTGTTGTTTATTTTCGCTCTTGTGGCGGTGTGGGTGGAATCCAAAGCCTGGTATACGTCAGCATGCATTCTACCACTGGCTTCTATCCACAGTCAAGGAGTAGAGAAGGAAGGTTGTACCAAATTCTAGTAACCTCCTGTGAAAACTAAGCATATCTTTATGTTCCAACTGTAGCTGTTGCTGCCTTTCCTCCCCAACTTACAAAACTTCATAGCTTCCTATCAATTGCTCAGAAGGTTCCAAAAGACATAAGCCCATTCCCAGGTGATTCTATGTGCATTCTGTGCTCTATTCGTTGGTTAACACATTCTCCCTGGCACTAAATATTTGCCTATTCCAGTACTTGAATAGGAGTTAAAATATTTTCAACAAATATAAATACAGGAACTAAACAATTAAAATGCGATCCCTCTGCAATGACAGCAATGCTTTGGAAAAGGCATAAAGCTGCAAAATCAAAAAGAACAGGAAAACAACTACAACAAAACAGAACCCAACAAGCAGCATCAGAAAACTGGAAACTGAAGTTGTGCACACCAAGTTCAGGATAAGTTTTCTCATTCCCAGCACCGCTAGAAAGCTGACTGTCCTGTGTATGAGAAAGTGCTTGGCAACATACCCAGCCCGTGCCCACCAAATGCCAGCACCCCCTCTTCCAGTTTGGGTAACATTTGCCAAATGTTTCCTGGGGGACATGCAACTTCCTTCAGCTGGAAACTGCTAATTTGGGGAGCTTAAAGAATGCCGAAGGACAGCCCACACACTGGCCACCTCACCCTTCACCCATGAAAAGCCCAAGAAGTGCAGACACCAGGCAAAACAAACAAACAAACAAACAACAAAAACAAACAAAATAGGATTGCCTGACATTTTGCCTGAGAGATACACCAGATCTCCTCTGCTGGAGTCATCCTTCGGTTTCTAGGAGTGCAGGACAATTGAGAGCAGGAGTTCACGCTCCGCTCATTAAGTGGGGTTTTATGCAGAATGGGATCAACTTAGCTCTGAAGACATGGGCATCCAGGTATACATTTTCCTGGCAGGAGACTGAAGGATCCTTTTGATTAAAAGCTAGCCAGGGAAAGCGGGCCAGTGAGATGGCTCAGAGAGCGGGCAAACATGCTCGCTGCACTCGCCTGGAAACCGCCAGAACCCACATCAGGGTGGAAGGAGAGAACAGAGCCATAGGAAGTTGTCTTATACTTTCCACGTGTGCTCAGGCGTGTGCGCTCACACAGGCACTTCATGCATATATAGACGCGCACACATAATGATAAAACTAGGCACCTTTTTAAAGGGTATTTTAAAAACCGAATTAGCCTTGAAGAGAAGAAAACAAATTCTGTTGTTCAAACTGACTCCCAAATCAGCTCCCAAAACACTCTTATCAGTATCTTTCCTCCTCCACTTCACCCAAATAGTCTAATCAGACACTTTCAGGGGCTGCCTCCTGTGCTAACAGACAGCCTAGAAGGGCCAAGCACTTGGGGAAAGCCTCCAGCATGAAAGAGCAAGAGAAGAAAGGAGGAGGGGTGGCTCAGTGGATAAAGGTGCTTGCGGTACAATCCCCGGAACCCACGGAAGGTCGGAGAGAAGTAACTGACTCCACAGCCATCCCTCACCCCCAAACACACACGCTGTATAGTAGACAGTCGCACGCACACAACTTTTTAACTTAAAATAAGAGGAAACAGTAAGCCCAAATGCCATGGGTGCTGATGGGAACTACGAGCTTTGAATGAAGCTTCAGGTGTCATTAATGCAACAAGAGAAACTCAAGGAAGGCTTTATCTGGATGCACAGTTGGAGGGTACAGCCCATCACAGTGGGGAGGTCAGGGCGGCAGAAGCTTCGGGCAGCTGGTCACGACCATCCACATTCAGAAGGCAGAGCCAGATGTGGGCATGCACTCACCTGGCTTTCTCCTTTTTCTATGCAGTCCAGGACCCAAGCCTAGGGAATGATGCTGCCCAGACTGGAGGGGGGGTTCCCCTCCTCAATTAATTTAACCTAGATAAATTAACTTGCAAAGAGGCTTGTTGCCTTGGTGATTCCAGGCGCCATCAAGCTGGCAAGTAAGATTAACCATCACTAGTCCCTCCCCACAGCTCATTTCCTAAATACTGTTCTGCCTGGGGTGAGGGTCAGGGAAACAGTCTCCTGTGCTGCAAAATAAAAGTGCTCAGAAAATAAGGAGGCCACGAAGAATACCAGGGCCAGGGAAGAAGTTTCAGAAGATGCTAGGATGGTGTGGGGAGGCCTGGTGAGCAGCAGGTATTGGCAAGACATCAGACCACTTCTGCACAAGATACCAGTCACATACAAAGCGAAAACTGATGGCTACACAGAGGGAAAAAAACCTGACCGATTCAAACCACGTGACCACAGTGGCCCTTGTCTGTGTGTTGGAATGCACAGAGCTGGAAACATTGTTGCAGCAAAGAACTAGAAACGTTGTAGCGTTCCTCCCAAGACCCGAATGTTGGCTGTAGTGGTAACCAGGGGTCCCTGAACACTCCAAGAGGGCATTCACTCTACGAGATGAAAGGACTGAGCGCGGAAACTGTGAGGCAAAGAATGCCCGCAGAGCTGATCTACGCTTCCATCTGTGCAAGGTCTGACTCCACATGCAATCCCCACATTTTAAAGGTCTAGTAAGGGCCCCGTGACTAGGACAGCAGCTCCAGTGTCGGCTGCTTCTTGGTGGAATTTTGTCGTATTAGTCACTTCTTTCCCTCTGGTGTGAAAAACACTGAAGACTGTTTAAAAGAGATGAGATGTATTTGGGTCCACATTTTTAGAGGCTTTTGTCTGCTGCTTCCATTATCCTGGGGCTGTGCTGAGGAGGCACATGAGGGCAGGCATCACATGGTAGAGTGAACCAGCTCATGGATACCAAAAAGGGGCATTAGATCCCCTGGGAACTGAGTTAAAGATGGCTGTGAGGTGCCATGTGGGTGCTGGACACCAAACCCAGGTCTGCAGAAAGAACAGCCATGCCCTTAGTTTCTGACACATCTCTCTAACCCCTAGCTGTGCATTTTAAAAGTTTTTAGTGTGGCACTAATTTTTGAGAAGCCCTCTACGAGACAATATTTAATTCCCCACCCCCTCTCTCTGTGTATGTGTGTGTGTGAGAGAGAGATGGTAGATAGATAGATATGGCTTCAGAGAATTCCAGAGAGAAAGAGATGGTTTCAGAGCCTCTCACTTGGCTGTTTTCCCTCTGATGGGTTTTCCCACACACACCGAGAAAGGAGTTGAAGCTTGTCAATCATCGACAATGTTTAAACAGATACACAGAAACCAGGAAATGCCACGGGTGGCTCTGCAGACCTGGCGGACTCCCTGTCGTCTGGGACAGAGCTCTGTCCATATCCCCACCACAACCAGCTACACGAGCTCTTTAAAACCAACTGGAAATGCAAGACCCTGGCTCACAGGGTCTCAAGGAGTTGGAGAGGGCAAACAGAGGAGCAAGAACTCAAGCCCCACCGGCACCTTGTAACTAGGAAGTCGTCGTCATGAACTCCATGCCCCACAGCAATACAGCTGCACACATTCCTTAGGGGAAAGACCCAGGAAACAGCTGTGTGTGCCTCATCACCCAGCCTCTCTAAGCTGATGGCTTCTAGGACCCAAGACTAGTTCAGCTCTTGAAAGTACCAAGTCATCTGGTTTTGTTGGAAGGACTGCCCTCACCCTTCATCTTAATGTCCTTTTTATTTATTTATTTTTATTGTGCACGATGTAAACTGTATCTTTATTGGTTACCCAATACGTTCACTGATGTCTCCCTGCTTCTCTGCAGGTCAGGCTCTGTAAGCAGCTGCTCCCAGCCTGTGGTAATTGCATCCCCTTGGCTCCTGCTGATTAAGCACTAACCTGCCCTCCATATTACGTGTGTGTGCGGTGGGAGAGGCGAGGAGCTCACGGCTGCCCTTCATTTCCATCGGTGGGCTCAGCTCGTCCTGGCTGGCCTGCAGAGGGGAGCTGCCAGGGGGTTCTCAGAGATGCCAGCACACCACACCGAGGCGTTCCCCGTGGCCTGGGCAAATCGTGTACCCGATGGGTCCTCTCGCATGCTCCGTGCTTTGCACACTGTTTGTAACTCCAGCCTGGCTACTTCTCAGAGGAGCCAGGCAGACCTTCTCCTGCCAAAGCTGCTCCGGCACGTCTCCCTGCGCTTGTGAGGACCACTGCCCTCCTGGCTCCTGGGAGTCTTCCTGTCGGCAGGTTTGCACTGTGTCCTGGGTGTCTCGCTAGGGTGATGGATCCTGTATCCTTTGATAGGGTTCCCAGGACACAAGTTCTCTCTCACTGACGGACACTTGTCCAGCTTCCGTCGGCCATGGTCAGAACTTCTGTCCCGTGCACTCTCCCCTCCACGCCGCCAGTATCTGCTGGCCAGCTCTTGCAGTTCTTTCTGTGTCTGGTGCCTTTCCCTCTGAGATGAGTCATGATCTGACTTCAACCCAGTGGTGGGTCTAGTGCCAGGGTAGGATGTCAGGGCTGACCAGAGGACAGTGTTGTTTTACAGCAGAATGGACTCTCAGGTTTTTTTTTTTTCTTTTCTTTTCTTTCTTCTCTTTTCTTTTTCTTTTTTTGAGACAGGATTTCTCTGTGTAGCCCTGGCTGTCCTGGAACTCACTCTGTAGACCAGGCTGGCCTCAAACTCAGAGATCTGCCTGCCTCTGCATCCCGAGCCCTGGGACTAAGGGTGTGTGCCATTATGCCCATCTTCCCTTTCAAGAAGGGAGTATTGTCCAGGACACAGAGACTGGAGGGGCCAGTTCCTCCAGCTCAGTTCTGTAGCTTCCCCATCCAGATGTTTTTTTCTTCCAGTTTCTGCTTCTCTTTGGCAGGCAGGGCTGTGCTGGCTGGTTTTATGTTAAGTAGACAAAGGCTATAGTCATCAGAGCAAAGGGAAAGCCTCAATTGAGAAAATGCCTGGTAAGATCAGGCTGCAGGTAAGCCTGCAGGGCATCTTCTTAATTAGTGTTTGAGGTGGGATGGCTCAGCCCATTATGGGTGAGGCCATCCCTTGACTGGTGGTCCTGGGTGCTATAAGAAAGCAGGCCAGTAAGCAGCACTTCTTCGTGGAGCAGGTCCTCTGGGTTCCTGCCCTGACTCCATTCAGTGAATCATAACGAAAACAAACCCTTTCCTTCTCAGCTTGCTTTTTCGGGGTCATGATGTTTCACCACAGCAATTGTCACCCTGACTAATACGAGGCCCCAATCTTGGTGTAGTAAGTCCGCCAACTTTGAAAGGTTAACCTTTGCTCTCTAGGATTGGGCTTTGAACCCATGGTAGGCAAATGTTCTGCCACTAAACTGTGTCTCCATCTCTCTTTTTTGCATCCTCTTTTCTCTTTCTTTCTTTCTTTCTTTCTTTCTTTTTTTCTGCAACAGGGTCTCATGTATCTTGCGTTTGCCTCAGACCTTATATGTATCTGAGAATAACCCCCTTCCTCCACCTGCCAGATGTTGGGGTTATAAACATGTGCCATAATGTCAGACATTCTCCCCCCTCTCTCTCTCTCTGAGACAGGATCCGGCTAGCCTTGAACTCACTATGTAGTTCAGGCATGATTTGAACCTGATACCTTTCTGTCTTAAGACTCCTCCTGGGTAGCTGGGTTACAGACCCATGTCCAAGCCTGGCTGAGTACCCTTTTGTTGCTGTTTTGTTTCTTTGTTTCCGTTGTGTTTATCACTAATATTTCTTCTTGGCCACCAAACTCTTGACCCATCTCCCCAGGATCAGCTCAAAACCCAAGCTGTTCTGCTATTTTCACAGAAGACAACTGGTTCCAGAGATTCAAGGAGAGAGAGAGAGAGAGAGAGAGAGAGAGAGAGAGACAACAGTGCTGTCCAGGTTCTACCCAGAGACATGCCAGGTAGAGTCACAGGATTCAAAGGAGAGCTGGTGGCCTCATAGTGACAGAACCTAACTAAATAGCAAGGCAAGCCTGAGGCTCTGTAACTCAACTTATTCTGTTGGACACAGAATAAGTGACACCAGGAGAAAGAAGAAGACTAGGTATTGTTATTTTTGTGTGTTGGCCTGCCTTCTGGTACTTGGATGGAAGGCTGTCCAGAAAAGCCACAGCGAATCTGAGTCACAGCTACAAAGACTGGGAAGGTATTCCAGCTCTGAGGTGGGACAATGTCCCAAGGGTATCCTGAGGCACGGGAGCCCAGGAACCTCATAGCTCTGAGAGGAAGCCTCTTCAATAGAGACATTGCAAGCTTCCAGGGGAGGATTGACCCAACCCCTGATGAGCTGAGGAGCCTGAGCTCTGCTCCTTCTTCATTTCTTCTTTCTTTTCTTTTTCTTCCTCTGACAAGAGAGTCTCAGCAGACAGTAAATCTCTTAAAAGAGAATTATTGAAGGGATGAATCCAGAAACAACTGCCTCTGCTCCCAGGAAAAGACTGCAGGGAATTGGAGCAAACACAGACTTTATATGGGGTTCCCTAGGGGGCGGAGCTTTCTGCGGCAGGCATTTCCAGAGTGTGGATTGGTGGGATTTCAAGTCCTTTGAGCCTTGAGAAGCTCAGGGATTGGTGGACTTTCCTGTTCAGGGATTGGTCAGTTTTCTTGCTCAAGGATTGGTGAGTTTTAGTAGGAAGCTCAGGGATTGGTCAGTTTGCTTGCTCAGGGATTGGTGACTTTTTGTCCCGTCTTTCACCCCAAATTTGCATAATCTCAGATGAGTCCTACTGAGGGGCTGGAGATGAAGGTTACGGAGATCTGGAGTGAGCGGAGCCAGGCTGCTGGAGCTTCCTCAGGCAGAGGTATGGCTTCTTTTCTGCCTTGAGGGGTCATAACGTATACAAAGTATCCAAAATGTACAAAGAGTGCACTGTGAAGGCAGTGGGCTGATGCAGGAAAGGTGGTCGTTATCATGGACAGCTCCCACGGCGGGGGCTGTAGACCTTCCTGGCAGTAGACATTCTGAGGCGGGAAAGATGTCTGGTTCCCAAAGAGTCACCATAGACAGCTCCCTTTGAGGCCAGTTGGCTGAGGCAGGAGTAGTCAACCTGGACAGCTCCGGCTGGGGAGTTGCCCACGGATTTGTCTCCTGCCTCCACAGCCCCAAGATGGGAAGGAGGCAGGAAGGGGAACTGGCAGGGAGCCACTGCTACTATGTGTTTAGTTGGATGGAGCCACTTGCTACTATGTATTTAGTTGGATGGAGCCGTTTGCTACTATGTATTTAATGGGACGAGCCGCTCGCTACTATGTGTTTAATTGGCCCCTGAAACACAGCTCTTGGAGTGTGCATTGGGCTGTTTTGAGTCTCCGCTGCCACCAAAAGGGGGGTGGGGCGGCAGCGGGTCACCACAGATTGTGGGGCCTCAGAATGGCTTGGGGTGGCCTGCCACCTCAGCTTGGTGGGCGGCCGCACGCCTTGGGAAGGGTTGGGACGGCTGAGGCTTGGGATTGCCCCAACCTGGGGCATCCGCTGGGGAGGGAGGTGTGTTATAATATATACTAAGAAGCTGCCGCAACACATTCGGTATAAGAAAGGAAGTTTCTTGTAGAAGGGGGAAGAGGAGAGAGAGAAGAAGGGAGGGGCTCCCCAGAGAGACAGAGAAAGGGAGAAAAACAGAGGAAGAGAAGAGAGGGAGGGAGAGGGAGAAAGAGGACTGCGGGGTGGCAGGCAGGTTATATCTCTGCACCAGGCACCTGGTAGTGAAAGGTGATGACATCAGAGGTTGCTAGGCAACTTAGCCTAACATTCCTCCCTATTTCTTTAATTAAAAATGGCAAAGTTAGGACGGGGTAGCGAGGCAGGAATGAGGGTGTTATGTTCAGAAAAGACTGCCTCCTGCTCACTTGGGGATGGTAAGATCTTTGGGGACCTTAAAGGAATTGGAGGGCGCTGGCAAAGTCCTCAAGAGAGCCAGCTTTCTCATGAATGTGTCCAAGATCTGTGAGAACGTGTGGGGCTAGGAGGAAGAATGTTCGTCTGGCTTGATGAAGTCTGCAAGGTTATTAGACTGGAGCACCTGTGGGTAGCTGCTTTGAAGCTATCTTGTGTGACACCCCAATTGAAACTGAAGCTCCATCTGAGACCCCACTAAAGCCTCATCTGGGCTGACTCCATGACAAGCCTCAGTTCACTGTCCAAAGGAGCAGGCCTCAGTTTCTGTTTCCCTGAAACGAATTAACATTTACTGGAAAAACAAAAAACAAACAAACAAACAAACAAAAAAAAACCAAACACACACACACACACACAGAGAAAATGGCAGCCATCAGACCCTCTGCCGGACCGTCTGCTGGACTATCTGGCAGGAAAGATAACTCACAATCAGCCCAAAAGTTTTCTGACCAGCCCAAAAGTAGCCCAAGTTTTTTTTTTTTGTGTGTGTGTTTTTGTTTGGTTTTGATCCCCTCCCCCACCAATCTTTTAAGTTTGAAAGATTACCTAACCCACCCTGAAATTCTCCCTGAGTACCTGTAAAAGAAACCTGTGAGCTCAGTTCGGGGGTTCTTTGCCATTTTGCTTTGCATAGGCGGGGACCCCCCAGTGCACTGGATTTCTGCAGAATAAAAAGCTCTGTGCTGTTTGCATACTATGTGAGTCTGGGGTGTTTTCTTCAGCAAGCTCCAGACTCTAACACGGATGTAGGAACACCTGGATCTGGCAGGACACTGGGGCCTATATATGAGAAGAAGACAAGTTAAATAGATTGGGGGGGGGAGTAATCTTTTTAAGGTGCACATTTGAAACTTTTAGACCTGTGATTTTTGTAGTTGGAGGAGGGAAGTCCCAAAACTACGGAAAGGGGGAGGAATCCCACCCTCTGAAATTGGAAATAGGTGCAGTACTTCTCTGGAGTCCATTTTGACCCCTGAGGTGGATTTCCTGTAGTTTACAAGAATTCTTTTTAAACTTACAAAGAGAGACAAACTTCAGGCCTGTTAGCATTTTAGGCATGCTAACATTACTGTTTTCAATCTGCAGTGAGATACATGTTGTAGAAATACATATTTTTGTGTTAGAGCGTAGCAGAGGTTAGGAGGAAAACCTTGGGTTAAAAGCGTTTGGGGTGAGCTTAGGAAAGGCAGAAGCCTCATGGATCTTTCTGACATCTGGGAAACAGTAACATGGGTGTCCTCAGGGAGGACAGAAACCTCCTGGAGAGCAGAAGGGCAAAAGCTCACTTGGTCTTAATTTTTAGCATGAGCACACATTACGAAAGACTTTTCCCCCCTTTAATCAGAAGACCACAGTGAGAAACAACTTTTGATCTATACTTAAAAGACAAACCAAAAGAAATTTCAAATCTTGAGCTTAAAACCACGATAGCGGATCATGTAGTGGGATTTTGTTTATACCACAGTTAGATTGATAAACTAGAGCTCCAGTGATTCATGTCAAAGCTCTGAACAGTCTTAATACTACAGTAGCACAGCAGCAAGAAGAATCTGAAGCATTTTTATCTGTTTCAGGGACCTTAAGCCACCTTTCTAGACCCTGGAACACTTTATTAGGTCCTCATACGTTAAGCTTCTGTATCCTTAGGCCACTTTTCTATTTATCATGAGACGGGTGACACTGCTGGGAGCAGCCGCTGTCCTTTAGTGGAAGGAACAGTAAACATATACCTCTGAGGCCTGCCTTTTGAGTAGGTAACTGTATCTAGACCTAACAAGAGCAGCTGTAGGAGTAAGGCTTAAGGCCTGGTCCCCTGCACATGAAGAGGACTGAGAAAGCATCTGGAGCCTCCCACAACAGAGGTTGGCAACATGACCGTGGGACCCGAGTGTTAGGTTACAGCAGACCTGCAGCCTTACCCTGAGCGAGGGTGGTGGAGGCTGCCGAATAGGAAGCCATCACTCCTCCACCAGGCCCAGGAACTCAGAGGCTGGAAGTGTCTGCGGTGCTTGTGCTGGCTAGTGTGTGCACGGGGGACTGACCTCTGTGGGAGCACTCTGACTGCCAGAGGCCGGTCTGCTGGCAGGCAGGGCAACACTTGTTGAGGCAGCTGTGGGACCAGTGTCCATCCTGGCAGCATCTGAAACAGTTACCTGGTGGAGTTGATTTAGGCTCGCCCCGGGCAGGATGGGGCATCGCAGACCTGTTTCCTCTTCGGGAATGCTGACAGCCTCAGGGCAGCAGCCAAGGTCCCGTCCTGGAGCATAGTAGTTGTTGTTGTTTATTTGTTTGTTTGCTTTTCTGTAGCTGAGCCTATCAGGAAGGCCCCTCTCGGGTTTTAAAGTCCCCCCAAAATCATTCTTACCAGCTCCTGTATGGGAGTTCAGGGACTATCCTCAGCCCTTTAGTTAAGATGGCATATTTAAGGCAGTGATTTTCAACCTTTTTGAGTAAAGATAGATTATAACAACCAAGCTTTGACATTGTAAACAATAGAATGTGCAACCAAGCTTTAACAATATAAACAGCAGAATGTCTCTAGAATTCATATATCCCAATTTAAAAGTGTCTTTGAAATTCTATCACATAGTGTAAGAGTATCTAGGCAAAAACTTTTACCTAGTAATCCCGAGTTATGAGTTTTACTCATGTTGTTTTTGACCCTGCTCTATAAAAACATGGGTGAGTAAGAACACATTTTAGAATCAGCAGTACAGCAGAACAGTACAAAACAACTTAAAGTTACATTTTAATTTGTGATATCAAATCCATTGACCGGAAGGCCTAGAGGCGAACCCAGAGCACAGGTAGTTGGCAGCAGTAGAGACAGCATTCATCCGTGCAAGAAAGAACCAGCAACGGCATAAGTAGTTAGATACAGATTTTAAATTGGCTTGTTAATCTGGATAGATCTTTATAATCTTGAAAGTTCACCATCATATAACGAATATTTTAGATAAGAGTTGAATCCTATAAACAGCATGTTGTAAAAATATAACTTAGAGTTTCTATTAAAAAATCATACCAATTTAAAATGAGATTTGCTGCTTACTTAGTCTAAAAGGGACATGAAATAATAAACAGAGTTAATTATGACTAGGAAATTTTATAAATGTTGCTTCATAGCCCCTCCCCCCCCCCCGGTCATCTTAAGATGGTGGAGTCACATGGCGGGTATTTAAAAACATCTGTGTTGATTTATCTTTGAGTGAGTTGTGTTTAAGTTACACACATACACGCATGGAGCTGAACTGGACTTATAAACATATGCACATACTCATATATATGTCCTAAGCAGGAACTGAACTTAGATTTTAAAAATCATAACAAAAAAGCAAATTATAAATTCTTAGATAAGAGTTTACAATCTTAAGGTATATATTTTTATTTTGAGAGCAGAATGCAAAGAAATTGGCCAGAAAGGAGGGTTTTTTGTTTTTTTTTTAAGAGTTGGGAAATAGATTTTTAGGAATAAGACTTCAGGGGCTTAGGTTAAGTTTAAAAAGAAGATATTTGGGAATCATTTGTCTGTGGCAGTGAAAAGTTGGGAATTTGGTATGTCAATTTTTGGAGCTTTGAATGTAGCCAGATTTTTCATAATAGCGAGTCCATTGAAGGGGGTGGGGGAGGGAAAGGGCTAGCTTGAAGTCCTGCAGATGGGCTAAGGGGGAGGAAGGGGTGAGCGGCCTTGAATGGGCCAGGGTTTGGAGCGAGGGAGAAGGAATAGAGAAAGAAAGGTTTTTCGTGTTCCCCCCATCACTTGGGCAGCATGATGAGGCAAAGTTTAACAGCATCCCAGTGGGGAGAGCCTGGAGGTCCAAATGGAGACACTGTCTCATGGGTGAAGAGAGAGAAGTAAATTGGTTCAGCCAGACCCCAGGGCACCCCTTAGGGCACAGGGGAACTAGAGACCAAATGGTACAAACTGGCAGAGCAGGTCGCCATGAGCTTTGCCAGGGGCTGTGGCAGACCCCCGAGCGACATGGTCTCGCCTGGTACCAAGATTTTCGAGCTCGTAGAAAATATCACCCAGCGAAAGAATCCGAGTAGAGCTCAGCGAAAACAGCCAGCCTTTGCCATCCACGATGACCAGGGAGGAAAGCCAACCAGTCGGGGCCCAGCAATCGATGGAGCAGAAGGCGAATTTGTGGTAGGTGGCATGGCAGGCAGAAAGGGTTCTGGCGTGTCCAGACGCTGCCAGAAGAGCCCACCGAGTTCCACAGGGCACCAGTGGTGGTCTGGGCATGTTTTACATTTGGCCCTGTTGGGAGATAGGTCATGTAGAGAGCTCACCGAGAGCCTTACTTTCTCTGGGCAGAAAAACTCACTGTAGTCTTGGGAGGTCACAGAACCACGTCCGACATTGAGCAAAGCTGAAAGGGATTGTGGGGCTTCACAAAGCGGGGAACACAGTTTGTAGATGCGGGGTCGTGTCGCTGACAGAAACTCTGAGCACCCTGAAGCAGAAAGAGGCCTTTTAGAGGACAACCTGTTCCCGGCACCCAAACCTGACTCCAAAGTCCGAAAACCTGTGAGTTTCCTGGCCAGGGCAACCCTTCAAGAGATCCTTAGGAAACATCTACCGAACTGACCCCAAGGCCCAGAGCTCAAGCTGTTCATACGTAGATGCCAAGGCTGGAGATAACCCAGATGCTGGTGAAAGTGCGGGAACAGGTCCAAGCAACTGTCCATCTGGACAGATGATTAAATAGAACATTTGATTAAATAAAAACTGAAACAAGCAACTAGCCAATACCCACCTCCACTTCAGCTCCTATTCAGTTTTACCCAGACAGTAAACAGTTAAATATAATTTTTGAACAGTTCCTTCAAAGTTATAAGTATAGAAATATAAAATGCATGCATATTTCAAAGACAAGTAAGCCATCCACGCTGTATGCTTATACAGAAGTATGCGGTGTGAACCTAAGGATTCTACAGGAAGGTTCCTGTATATTAAAGATTTCGTAACTGACAAAGCAGTTCCTGTGTGAGTTGGGACCTTTTTTCTCTGTGTTGATAACTAAAACTGCCAGGCAGACAGCCCACTATTTATCATCCTGTCTGGGAATGTGAAAATGTAAAAACGATATGCAGCCAGGTGTGGTGGTATATACCTGTTATTCCAGCATTTCAGAGACAAGGGCAGGGAAATCAAATTCAAAGCCAGCCTGAGTGATACAAACAAACTACCCCAGATACACAATAATTTTCTTTATCATAAAAATTATTGGGAAAAAAAAGTTTTGTTTTGAGACATCTCTTGCACAGTAGCCCAGGCCGTGCCTGGAATTTATGCCATAGACCGCTCAGGTCTCAAATTCATAGCCATTCTCCTGTTGAAGCTTCCACGGTGCTAGAATCCCAAGAAATACTTTTAAAAGTACGTGTTCTCGGTAGGTAGACGAAAATGGTGTTTTCGACGAAGTGAAGACAGGAATAACTTTAAAAAAATTAAACGATTTGGAGAGCCTATTTCATAGTAGATTTATAACATTTTAAAAGATTGGCTTAAGTAGATTTCCCAGGCTTTTGTTGAATTCATAATCCTCCTGTCTCAACCTCCAAGGTAGCTGAGAATGCAGGCATATAATTCCATGCCTCACTTAAAATTTCTTTTTTCTTTTATGTCAATGAGTGTCTTAGGGTTTCTATTGCTATGAATAGACACCTATGACTATGGCAACTCTTATAGAAGAAAACATTTAATTGAGGCTGGCTCACAGTTTCGGAGGGTCAGTCCATTATTGTCATGCTGGGAGCATGGCGGCACTCAGGCAGACACGGTGCTGGAGAAGGAGCTGAGAGTTCTCCATCTTGATCCACGGGAAGCAGAAGGAGGCTGTGTGCCACAGCGGGCATAGCTAGAACATAAGTGACCTCAAAGTGACACGCTTCCTCCAGGAAGGCCACTCCTCCAATAGAGCCACTCCCTATGGGCCAAGCATCCAAACCCGAGCCCACAGAGCCGTTCTTATTCAAATCACCACATTTCACTCCCTGGTCCCATGGGTTTGGAGCTATATCATAATTCAGAAATGCATTCAGTCGAATTTCAAAAGTCCCCATAGTCAATAAGAGTCACAAACTTGTTTAAAAGTCCAAAGTTCAAAGGTTTTTTTCTCTGAAACTCATGCAATCTCTTAACTGTAATCCCCTGAAAAATCAAAATAAAAAAGAAAAGTACATACTTCAAACATGTAATGACACAGGATATACATTACCATTCTGAAAGGGAGGAAAGGAAATGTAACCAAAGCAAGACTTAAAACCAGCAAGGCAAACTCTAAACTCTGCATCTCCATGTCTCATGTCAAAGTGCTCTTCAGCTCTCTTTCAGCTTTGTTGACTGTAACACACTTTTCTCTCTTGGGCTGGTTCTACTCCCTGTTAGCAGCTCTCCTCAACAGCTATGGACTCTGGCATCTCCAACATTTGGGAGTCTCCAAGGCAATCCAGGCTTCACCTTCACAGCTTCACACAATGGCCTCTCTGGGCCTCTGCCACACCCCTGGCCTTAGCAGCTTTCCTTAGTCACGGGGAAATTCCATAAGCCCTTTCTTCTGTCCTTGACTCTAAAACCAGAACCACATGGCCAATGCTGCCAAGTTCTGCTGCTTGCTGGGGTTGGAGCACAGCCCTCTCATTTAATTACATCCTCGGTATTTTGCCTGGACATGTGTGTCTATACCATGTATATGCCTGGTGCTTGGAGAGGTCAGAAATGAAGATCAGATCCCCTCAAAATGGAGCTAAAGGCTTTCTAGCCATCACATTGGTGCTGGGAACCACATCCAGATCGTTTGGAAGACTAGTCAGTACTTTTAACATCTGGTCCATCTCTGTCGCTCTCCAGCTCCACAGCTGCCTCATTTGAAATAATTATAACAATCTATTATAAATTGCCTGACAGTGAGGGTGGGCATGAAAGTGCCACTATCAATATATAGAGGTCAGTTGATAAATTTGGGGAGTTGGTTCTCCCCTTTCACTATGGGTTCAGGATGTCATGTTTTGTGGCAAGCACTTACCAGCTGATCCACCTTCCTAGTATGAGTGGTCTGGGGTGCTAAAGCGACCACTCCAAAAAGACAGTGCTTACAGATGCCAGGTGTGGGGGGAGATGCTCGTAATCTCAGCATTTGGAAAGTAAAGGCAAGAAGGTCATCAATTCAAAGTCATCCTTAGCTACACGTTGACTTTATGTTTACCTGTTGATTACACGAGCCCCCAGCCCCCGAAACAACCACACAAAAGAAAGAACACAAAACACAGACTAACAGGATCCTGCAAGAAACACACCTCACACTCAGTGACAGACATTGCTTTAGGATAAAAGGATGGGAATAAGTATTCCAAGCAAAAAGAAATAAGAAACCACCATGTGTAGCTATTCTAATATCTGATAAAATAGACTTCAAACTGGATCCAGTCAAAAAAGATAATGAGGTATAATTTTATACTCATTAAAGGAAAAAATCTAACAACAGAATATTACAGTCCTAAAATATATGTAGCAAAAGCAGGAGCACCCAATTTCATAAAATAAAAACCACTGGTCTTAAAACCACAGATCAAAACCAACACAGTGATAGTGAGGGACTTTAATATCTCACTCTCAGCAATAGACAGGTCATCTGGGGAAAAAAAAACAACTAAAAGAAACTGGAGTTAAGTGATATCATAAATTAAATGAACTTAGCAGACATGTACAGAACATTCCATCCAAACAGTGAAGAATACGCTTTCTCCTCAGCATCCCATGGGACTGGCTCCAAACCAAGCCATATAGTAAGACGCAAGTCAATGCTTAAAAAAATGCAGGAAAATTAAAATCACATCTTTCATTCTATATGACTACCATGAATTGAAGCTGGATATCAGTAACAAAAGAAAAGATAGAAAGTAAACAAATGTATAGAAGCTGAATAATACATTATTGACACAAAACTGAATGAAAGGAGACATCAAGAAGAAAACTTAATAATTCCTGGAATTGGCACATACATTTAATCCCAGCAGGCAGAGCTCTATAAACTCAAGGCCAACCTGGTCTATAGAGAGAATTCCAGGAAAGCCAAGGCTACGAGACAGAGAAACCCTGTCTTGAAAAACAAAAACAAAAAGCAACCCCCCCACAAAACCCACAAAAAAACAAACAACAAAACAAACAGAAAACAGCAACAAAAAGTCCCTGGGATCGAATGAAACTGAAAACAAATCTTATCAAAACCTGTGGGGTACAATCAAGGCAGTCTAACAGGAAAATATATAGCCTACAAAAACTTGAAAGATCTTAAACTAACAATTAATGATGTACCTGAAAACCTTAGAAAAACAAAAACAATCAACACCAGAGAAGGTGTAAGAGAAGAGATAATCAAAATCAGTATAGAAACCAATGAAATAGAAACAAACAAAAACATTACAAATAATGAAATGAAGAATTGGTTCTTTGGAAAAGTCAATAAGACTGGCAAACCTTTAGCCAAATTAACCAGAAGAAACAATCTAAATTAATAAAATTAAAGATTAAGAGGGAATCATTACAACACAATACTGAGGAAATTCAGAGTATCATAAGTAAGAACATACTTTAAATATCTATATGCCTCCAAACTTGAAAGTCTAAAAAGAAATGGATAAATTATGGACATGCATGACCAATGAGACAGCAGCAGTAATTAAAAATCTCCCAACTAAAGACAGTCCAGCACAGAATTCTACCAGACTTTCAAAGTAGAATGCATAGCAATACTTCTCAAACTAGTCTTCAAAATAGAAAAGAGGGAACATTTCTAAACTATTTTCATGACGTTAGCATTACCCTGATATAAAACCAGACAAAGACCCAACCAAAAAAAGAAAATAATAGGTCATTATCTCTGATGAATATAGACACAAACTTCTCAAAATACTGGCAAACTGAGTCAAAGAAACGCACCAAAAATTATTGAACATTATCAAATTGGCTTCATCCTAATGATACAGGGATGATTCAATATACATAGATCAATAAGTGTAATTCAAATAGACTTAAAGACTGATCATCCCATGACTCCATTAGATGTGGAAAAAACCTTTGACAAAACCTAGTAACCATGCAAGATAAAAGTCCTGGAGAAAATGGAGATATAGTGAGCATATCTCAACACATAAAGGCAATATATAGGACACTTATAGCCAGCATCAGTTTAAATGAAAAAAAAAATTAAAAAATAAAAAAAACAAAACTCTAAGCATTTCCATTAAAAGCAGGAACTATACAAAAGTGCCCATTCTTCTATTGAATATAGTACTTGAAGTCCTAGAAGGTAAGTCAAGTCAAAACAGGAGATGCGAGCATGCAAAAAGAGATTAAAGTATCTTTCCCCCCCAGGAGATGTGACTCTATAAAAGACCTTAAAAATTCCACCTCCTATAGCTCCTACAGCTGATAAATACATTAAGAAAAGTAGAGAACACATAGTAATGAACAAAAATCAGCATTTTGCCTGGGGTCAACTTTAAAAGTCATGGGATAAATTTTTTGGAAGCCAGAAATACATCTTAGAGAAAAGACAGAATCTTCAACAAATGTGCTGGTTAAGCCGAATATATATGTAGAAACATAAATCCTCATCTCTTATTCTGCATAGAACTCAACTCAGAAGAGTCAGGGACTACAGCATGAAACCACACACCCCGCCTATAATAGACAAGAAAGTAGGGAATGCATGTAAACTCATTGGCACAGGAAAGGGCTTTCTGAACAGAAGCCCAATAGTGCAGGCATATAGGTCAACAATAAACAAATGATACCTCATGAAACTAAAAACTTTCTGTATAGAAAAGGACACCATCACACTCGTAAAGAGGAGGTTCACAGAATAGGGGGGAAAATCTTTACCAGTTATATATTAGACAGAAACTTAGTATCTAAAATATATAAAGAACTCAAAAAGTTAGACATCAAGAAGACAAACAATGAAATTAAAATGGAGCATGGAACTAAAAATAGAGTTCTCAAAAGATGAAAAATAAATGACAAGAAGTGACAGATTTTTTTAAAGTTCATTATCCATAGTCTTTAAGGAAATACAAGTTAAAATTACTTTGAATTTTCATCTTAGCCCAATCAAAATACCTAAGATTAAAACAAACAAACCAAAACCTAATGATGACAAATGTTGGTGATACGAGGGAAGCAATTACTCATTGCTAGTGGGCATGCAAGCTGGTGCAGCCACTATGAAAACCAGTGTGATATTCCCTCAAAAAAAGCTAAACATAGACTTACTTTCTTATCCACTTATATATCCTTGGGCATATCCTCAAAGTGCTCTTATCTTACGGCAGAGATGTAAGCCTGTTCATGTCCACTGCTATTCTATTCATAAGAGCTGGGAAATAGAAACAGCCTAGGTGTCCATCAGCTGATGAACAGATGATGAAAATGTGGTACATATACATGATGGACTATTACTCAGCTATTAACAAAACTAATAAACTTGGGGCTGCAGAAATGGCTTAAGAATACTGGCTGCTTTTCTAAAAGGTCCAGGTTAAATTTCTAACACCCACATGGCAGCTCACAACTGTAACTCCAGTTCCAGGGAATGCAGTGCCTTTTTCTGGCCTTCATGGGTACTGTAGGTATGTGATGCACTTAAATGTAGGTAAAACATCTATATGAATAATAAATAAATCATAAAATTAAATTAAATTATGAAATTTGCAGGGAAATAAATGAAGCTGGAAATAGTCATGCTGAGGCCCAGAAAGACCAATCTTTAATGTTTTCTATCATCTGTAGATGTTACCTTTGAGCCTTTAGATATGTTTGTTTCATTTGGAATAATACACAGGTCAGGAAATTACTAAGAAGTCATGGAGAGGGACTTTCAATGAAAAGGAAATAGGGACCACTGGTGTAAAGGTTTAAAAGGGAATTGTAGAACAAGAAGGGATAAATTGGGTTGCGAAGAGTAGAAAACAATCAAACAGGGAACCTGGAAAGGGTAAATGAAAATACTTGTCAAAAGGCATATGGAAACCTATTGCTGCAGAAACTTCCTAAGATACAACTATACGTTAAAAATAGTTAGATGTAGTTACCCTGGCAGGGCAACAATGCAACCCCTGGACATCAGAGCATGACAAATAAAAAGGTCGGGTCAGGGCTAGGAAAGTGTCCACCCCCCTTCTTTTGAGTTTCTGTTCAGTGTGCTTCCAAAGCCCTCAGACATCATGGGCTATGCCCAGTGGTTCTTGTCATCCTCCAGAACTTGATGGTAAGACCCTGCTGCTGAGGACACCATATACTTGCATCATAGAACATGTTGAAATCAAAGCAGTACCCACCTAGAAAATTTTATTCCTATTGGCTATCCCTTCATAGTGTTCGAAGGTGTTACACAGCTGCCAGAGGAGAAAAGCAAGCATCAGTCACTCCCAGCTGCAAACTCTGTGAGCTACAATGATGACTGGCTGGACAGGACATGCTTGTTCCACAATTCCCCTTTAAACCTTTACACTGCTGGTCTCTTGTCTGGCCAGTCATTACTGTCCACCTCACTAATGAAATAGGGGCACAAACATCATGGGAGTGACCACCTTCTGCTTAGATTCAAGGCCCGAGCCACAAGATGATGCTCAAACCTGGCACTATTATCAGGCTGAGAACCTGTGGTTAGGCAGGTCTTAAGCCATAGAGAGAACTATTACTTTTGAAGGGCGACCCTGGATGAGGTGAAGACCATGCCCAAACACCACTTTTCAACACAAAGAGATCCTTTATTAAGCAAGATAGATGATGGCTGAATCTGAATCAGGCAGAAACAGCAGCAGGTGGCTCTGCAGGGGTGATTTCTAAGAAGGGAAAAAAAGTGGAAGTCTGTGATAAGATGACTTAAGTCCTGATTGGACCTGTTAGTGTAGCTAGATAAGAAATTTTGATAGCTGGACCATGGTAGTCAGCCTCAGGAAAGAGGAAGTGACCAAACAAGAAGCTAGACTTGAGCTGGGGGTTGGGATGGGGGTGGGGGTGCACACCTTTAATCCCAGCACTCAAGGGGCAGAGGTAGTCGGATCTCTTGAGTTTGAGGCCAGCCTGGTCTACACAGCGAGTCCAGGACAGCCAGGGCTACACAGAGAAACCCTGTCTCAAAAAAACAAAAACAAAAGCAAACAAACAACAGAAAAACAAAAAAGGAAGTAGACTTTGGTGGCCAGCTTTAGAAATGACAAAGTGGCTAGCTAAGGAAGTCTGGTGGTTTAGCAAAGAAGAGCGGAGAGGGGGACAGGGCCCACAAGCGCCATGTTTGTCATGCTTGCCTGGTAGAGCCATTTAACATTAGACCAAGTCGCAATGAACAAGAGAGTCCCTCAGCTGGCTAATGGTGCAGAAATTAAGAGACTGGAAGAAGTGCAGCCCTAAAGGCAACATCTGTATCCTACCTCCTTCTCCAGTGGGTCAGGGGTCATGATGGCGGAGAGAATGGAAAGATTGTGAAGAGCCAGAGGAAGCGGATGATCATGAGAAAACCATGTCCCTGGGCACAGCAGGGCAGCTGCCCATTTGTGTTCCCAGTGGGTATCAACACCATACATAAGACCTGTGCAAGCCCGAGACAGATCAAATCCAGCCTGAAGAGGGGGGTTGGGCATGAAGTTCCCACCCTAGCCAGGGTACCATTGGCAACTCTTAGCTGCTGAGCAGGGAAGGGTCAGTGTTATATAAGAGTGTCTCCCCTCAGGAGGCAGAAGCAGGCGTATCTCTTAGTTCAAGGCCAACCTGGTCTACAGGATGGGTTCCAGTAGGGTGCGGGCTGTGGAGAAAGACCTTGTCTCAAAAAATAACAACAGAAAAAAAAAAGTGTAGCCCCTGCTAAGTTGTTCACATTCCTGTGGAAGGGCACAATTCCAAGAGTATTTGGGCAACACAAATTGGCCTGGATTAGGAGGAAACAGACAAACAAAGGACATAAATCTGGGAAAGAAGAGTAGGGGAAGGCCTGGGAAGGGTTGTGGGAGGGAGGGTGAAAGAAATCAAAACTCACTGCACAAGATTCCCAAAGAACTGATAAAAGAAACAAGAAAAAGAAAAAAGGATTATTTAAAGGTTAAACCTAATTACTTGGCAGGTGTATTTTTTCACATAAAGGTTTTCTAGGGTCTTCTTTGGCAGATAGTAAATATGACCTAGACTAGCTTCTTCAGGTTTTAAGAATGTCATGTTTGCACCGAGAAAAGCACACTCCCTCTTTTAAAAGATCTACCTTGTTTGAAAGGTCACACACAGCACATGGTTGAGGCAGGCATTCCCTTCCTGTTGGCAGATGTGATATGATTCGTGCTGGAGTTTAAAGTTGGACATCTCAAAACAAAACAGGTGTGTTGCTCTTAAGGAAAAGAAAGATGGGAGCAGGCTTTCAGGGGTAACGGGGCTGCTCGGTGTTGGCTGTTGATGGTAGCAGCAAATGTGCTAAATCAAGGAGCCATTTCTGAAGCCCCCTCGCTTGCTTTCTTTCCTCCTTCCCTTTTTTTTTTTTTAAATAGAAATCACTTGACTTGATTCAAAACACTTAGTTTGTCTGGGTTTGGTAGTGTGTGCCTGTAATTCCCACATTGGAGGGCCTGAGGTGCTAGGTTCTCCTGAGCTCAGCTACCCACGACCTGGGACAGCAGGTCTGGGCAACACGCGAAACCCCTGTCTCAACTAAAATAAATTAGGCAAAACTCGCAAAGCTAACTCCTGTCCCATACAAACTGAGTGCATAAAGAGTACTTAGTGAAAATCAAGTATGTTGTGATACTATGGTAGTGTTTGACCATGGTTCCCAGCTTAGACTCCCTAGTCACAAGACACGGAAACTGATTTCCCTTTGTAATCTGTGGGAGGGCTCTCTAGAGGAAGAGAACTGAGAGAATGAAAACACGCCCACACCCACCCACCCACACTCACACCTCCCCACACCCTCCCCCACACAAACACACACACACACACACACACACACACACACACACACACAGACACACAGACATATGATTGGCTTAAAAGCTGTGGTCCAGCTCATCCCACAACGGCTGTCTCTTGATCTCAATCAAGAATCCAATTGTTCAGTCCTGAGGCTGGATGTCTCAGGTGATCTTCAGTGTACACCAGAATCTTGAAGAAGCGGCTCTAAGGCCAGTGGAGGAAGGACTCAGCAGCGGGATAGACTACGTTGCCACTTAGAATGAGGGCATGCAGGCAAAAGGCAAAAGCGCCTTTCTTTGAGGTCCTTTGTGTGGCCAGGAGAAGGAGCCATCCAGCTGTGGAGTGTTTTTCTAACCTCAGAAGATCAGGTCAAGAAAATCCCTCCCAGCTGAGCCCTGTGGGTTTCCGCTGATTCCAAACAGAGTCATGTTGACAACCAAGATCAGCATCGCCCAAGCCAAGGCATAAAACTCTCCCGATTTCTGTCTTGTCGCTAACTGCAAAGAAATTCCCTGAATGACCCTTGTCCGTTGATAAGCAGTAGGTCCCAGGAGACACCGCAGGGGTGCCGCATTGCCTAGGAGGCAGGCCAGGGCAAATGGGTAGCACTCGGCCTCTAGCAGCTATATCTGCCCTGTGCAGCCTCCAGAAGAATCTTGAAGAAGGGGGCTTGAGAGCTTCTGAGAGCTGAGCCCAGGAGAGTCCCGGAGGGAGGAGAGGAAGCTCTCAGCCTCTCCCTAGGCCTCCTTGTGTGTACCACTCCATCTCTTTCATTTGCAACATCCTTCATACTCAATTAGTATGCATGCTTAGGGCTTCGTTGGTTTGGAGAGATGCTCCAGCGGTTTGTTCAAACTTAAAACTGTAGGTTGTGGACACCCTGGCTTAAGGCTGGAAGGTAAAACAACAACAACAACAAAATAAACAAACCCTGGAGCTTGTGTAAGACAGCAGGGAGGCAGCTGTGGGGACTGAGCCCTCGCCCTGTGGGACTTCCCACACACCAGGCTCAGGGGTTGTAGCTCAGTGGCAGTGCTCCTGCCAACCACGCCAAGACCCTAGGTTTACACTGAGCACAGGAGGAACAGCAGGAGGTCAACAGAGAACAGATTAATACAGAAATGCTGCAAACTCATTAGGGGTTGGGGGCAATGAACAGCCATCTTTCTGAGCATTACCGTGGGCCAAACTAACCGCAAGAGCCCAGCAAACCGCAAGGGACTAAAAGCAGAAAGGCCTTAGAAACTTATGGTTCCCAGGACTGCACTGCAAATATGTTGAAAGAGCACTTTTGCCCAGAGCAGAGGTGATGTCAGCAGAAATGGAGACAGCGTGGGCAAGCCCAGATGGCATGCCATTAGTCATACTTCTCCCATTGCTGTCTCCAGTTCTATAACGGCTTTCCGCTGCCTCAGACATACCTGTTGACGTGAGATGAGGCAGGGGCCAAACCCTGGGTACCACTTTTTTTTTTTTTTTTTAATGAATGTTATACTTAGGGTCACCTTGAGAAAAACCAACAAAGATTCAATGATGGCCCAACATCAAACCTAAGGTGTATAAGCAGTTAGATAATAAAAATAGTGGGTGTACCAGGCAGATTGGTAGACATCTAAATCCCAGCACTGGAGAGTCAGAGGCAGGTAGATCTCTGAGTTCAAGAAATCTACCAGCCTGGTCTACAGAATGAGTTCTAGGACAACCAGAACTACACAGAGAAACCTTGTATCAAAAAACAAACAAAACAAAACAACAACAACAACAAAGGTGAGAGCAGGTACTGGGTTAAGTGGTGTTTTAAAAGAAGTCAGAGCACTTGTTTACTGCCGCCTAACACATAAAAGCAGATACACACACCACCAAAGGTAAAATAATCGTGATTCTTCTCGAGGACTTTTAACACACACGCATGCATCCATATGAACATTTCTTGACTTACAGTGGTTTTCACATCCTGATGAACCTATTATAAATACGAAATGTATATAATATTCCTAATCTGCTGAACACTGGAACTGGCAAGCCAGTACCCTGGAGGGGATCATGGCTGTCTGGGAAGGGTCGTTCACTGCTGCTGTCCAATAATAGGAAGACAGAGAGACAGAGAAAGGATTGCAGTGCATACTGCTCACTTAGAAGGAAAGGTCAGATTTCAGCATGGTCCCCAATGAATGCACATCGCTTTCATGGCACTATAGAGTTGAAAGTCATCAAGTCGATCTCTCATAAGTTAGAAGCCATCTGGATAAAACATTGCTTAATCCCCACAACCAGGGCAAGTGAGGGGATTCAGCAGATTAAAGGGCCTTGCTTTCAAGCCCTCATGACCTGAGTTTGATTCCCCAGGACTATATGGTGAAGGAGAGAATCCATTTCCACAAGTTGTCCTGTGACTTCTATATGTGTGCAGTGGTGCCCATGTTCTCTACCCTGGCCTCTCAAAATTAAAAAAAAAAAAAGTAATAGAAAAGATAATTCCAACTTTAAAATAAGCACAGAATTTGAATAGACATTTCTTCAGACAGTACATGGATGCCTAGTAAGCACAGGGGAAGATGCTCAATGTCAAAGAAGAAATGCCATCAGAGAAGTGAAAATCAAAACCACAGTGGGCTACCCACTAAGCTGGGTATAGTCATCAAGATGTAACAAAACAGAGCTGGCAAGGATGCTGTTGAATGAGAGCCATATAGAGGGCTGGTGAAGACAGCTTAGCAGTTCCTCAAAAAAGTTAAATGGTTTCGGAGATAAAGTTCAGTGGTAGAGTGTTTTCCTAGCGTGTGTGAGGTCCTAGGTTTGCTCTGTGACACAGGAAAAAGAAAACCCAATTATGATACAGCAAACTCACAGAAACACATCTTTATAGCAGCATCATTCTTAATAGGGAAGCTGTGGGGACAACTCAAATGACCTCTGATTGCTTAGTGAAATGTGGTGTAACTACTAAACCAGGAGATGTCACTCAGTGTAAGGAGAAAAGAGAAACGGATACTGGCCACACACAAATAGCTCTTGGACACACAGTGCTGCAAGAGAAGTCAGATCCAGGAGACCTCATGCTATAAGATGCCCAGAACCCCCTAGTTCACTGAGGCAGAAAGTAAAGGGCCGGTTTGCTCAGGCAGCTGGGAGAACGGCCTGGTGAGCGGCTGGAGATGAACACGGAGCTTCTGTGTGGGATTTTGAGAAGTTCTGGAGTCAGCGGGGATGGTTGCGTGGTGGGTGAGGTCAGACACCAGCTCTGGTAACAAACTGTGGAACTGTGGACATATAGACATACTGCTAAAGTGAAACAAGAAAAGGTTGCTAGCAGGTTGCTAGTATGGGCTGTTTTATATGTAGACCTGTTTGGTAAGCATGTAAGACCATAGCTTGCAAACATTATAGTGAATTAAAAAAAAAAAAAGCCTCAGTTAGATGCAGCTGGTTATAGAACTAGGAATTTCCCACTAGCCCATACTTCAGTAAAGCAAAAGCGTCATCACGCCATGCCAAATGAAGCAGGTGGCTGTTGGAGGCAACCAGGCATTTCTTGTGCTGCGATTTCCTCAAAGATAAAAATCTTCCATCTTCGAGGGAGGCTCCTTAAGCCCTAAGCTCCACCAGAAGGCGAAGCCTTCCAACCTGCAGGGAGGCTTACCGAGCTCAGGAAGTAAGCATCTCAAAAACTTCAGGAACTCCCTGAAACCCCACCAGAGCAGCAGAGTTGCCTGGGAGAGGTAGAGACCCAGAGAGCTGTTTAGAAGAGACACGCTTCTGCCAAGTTGTGCTTGTCAGTGCTCTGGGTTTTTGGCTTTCATGAATGGCTACCCATGCTGGGGTGGGCACTAGCGACGAATCTCTGAGTGATTTCTGCTCCTGTATTAACGGCTCACCCGTGCTTCTATAAGAAACCCCAATGAGAAACCTCATCGGTTCATCAAGTTGGACTTGGGTACCCGTTCTTTGTTCTGTCACTGGCATCCCCTCCGGGTGAGCAGGATGCTTGTTCCTGTTACCTCAGGAAGTGTCTCACAGCGTTTCTCTGCTTCGGCACCCAGCCTCTGCAAGCCTGCCACTAAAGCAGTGGGGGAACCCTCGAACCGGTTCTGCCTCCGAGTGCCGCCACATTCACAGATCATCCTTCGTCAGAGAAACTTAACTCATACAAAGCCTTAACAATATGCTACTACATAGCGCAGTGACATGACTTTTCTCCTCTCTTCTTCTGCCTTTGAGGCCCCCTTGTCTCCCCACTCAGAACATCTACTCTCTATACAATTAGTAAAACTCGTTAAAACAACTCAAATCAAATTTAAAGGCAGTACCCTTGCCTTTTCCTAACGGAGGTTACACCCGTGGGGTCAAGAACAAGCAAAGCTAAGCTGTGCTGAGAAAGCAGAATCAGAAGAGTGGCTTCCCCCAGAGGGTCATGAGGAATTTCCTGGGGTGACAAACTGACAGTAATGGTCTCTATAGAGACAGATACAAATTCAGGTTAGATAGGTTAACGCAGGTGGCAAACTCAGTGACTATATGCTTAAGATTCGTGCATTTTGAATCCTCTCCTACACTGTGTCTCTACTCTCTCAAACCAGCACCCTGCCAACAGGCATGGATCAGGTAATGCAGTCTGTAAAGGGCTCAGTTCGGCTGCTTAAAAGATGCACCAAACCCAATCGGAAAGAATTCCAGAAGATTGCCGTGGTCACAAGGCAATTCACTCTCATGGGATTCATTGGCTTCTCTGTGAAACTGATCCATGTCCTTACTAAATAACGTCATTGTGGGTGGCTGAGTGCTTTCTCATCCGGGAACTAGTGAACAAATGAGGGTGTGACAAGCTCATGAAGTAAAATGCTGCCCATAGACTTTCCTTTTTTTCTTTCCTTTCCTCCTCCCTATGAGGTTTTTGTTTCTAAATTAAAATAATTTCAAAATAAACATTTTCCACAAAATATTTTGGGCATTTTATGGTATGTAGATTATACATAAAACACTAAGCATTGGATTCAAAGTATGATATGCATGAGAAGCATATTTTAATATATATCTTAATAGGTAAATTAATGAATTGAGATAATAAATACACAATGAAAACAAGCATTGTGGGGGCTGGAGAGATAGCTAAGAGGTTAAGAGCACTGACTGCTCTTCCAAAGGTCCTAAGTTCAATTCCCAGCAACCACAGGTTGGCTCACAACCATCTATAATGAGATCGGGTGTCCTCTTCTGGCTTGCAGGCACACATGCAGGCAGAATACTGCATAAATAATAAATCTTAAAAAATTAAAAAAACAACCATTATCAGATGTTGGTGATAAAGAACAGGTGGTGGGTAGGCGTGTCTTCACTGCCTTGCATTTAAAATATTTGAATAAAATATGAAGTGTGAAAGGAATCCAACACAAAGATCTGAAGTTCCAGACAGTTCCAGACACCTTTTTACTCAATTGCCTCTTTTTTCTGTTGGCTACAGAATTCATCTTTAGCCCTTAAAAATCACTTCCTGTCTCCTCCCATAGATGTTAACATCCTTCAACCAGTTGTGAACACTTTCCAGGATAAAGATCATTTTCACCCTCACTTTTCTCCCTGTTCTCGAATACAATTAAGTTCTAAATTCAAATTTTCAGTGTATAGTGTCTCACTGAATTCAGACTTTCTTAATGCTGAGTGAGTGTCTCAAATACTACTGATCATTTCCATAGAGAATAAAAGCAGTCTCCTAAGAAACAATTTGCATGTAACTTTAAAAAGATGTCTTCAGACGCTGTCTAGAGGAGGACAGAATTGGAATTGGGGCACCTTGTAAGTACAGGTTTTCAACCTCTGAATCCCAGCCTTGCTTCCTCTCGGTGTGCATGCCAACAACTTGAAACCAGTTTCAGATATGCTCAGTGCCTTAAGCGTCTCAGAGAACCCAGAAAATATTCTAGAGTGCATGTTAAAACTGCCAGCTAGCACTTGGCAGAAATCTTCTACCATTCTTGTCCATTTTCCGTTTTCTTGTAACTAATTTATCTTGGAAGATTCCCCAGAGTGAAATTGCTTATGATTAGATTTCTCACAGGGGGTTCATTAACTTCTTTTCCCCGTTGGGTATACTAGTGGCCTTTTAGTAACATTTACCTTAAGATGATTATTTTTTTTTCTGATAATGAAATTGTAGCTACGACACAGCATTCTTGAGCTTCAGTTATCTGTCTATGGGTTGGATTAGTTGTAAACTATCTTCGGAGGATTCTAGGTCACCAGGAAGGCGTATAAGCGTTCCAGTTAAGTTTGTAAGTTTATAAGCTTTCCCGAGCCATTAGTTGACCACACTACCTCTGTCAGAAGGACTGAAGTCCACAATCTGAGCGATTGTTTTGTAGCCACCAATCATGGAATGCCTGTCTGTTGGGCATCATGTTAGGTGCCTGCAGAGCATCATTTAAATTCAACCAGCCCCACAGAGACTGATCCCTTATTTTGTAGCTCGGGGTACGAAAGCTCAGGTGTGTCAGTGAGTGCTGAAGGGCAACCCCAGCAGCCAAAGGCAGGTTCATCTGCTTCTTAAATCCTGTGACTCTGCCCCATCAGGAAAGCTGCTGGGCAATCCCCACTATATACTATACAGTCTTCAGCCTGGCTATCTGCCTCATTCTTGTCTTTAGTATCACTTTATTGCTTTCTTCAACTATGTATTTTTATCTTTTTGCAATGATGAATTTTAATAAGATGCCTATAACCCTTTTAAAGATGTATATCCTATTGACATATAAAGAAAGAGAGAAAAAAAAGCACTTTTAGTTAACGTCAGCAAACATTACTTGCTTTCAATGGTCACACGTTTCTTTTCTGGTACACACGCTGCTTTTGAAATAACTAAGGCGAGCTATGTACCTTCAACGGCCTCTGATTGCTGGGACCATCTATTTACTGCCCCGCTCTCCCAGGGGTTGGAGGCTGTAACTGGGTGCTCAGGAAGCTGAGGCAGAATTGTGAGTCTGAGGCAAGCGTGCCAGCCAGCGTTGCCAGGACCCAGAACCAGCTGGGGTGTAAGTCTCCAGCACACACTTGGGTTATTTAGGTGAGGTCAGCCTCAGGGTGTGCCTGTGAGGGCTTCTCTAGATGAGGTTGCCTGAGGTAGGAAGACCCATCCCAGAGGAGGGGCCCCAGTCCCTGCGGTTGGGTCTCGGCAGCCCCTCCCAGTTGTTTTTGTTGGGTGTTCTATCACAGCAACAAGAGAAGGACGGAAGGCAGCAACTCTGGTGTTCCTGTCTTCCACAGTAACAAAACAGCAGATCAACAGCTGGAAATCTTGTTATTCTAATTCGGAAGTTATTGTTTACATTAGAAGGTTCAGGCGATGGACCAGTTAGATGGGGCAAGTGGGTTAAGGCCCTTGCTGAAAAAGTCCAGAATCTACCTAAAGGTAGAAGGAAAGAGCTAACTCCACAAAGTTGTTCCCTGACCTCAACACTTTCCTTTCTTCATGCACACACACACATACACACACACACATGCACCAAAAAATTAAGGAGTTGTTCTGCGGCACATGCCATCTTTTTCCAGATGGCTCACATTCACTGTGATAACACAGGCCTGGGGCCACCTTCTGCCCCTCCAGTTTCAAGTGATTTACGTGGGGGCCAGCATGGAACACTCGTTTTCCCCCTGTCCTGTGCCCCCATCCTGTGTGTTTCTATGTGGGGTCAGGATACCATGTTTTATAAGCAGATCACATTTTCTCACATAGGTCTGCTTCTGTTGTCGATTTTAACTTTTCCCTCCCCACCTTAAAAGTCATGTCAGTCAAATTCTCCAACAATGATGTAGCACAATGAGAGATCCTGGGTTTATGGTACAGACAGAGGAGAGAGAAGAGAGCAGGAACTGCTCCACTCGTTTCCACATTTAAATGAGTGCAGCTCAGGAGGACAAGCAGGCATAAGAGTATTCTCCAAATGCTCTTCGTTTCAAATGTACGTATCTAGCTAGGTGTGGTGGTGCAAGCCTGCCATCCTAGCATTTGGGAGTTTAGAGTTCGGCCTGAGCCACATAGTGACTTCAAGGGCAACACGGGCCACACGGCGAGACACAGCCTCCAAACCAAACGTGTGTTTAATCCTGGTGTTCATAAGGGACGTGCTGCTGGATCTTTCTGAGTTTGAGGCTAGCTATGACTACATAGTGAGACCCTGCCTCAGAAAACAAGCAAATAAAAGCAAACAATAGCAAACCTGCCCCTCCCCCCACAAACACAAATCAACAAGATCCCAACACAACCAAAACCCACATTAGATATACTTAAGGAAAAGGCTGGGGCAGACCAACTGCTTGAAACCAGTCAAGCTGACGAGAAGGGGTTTAGACCAACTGAGGAGCCTGGGAAGGACACTCTCCCACCTGTTCAGGTGTCTTCAGGCTGTGCAGTGTGCCCAGGATCCCAGCTGTGTAAGCTGTCATCCATGCTGGGGTGGGCTTTGGCGATACAACTGTCTTTGAGTCATTTCTGCTCCTGTAAGTAACCCCTCACTTACACTTTTTAAGTAATCCCAGTAAAACTCATTAATTAAAAAAAAAAACAAAAAACAAAACAAAACAAAAAAAAAACTGGGGCAAAGGTTTCTTGCTTTAGTTTTTGCTTGCTTTTTATATTACATTAACTCTTTCAACTAGGATGGTTTTCTTTTGTTATCTAAGTATTCCAGGGGAATGGATCCAGATTCCTTATATAAAACCACAGAGATTTGTATATTTTTCCCATAGATTTTTAACTTTTAGGTTACTTAAGATCACTAATTACCATACAATATTTTTTTGCATAGACTCATTAAAGTACGCAGAGCAAAGCCTTTTAGAACATTCTAGAATTATTGTCATCTTTTTATACCCTGTTTTGATCTGTGATCTGTGGCTCGTGGTTATCTCTATAAACGTGGAATCAATGGCTATGGAACGCCAACTGTAGTGCAGTTTTCTGATAGATATTTTTCTTTCAGGGGTTCAGTTGAATTTATGAGTACAAGTGTGCCCAGCACATGGACTATTCTATGTGTAACCAGACTGAATATCTGGGGCTGGAAGGATCCCTTAGAAGAGGGAACATTGTTAATGAAAGTGAGAGGGAAGTTGAATTTCCTGAGACAAAACAGTCCAGGGACTCTGCCTCAATATTTTCTCATGTCCTTCATATTTATAAGTTTTTCTAAGCAAATAAATGTATTACTGTAATTCAGGTTCCGACTTTCATTTGTTGTCAAACTAGAATGCCTGGTGAATGTGAGGTGACAAGTGTCCTAGCAAAGACAGGGAGATGACAATGATGACACTTCAGAGGAGTAAATGTAACACTTCTATTAGAGTTCATCCAACCTGGGCTCAAGAAGTCCAGATAGAGAACACTGATGAAGATGAGCAAGAGGCTATGAAAATATGAAAACCCTCAGGCACTCTTCATAAGGAAGATCTTACCGTGCCATCTCTCTGGCATCTTCACTGAAGTCTCTTCACACTGTGTTACTTGGGCAATTTGAACCTTCCTCCCTGAGGTTAAGAGGGAGATAATTCAGTGTAACACAGAGCTGTCCTGGCTTTGAGGCCTTAAGCTCTGGGAAAAGGGAAGCCAACATTTAACCGCTGAAGCATCCTCTACCAAAGGACAAACTGCCTGTCAGAACCAGTCCCCTAATGAGTTACTGTCACTGTTTGGTGGTAAAGATGTACACATTTTGAGACAATTATTACTAAACTTAGTTTTATTATAATCTCTGTTCTTTTTAATGAAAATTATGCAGAATGCCTTGTTTTTAGGAGCTTGTATTTCTGCGTTACATTAAAATTCAGTACTTGAATTTATGGATTACAATGACAGTATAGAAAGTATAGAATATTACAATTAACAGCTTTACAGGGATTTGAAGAAGTGATTCAGGGCAGACGAGGTTGACAGGTCTGAGTGAGCTTACCGATGCTCTAAAGAACAGCACCTCTTAGAGTCATTTTAACTGCGCGGTACAGAGGTGGAGATTCAGTCGTGTGGCAGAGGCCTTGCCTAGCAAGCTGAGTCCAGCGTTGGGTTCCCAGCATCCAACTGCTAGCCAATTTGGTGATTCTTTGGTCAATACTAGTTTAGAGAAACAGAAGTTAACTTTCCGTTTTCGAGAACCAACGTGCCATCATCCATGAGGTCTTGCAGTTGAATAACAGGAAACTGTACTTGTTTTTCAAGCCATTTGGCAACTGCCAGAAGTTGTTGGTCATAAAATGCACGTCCAATTAACTGCAGTCCTATTGGCAAGCCTTGGCTTGAGAGGGCTACGGGGACATTCACTGCTGGCAAGCCTGAGGAAGAGAAAGAAACCATCAGTTGAATTCTCCTTCCCTGTGCTTACACATAAAGAGAGAATAAGGCTTAAAACAAACTATGAAGCCAGATGTGGGGGCACATGCCTTTAGTCCCAGTACTCAGGAGGCAGAGGCAGGAGTTATCTCTGTGAGTTTGAGGTCAGCCTAGTCTACATAGTGAGTTCTAAAACAGTCAGGACTATGCATATAAATCCATCTCAAAAAACAAAAAACAAAAAAACCCCCAAATCCTCCAAACCGTGGTAAGTCTACCTCCATACTTTGCACCATGCTTTATCCATATAATAGTTCATATGGAATCACTGTGTATCAGTTTACAGAAACCATTATTTCCTCTTTATAGCTGTACTGGATTCCAACTTGCAGCTTTGCTGTACTTTATGCAACCAGTCTTCTACAAAGGGCACTTGGGTAGTGTTCAATGCTTAGCTATTTTTTTTTTTCCTTTTGGTTTTTCAGGGACAGGTTTCTCTGTGTAGCCTTGGCTGTCCTGGACTCACTTTGTAGAATAGAGATCCACCTGCCTCTGCCTCCTGGAGTGCTGGGATCACAGGAGTATGCCACTATGACTTATAATGCTTAGCTATTTTACACAGTGCCTCATAGACACATTTTCTGTTATTCTTGAGCTCTTGGGTAAAGCATGATTACTTCATGAAATGACTACTGGGTGTGTAATAAAGAGTGCCCCTGAAGGAAGTTTTACCAGTTTGAATATACACCAGCAAAACAAGAGCTGCCTCTCCCACAGCCTGGGCAACAGCGTGTGGCTGTGGTTATGAATCTGACAATCCACTAGATAAGAAATTGCTCATAGGAGTCAGAATTCTAGGTTTGGGGCAAGAAAGTACAAGACCCTGAAACACCTTGCTGTGCCATATAAAATAGTTTTCGAATTTAAAAGCAGTCAGGTGTAAATGATGCATTGAAGTCGATAACCGGCCAATGTTTAGACAATCTGAACATCAAAGACTATAATGATAGTAATGGCTTGTAAGACATCACTTTTTTGTTTTTTAAGAAAAGGAAAGCTCATTTAGAGACAGCTTCTAGCTAACAGATGTAGGAATGACAGAGAAATCAACATTTTTTTTTTTTAATTTTCAGGATAACAATTCAAGGATTATCAATGGATAAGAAAATTGGGTGGGTTCCAGATAAATGGGGAATAAAACAGTCACACAATCCCAAAGTGCCATTTGAAGGAAGATCTCAAGGGAAGGGGGAGTAGGAGGAGGGAGGCTGGGGGGGATGAGAGAGTGGATAAGAGGGTGGTGGGAAACTAACACTAAGGTAAACTTCCTGATAATGTGTGTACACGTAAAGGCTTAAATGGAGTTACCCTTAGTGAGGGATGATGTTCCTCCCGGAAGCCATGGACTGCCAAATAAAAGCCCTGTGCCAACTGTCGTGTACCTTCCCTTGACATGTTGGTCAGGGTTGGGGTGTCCCGAAGACATCCCCCAAACAATGCAGGCTGTTGCCACTGCATTTTATTTCCTGCAGAACTTGATGGTAAGACTTTACTGCTGAGCACACCACACACTCTGGCCACAGTATGAAAATGTCAAAGAATAAACAAAAAATGTTATGTATGTATGCATGTATGTATGCATGTATGTATATATCTCCATCCCACAATGTAATGGTTAATTGTATGTCAACTTGCCACAAGCCAGTTATCAAGAGGAGGCAGCCTCAATTGAGAAAATGCCTCCATAAATCCTGGCTGCAGGCAAGCCTGCAGGGCATTTTCTTAGTGATAAATGGGGGGGGGGGGTCCAGCCATTGTGGGAGGTGCCATCCCTGGGCTGGGGGTCCTGAGTTCTATAAGAAAGCAGGCTGAGCATGTCATGAGGAGCAAGCCAGTAAGCAGCACCCCCATGGCCTCTGCATCAGCGCCTGTCCTGCTTGAGTTTCGGTTCTGACTGCTGTTGATGATGATGACGATGATGATGATGATGATGATGATGATGATGATGATAATGATGATGATGATGATGATGTGGAAGAGTAAGCCACTTTCCTCTACAACTTGCTTTTTGGTCATGATGTTTCATCATGGCAGCAGCAGAAGCCCTAACTAAAGCACACGAATTGCTCAGGAACAATCTGGCAGCTAGCTTCTTACTTTCTTTGTATCTCGGTGTTGGCCCTAGCCTTGCATTGGGTCCGAGACAAGGGCTGCTGCTCACTGCTGGGTATTCAGTGACTCCTGGGGAGTGTCCAGTCTCTGCTTCCCATGGGAGCACTGGGGTTGCAGATGCACACCACTGCAGCCAGCTCCATGCAGGTGCTGGGTCTCTGAAGTCTGGTCTTTGTGCCCAAGCAGCCAGTGCTCTACCACCAAGCCATCCCCTCAGCCCCATGAGCGATTTTCCTAAGCAAACAACTTAGATTTCCAAAGTGGGACAGATGCTTGCAACTGCTTCCTGATGTAAGAAGGAGCTTCCTACTAAAAATGTTTACTTGACCCAATTACAAGGAAGTAGTCAGGAAATCAAGCATGCAGCCTGAACTCTTCAGGAAAGTGTCATTTAGGAGAAAATGTTGAAAAGGTGGGGATTTCCCACAGAGAGTGAAGGTCTGGGGAAAAGTGGCTCAGCAGGCTTCCTTTTCTATGTAAAATAACTTTAGCTGAACATAGAAAAATGGCTTTATCACATGTGCCATTACACTCTGCCCCCCGATTCAGCCGTTCCTTTTCTTCCCCCAGTGAAGCACCGCTCCCCATGCGGCCCAAGCCCTGGACTCAAGGTGAGCACCACCTTTTCTTCAGGTGTCATAAGATAAAGAACAATCGAACCAGAACCCTTAGCCCAGCAAGAACACCTTTAAAGGAGAAACAAGACACTGACCTAAGGAAAGCTTAGAGAACTTGCTGCCAGCTGACCTACCCTAAAAGACAGGGAGAAGAATGTCTGCCTTTAAACATGGAAAAAGTAATAAAAGGAAACCCTGGGTCTCCTCTAGGAACAGAGTAAAAGCAGAAAACAGACGTGATGTAAACCTCAGAGTCTGCTGACTGAAACACAGCCCGGTGTAGTTCTACAAACAGTAACAGATACATTGAGGTGATCGCTACAAACCTTAAAAAAGATAATAAACAACAGTGGATATCAGGGCAAACCAACATTAAAAGACATTTTTGGCACTGCTGAGAAAATATGAAGATGGACTGTATTTAGATTATTTGGGCGCTCATATTAGTTTTCTCAGATGTGACAATGGAACTGTGTTTAGGAAGGAGAGTCCTTGTTCTCAGATTGGTGCTAAATTACTCCGCTGTAAAACGTCACAGCTAAGTACAGCAAGGTTGGGTGGGGTTGGGGGCATGTGTAGAGAGACAGAAAGAGAAGGAAGTGGATGTAAGATTTAACAGGGATGGATCAGGGTAAGGGCGTGTATACAGCAGGCACACACAGACCGCACACACACCCTCCGCAGTGTTCTAGAAGGGGAGGGCACTGTTTTCAGGAAACAGTCAGCCTGAACTGGAGACCGGGGAGTCTTTCTCAAACTTCGGAGAAAACCACATCCTCAAGGACTCCTTACCTGCCATATTTACAGGCTGTGTGAAAATGTCATCCTGGGCACTGCGCGTCCTGTTGTCTTCCTTGATGAACTCCGAGTATGGGACAGCCTCACTCAGGGTTGTGGGGGTCAGCAGGACATCCACTCCAGAGTCAAAAACGTGCATGAAATCCTTCACAATGAGACGCCTCACTTTCTGTGCTTTGACAAAATAATTCTCATAATTTCTGTGGAAAAATACAAAAATATCTTAAAAGATTTTCTCTGCTTCTGCTTTTGTTTAAGGCAATTCTCTTACATTAGGTTATTGAAGAACCACTGAATCCACAGCTTTATGATCAGGGACCACTAAGACCATTATTGGACCATTATTGCAATTTTACCCAATAACCACAAAATAATGCTGTCCAGTAGGGATATCACTAAGCCAGAACATTCTTTTCCAGTGAGATACATGGTGTAAATTGCTTTTAGGTACAGTAATAATGGAAGTTTTGTTATGTAAATGCTTTTGCCCTAACTGTCTCATGTGGGTGTGGCTTTTGCCAGTTGGCAATGGCCTTCCACTTGGGGCAGGGAGAGAGGTGTGGTCGAGGGCTCTGAGAGTAGAAATATGAGAGCTGAGAAAGAGAAGGTGTGGCGGTCTGTGTTGGCGTGTGGTGAGGAGCAGTTTGGAGAGACCAGAGAGGACAGTGTGGCGGTTTGGAGTGGACAGACAGGGAGGAAAGCTTTGGGGCGCAGCGGTGTGCAGGATACTGCTGCTGGCCACATCTGCAGTTGGTAGAGATTGGTATAGAGCCCTAAAAGACCCATTGACCCTCAATAGCCAGGAGAAGTAAGAGGCCCTCTTTCTCCAATAACCTTCTCTCTCCTACGTAGGGGTGGAAGGGAGGTTGAGGCCTAAACACCCCGGATAAAGCAGAGTGTAAAAATGAACGTTACATACAGTAGATGAAAACTTGGGGCCCAGGGGCTTTTGCAACTTTCTATCACCACATCTCAGGCTAGCTACAGTGTAATGATAACTGCCTCACATCTGCCGGAATCAGACAGTCGGGAGCAGTCCTGGAAGCAGCTTCCAGAAAGAGAAACAAGGAGAGCAGGCAGTGTCACAGCTCTGTATTTTATGAGCAGTCTAGGAGGGCAGAGAGAAAGTTAAAGGAAGGGTGCTCAAACACTATTAGCAGATTAGGAGAGAGCCAGACACAGACTTAACCACGAATCACTGATGCAGAGAGAGGGAAGAAGAAAACTCCTCAGCCTCTCCTGAAGCTGCTTTGATGCGCTAGGCTCCTCAGGTGTAAAGCTGGACATGACAATAACTCTGGTACCACTGAGAACTAACTGCAAGATAAAAATATGAATTTTCTTTTCTTATATTTTATTTTCATTTTAACCCTATGGAAATATCACATGTCCTTCCCACACCATCTGGCCAACGGGCTCGACAGATACAGATGCAGCTTTCTACATAGTCCTTTGTGGAGCAGTCTTTCCCTGCAAATCCTGTCTCCATCCCCATCATATCTGGGGTTTACACATGCACAGGATGCCCAGTTTGTAAGTAGGAGCTGGGCTTTGAACTCTGCTCCTCATTATTATGCAGCAAGAACTCCTTACCACTAAACTATCTTTCCAGCTCCTTATCCTTTATTGTTGTTACTGTTTTTTATTCATTTGTTTGTTAATAGGATCTCATGTCCAAGGCTAGCTTTGAAGTCACTATGCAACCAACGATGAACTTGAACTTCTAATCTTCCTGCCTCTACTTCCCCAGTAATGGGATTATAGGGATGTACTACCACAATATCGATGTTGGGCATCAAACCTGCTGCCTCAGACATCTAGGCAAGTACTCTACAACTGAGCCAGTAAGTACTAGATATAAAGATTTTAAGGTTTCACTGTGAGCCTCAGCATCTCTTTTGAGGTGCTGCTGGGTAGAGCCTCTCAAGACAACTCTGTCAGAAAAGAGAAAAGGACCTGGTGGTGACAGGAGTTCCACAAAAAGACCAACAGAGCCAACTAACCAGGGCCCAGAGGGGCTTGCTGAGATTGAAGCATCAACCAAGGACCATACAGGAACTGGACCTAGGCCCTTACAAAGATGTAGCAGTTAGACACCTTAGAATTCATGTGGGTTCCCTACCAAGGGAACTGGGGACTGCATCAGACATGGACTCACTTGCTAGCTTTTTGATTACTTCACAACTTGATGACCTAGGGTGGATGGGAAAGGAAGTTCTCCTTTTCTGAGGAAAAGGGAATCGGGGAGGGGGAGAAGGGGAAGAGAAATGGGGCTACCACAAGGATATAAAGTGAATTTAAAAAAAGAAAAGAAAAGAAAAAAGAAAAATAAGCTTAAGGAGAAAAGTATTGTTTTCCTTTGAGACCAAGAATTTTGACAAACAATGTTTTGGCTATTGCTATGACATGATGAAGGGGATATTTTGTAAGATGATAAAGCTATAGTGGCAATGATTTATTTTCATTGAGTATAAACTAGAAGCAAAGATATTGATAATGAGATTATTGTCTTTGCCTTAATACTGCTAATATCAAATATTCTTGCTTAGTGTCTGCTTAATATCAGTTTCAAAATTGAAATTTACTTGTCATAGCATGCTCTAGGAGAATACTAAATAAAGGCAAATGTCTATTTAAAAAAATTAAGGTTCAAGAACAGCAAAACTTTATAATATAAAATTTTAAAGTTTTCAAGAATAGCAAAAATTCTTTTTTTTTGTAAAAATTCTTAGATATAAAAATTTTAAGGTTTCAAGAAAAGCAACAATTCTTAAAGAAACTGACTTACTCTTTTAATAAGAAAAAGTTTCCTGAGAGAATTCTTCCTCTCACCACATCATTGAATCCCTCTTGTCTGGTTGCAGCATACATGGCTTCAGTGGACGCATCAATGTTAGACCTGTGACCTGAGCACAGAGATAAACATTTCTCGAGAAAGGACTAAAGGCTTGGCTATAAAACAGTACTGTGAACAATATGGATCTCAGAGAGCTTTCCTGAGCTTTCCTATTTGTTTGTGATTGACTGACCACTTAGTTATTAGGACTAACCAGAGAAAAAAGAATAACCATGAAAGAACTTGATGTCATCCATCCATTCATCTATCCATCTACCTATCTGCTGGTCTGTCTGTCTGTCTGTCCATCTGTTTGTTCATCCATGCATACTTTGACTGAGCTCTACCTTGTCAGACACTACATAGGTTGGGCTGTGCACACAGACAATCCCTTCAAGATTTTTCCTTCAGTCCAGAGAACCAAACATAAAACAGAGGTATGATGATTACATAAGTTCAGTACTAAAATAATAGAGGAAAAATGATTTCCTGAATCATTATAATAACTACATGTGAACCTTTCAAATGTTTGAGGTATCTTAAGCACCCCCAGAACAGCCATCTTACCATATTGTAGCCCATCAAATCTTGCCATATTCGATGCCACTTCTGATGTGCACAGCACGTGGTAGCAGACAATTGAGTAGCAGGTGTGTGGCAGGGAGACTTCAATCACTTTGGCTCCCTCAGACTCAAAGAGGTCAGCAGCTTGGGACCAGAGAGACCGAACTTCACTTGACAACTCTGGTACCAGATATTCCTTAGAGAAAACAACAGACACAGAAACTGGAACGTCTAGACTGACTGGCAAACATCTGTATACTAAAATCTTTGGCAGTACGCTAAAACACTGATAATACAGCTGGTAGGTGCCTAGGAAGACAGGGCTGGAAGTGTTGGTGGCATGCGAGCGAGTGCAGTCCTGAGCAGCGTTAGCCGGATGTGACAGTGTAAACTTCGTGATCTGATGGGGCGCAGCTGCTGTGCTCGCTACGCAGCAAACGCCGGGTTGACACTTTCAGAGGGTCTCTCAGCTTTTCACAACCATTGCATGGGCAACATCATCCCTCAGTTTATGGATGAAAAGTAGTGAGAAGAGGGAAGTGAAGCAGCATTCTTAATGCTGCACATCACACCAACATAGGATCTAGGACTATACTAGGTTCACTTCTAAAGCTCGGGTTTACCTTGTTCTTTAAAGAAGGCACACAGTGTTACCTTGGCGAATGTCTTTTTAAAAGCATCAATTCTCTATAGTGGGGGAATGTCTGTAGATGCATTGATTGTAGGGTTGTAGAGGTAATGAGTGCCATAGCAGAGGGGTGGAGGCCAGGAATGCTGGTAAACATTCTGTGATGCAAAAGATTGTTTTCCAACACAGAAAGAACCTTCTAGAATAAAATATCAATGGTGCCAAAAGTCTCATTATTCTGCAGGGTAACTTATTTTCTTTTAAAAATATTTCTAAAATATATTAAATATTACTATGTTGTCAGGTATATAATTGGCTAAGGTGGTACACACCTGTAATTTTAGCGATTGAGAGACAGAAGCAGGAGGGTAACTGAGTGGGAAGTCAGTCTGGGCTCGGCAGTGAGGAGCACCCATTTCACTAGAGCTTGGTTTCTGGGACCTACACCAGGCGCCTCACCAGCACCTGTAACTCCAGGAATCTGATGTCTCTGGCCTTACAGGTACTTTTATATCCATGCGCAGACACACTCACCAACATGTGATTTAAAATAATAAAAGGGACTGGAGAGATGACCCAGCAGTTAAGGACACTGGATGCTCCTCCAAAGGAAAGAGTTCAATTCCTAGCACCCAGGTCAGATACTCACAACTATCTATAACTTCAGCTCCAGGGGATATGATGCCCTCCTATGGCCTCCATAAGTACAACACATACACACACACGGCACCAAATATACATGTAGCAAAATATCCATACACATACAAAGTTCTTTTTAAATTAAAATCTAAACAAACTCCATAAAACATGCATACACAGACGCATGGGCACACACACAGGTTTGATATTTTTTTACTTTAAAGTGTCAGTAATTTATTACTTATGTGGATAGATTATTAATTGCTATTGTAATAAGTACAGTCTAAATGCAATAATAAAAATAAATGTAATAACATATAATGGGTCCTTGCTAAAGAAGGTATGCATATGTCTTTTGCATCAGGGATCAGCAAACTGTGACCACAGGCAAGATATCATAGTTATTCACTTTTGAAAATAAAATTTTACTGGTATACAGACATATTTCTTTATTTACAGATTGCCTATGGCTGCTTTTTCACTATGATAGCCCAGATCTATGATCTATAAAGCCCAAAACAGTATCTCTTTCTTTCCAAGGAAAGTTTACAGACCCTTGTTTATCCTTGTTTTATAGGATAATTAAACTCAATCCTCACAGCTCTCCGGGTCTGTATCTTATCATCCCCATTTCACAAATGGAGACACTGGGCTTGGGGGTAGGGGGGTAGTCCACACAGCCAATAAAAGTGGGGGAACAGAGACGCAAACCCACCAGATTGCCTCCTACTTCTGTGCTCTGCATTTGACTTGCCAGTTTTTCTGAGTAACGGAAGTTACCTTTGGAATTCCTACACACAGTCCGCTCACATCCATTGCGTTGGGAGTCATGAATGGCTTAACAGGGTTTTGCACTGTGGTGGAATCTTTGGGGTCATGTCCAGCCAGTACACCTGCAAGGAGAAATCCTTACGTGGGGCAGACAAATTGTTTACAGTGAGACTTACAAATAATATGTAACCACAGAAATACCTAACACCATTGCTGTATCATCCACGCATCTCGTAAATATTCCTGGCACATCCATTGAATTCACCAGGGGAATGAGGCCATGACGGGAAACTAAGCCATAACTTGGTTTGAAACCAACAATCCCACAATGGGCAGCAGGGTTTCTCGTGGATCCGCCGGTATCTGATCCTAGCGCCCTGGGATTGAAAAGAGAGTTATTGTCAGAGAAACGACATTCTTTAGTTGCACTTAGAACCTACCGCGTAAGAGTGTACTTCCCATTAATCACATAGGGTAATCTATACTCATTTCAAAGGATTGAAATGGTACAGTAAAGCACAAAGACTGAGCAAGAAACACTGTTAGCATTTTGGCAGACTCAACCCTCCTTCCTGCCTCTGCCTCCTGAGTGCTGGGTTATGAGCATGTACTGTGCCTGGCCTTTCAAATGTTTGTAAAAAATGTGTTTTTCTTTTTTGGGGAGCATTTTTTAATATTAAGTTTCTATCCTTGTTTGTTTATAATCACCTACCAAAAAAAATCACACACACACACACACACACACACACACACACACACATATATATATATGGAGAATACATAGAAATATTTAAAATTTTAAACATTTTAAAATATTTAAAAATAAGTCACATAAAAATAAGCAGTATGCTTTCACAAACTAAACACTGTCGGGGGCTGGAGAGTTGGCTCAGCGGTTAAGAGCACTCTCTGTTCTTCCAGAGGTCCTGAGTTCAATTCCCAGCAACCACTTGGTAGCTATACCACCTGTGCTGGATTCTGATGGCCTCTTCTGTCATGTAGGCATACATGCAGATGGAGCACTCATATACATTAAACAAACAAACAAACAAATAAATCTTTAAAAAAAACACAAAAAACTAAACACTGTCCCCAGAAATCCAGATACCACCCCATTGTGCTCCTACTCGGAGTCACGGCTAGAGATGTACTATAATTTACACAGGCAGTTACACTGCTTTCATCTGGCATGAGAACTTCTAGCGAACCTTTGTTGATGAACAGCTTCACACACAAATCTCTGCTCCTGTTTGAGTGCTTTTAGGTTCTGGCTTCTAAGAAACAAGGTTAATGAACAAAAAGGTCTGTTTGTTATTATAAATTCTTATATGATCAAAACTTGCTGCAGATCAGGACAACTTGCATATTTATTTGTATTGAACTGTGTTTTAATGTTTCAGCATCATCACTGAGTTTTTAAAAATTTGATTAATCTGACTTAAAAAATAGTTCTTAAATGTTCACATTGAAAAACTTTTCATTATCCAACAAAGTAAATGCTCATTTCAAGCCTAGAGAATATGTGCTATTCTTATTAAAAAACGAAAAGGAACTACAAAGACTAAAATCTAGGGGAAAAGAGTAACATGAAGGACACTGTGTTAAGTAAAACAAGCCAGTCACAAGACAGTGCATGTAGGAAGCACATGAAAAAAGTATTGACCACAGTCGAATCCACAGACAGCAAGGATAAGGCTGCCAGATACTGGGGGCTGTGCAGGGGCTAATAAATGCTGACCTTCAGTTTTCCAAGATGAAAAAAAAAATTCTGCAGATTAAATGCAAGATTACATACGCATAGTTTACCACAACTGAAAGTTTAAACAATTGTTTAAAAACAACGTTGTTGGATAGTACATGCCTAATACAACATTAAAGTATTGAGCAATTATATGATATATAAGTAAAAATTCTCTTACTGCAGCACCCATAATAGCTCTGTTACAGACTTATTTTTTTTTTTTTTTTTACTTATTATGTATACAGTGTTCTGCCTACATGTGTGCCTACATGCCAGAAGAAGTCACCAGATCTCATTATAGATGGTTGTGAGCCACCATGTGGTTGCTGGGAATTGAACTCAGGACCTTCAGAAGAGCAGCCGGTGCTCTTAACCTCTGAGCCATCTCTCCAGCCCCCCAGTTACACACTTTCATCCAGACACCCTCCTATATGACTGACACCCATGTCCCGGTAATAATCACTCAGCAGGAGCTATATATCCTGTCCCTAGCTTGTTTTCGTTTAATGCACCTTGAATAACTTCCCACATCACTCTCTAGTGCCATGTCTCATTCTTTCTATGTGGCTCAAGAACCTCCTTATTAAAAACTATAATAAAACAAATGAATCGGTGCAAGGGAGACAGAAGCACACTCTTTACAGTTAAGTTACAGTCAGTCTGAAGTTACCTTTGGTTGGTGCTTCTGATAAAATCTACCGATTATATTGAAAGTATTGCTTCGGACGGAGTAATGTGCCTAACAATAACATGCCTCTTGCGCTCTACAGAAAATGCAAATTGTATTTCCTTTCTCACCAAGTCCATGTAAGCTACAAAGTCAGTCTGTTGCTTTCATAATTTTAAAAAGATACTGTCTCTTATTAGCATTCACTGACGGCTGTGTAGAGGTAAAACCTACATTTCCATAGGAATTATGTGTCAAAATGCCATCTTCTCAAAGTAGGTTCAGAAAGATGAACAGTAAGTGGGATGATGAGGGGAGAAAAAACGCACCTGATCCTGCACTTCTAACCTGTCAGAACGCTCATTAATATTAATGCAATGCTGTAGCGCTCGGAGATAAAGGAAAGGCCGTTTCTTCTTAACAAGATTTCAGGAATATGAAAATGAAAAGTCTGAGAAAACTACAGCTCCGTTCTGAAATATGTAAATAAATTACTGGTTGCAATGCCTGTGAGAGAGTGTAGTCTCAGTGGATAATTAGAAAGAAAATATATACATATTATATTACTGAGAAAAAACATTCAACTTACTTAAATTGAGAACGATAAATATTTATTCACTATTCTTTAGGTGGTTAAGGATGTTTGACAGGTCAGACACATGCCCGTGGGCTCAGCACTCAGGAGCTGGAACAAGAGGATGGGAGGTTCGAAGCCACTGCTGGCCACACAGTGGGAGTGATGTCAACCTGGGCTGTAAGTGAGACCTCACTTCAGACACCAGTTCTCTTTAGAAAAGAGGAGATGCTCTTAAAAGTGGGACTTAAAACATGGCTGGAGGGCTCCCATCAGCGCATGACAGATAATCAGCCCCTGAGAAGGCTGAAAAGCTCTGCTTAGGGAGACACTTCCAGTTGCTGATTTATGGAAACACTGTTTTAAATATCTCGTTGATACACTAAGGGTTTTTTTTTTTCTTTTTGGAGATTTTCTGAAGGCTGAATCACCATGACCAGCTCATCAGCAATGAACCGAAGCACTCTGTCATTTACATACTGAACAGATGCCAGAATAAATTATTAAAAAATAAGATGCATGCAGTCTATTCATGTTCAATGTTTTATTTGGCGAGATCCATAAAGCCATGTTTTAAAAGAGTCGGAGACTACAGAAGAAAAGTTGAAATGTTATTTTAAATTAAGTTTTAAGGTACAAAGTTAACACGGTGGGCCGCAGTTGAGTACACCCGACATCATTTCAATACTCCCTTAAGCACAAACAGCGCACCAAAAGGAAAAAGAGATGGCAGGGTCTGACTCCCTGAGCTGCTGGGCTCTGCGTGTGGCGTGGCATGGGTGCTGGGTGGGGTTTAGAGTGGGCAGAAAGCGTCTTACGCAAAGCAGGTGAATGCCGCCACAGCGGCTGCGCTGCCGCCCGAGCTCCCTCCAGCTATCAGCCAGCACGAGTCCGGCTGCTCTCCGCGCTGCCTCCTTTCTCTGTGTTGCTTTGAGTAACTCCAGGGGTTCTTAACTGGTCCAAACACACCGTCTGTGCTTCCGGATCTGAGATGGAGAAGCAGAGCACTACCTTAGAAAAACATCCTCTCCTGTCGCCAGGGACACTCACGGGACTTTTCTTAGGCGACTGTGGCTTGAGATGGAAAAGGCTGAGAGGCTGAGACTATCACGTGCAGCTCTTAATCAGGCAGGTAAGGAGTGGGCTATGGACCTAAGTTTGTGGTGGAAGTGAAGAAAATTACTAAGGGAAGATTTCTCCCAGTTGATTATCCAAATCAGTTAGATGATTTCCCTTGTCAGCTGAGATCTTTCAGTTGAAAAGAGAAACATTCAGGCAATTAGGAAATCTTTTAAAGGAATTGCCCCCTTAATCAGAAGTCTCAAGAAAAGCATCAGTGTGGTAGCTCACACCTGTAATCTTGGCACTTAGTTGGCTGAGGCAGGAAGATTTCTATGAATTCCAGGCAAGCCTGGGCTACAGTGAAACCTGTCTCAAACCCCAGAACTCAAAGCAAAACAAAACAAAAAAACCCAACAACACCCAAACCAAAACAAAAAACAAACAAACAAAACAAAACAAAACAAAAAAGAGGGAAAAAGGGATGAGGAGACAGTGTGTAAGGGCCTTCATTTGAATTCCTAACACCCCATACGAAAGCCAGCCTTGGTCACACGCCTGTCATCTCAGCATTTTGGGTTGAGCAGGCATAGACAGGCGGACCCCAGGGCCTTGCTGGCCAGCCAGCCCAGCCTAAAGGCTAACCTTGAGGTTCGCTGAAGGACTCTCTATAGGGAGTCAGATGGAGAATGGTAGAGAGAGACATCCAATGCCTCTACATGGGCTGCAAGGGCACATGTACCGCATTTCCACGCATACATGTTACACACACACAGAAAGAGAGAGTTTGAGACTGAAGACAACTACCATGTGCAATGTTATTCATTTATTTTCTAAATGTGTCAAGTTTTATTCTCAAGGTGAACTGAAAATCTAAGTAAGCCCTTTACTTAGCTGTATCTCTTGGTAACATTTGCCTCACTGTTTGCACACTGTGTTATGTACGTGTCCATACACATTTTTCCCTGAACCAGTTAAATAAGTTATGCATATTGTGGTCCTTTTCTCTAAAGAGTTCAGGATGCACTTAGTATTCAATTCCTAAGAATAAAGGCATTCAGTTATATGGTCAGAGTATATTTATCAATCTTTACAAAATTAATGCCAATATTTTATATGATTCAATTTTGCCAGCTGGTTTAATAATGCACTTTACAGTAGCATATGTGCTTTCAGGATAAAGTAAAGAATCAGGTCTTGTATTTAGTTAGCATTCTTTCTCACTTTTCTATAGCAGTATCATCTATAATTAGCATATACTAATTACACAGAATATTGAGTTTCATTGTGACACCCCTATTCATATATGTACACAACATATTTAGATCATCTTCACCCTGCCATCCTTTCTCTTTTATTAATTTATATTTAAATCAGGTGTTCTGTGTAGTCCAGCCTGACCTCTCATCCTTGAGCAGCTAAAGACAGTGGGTTATTTCCAGTTTGGGGCAATTTCGGACAAAGCCAGCACAAGTTGTTCTGAAAGGCCCTATCCAGCACCACGTACAAATCAAAGTCCCATCTCATGGATAAAGGACTGAAAGTACTGGGTCCCAAGGCGAGCCTAGGTCTAACTAAAAGAAACTAGCAGCCAGGTCCAGGGGTGCGCACCTGCAGTCCCTACACTGCGAGGATGAGGCAGAAGGACAGTGAGTCTGAGGCCAGCTTGGGCTACAGAGACGCTCTGTTGGAGATACAGAGAACGTTTCTGAAAGAGCTGTACAGTTTGCATCCCCGACCTGTGACATGTGAGAAATACAGTTTCTCTCCACCCTTGTTAGTATTCGATAGTATCATTTTTGTTAAGTCATTCTGATAAATGTATGCATCTTACTGTGGCTGTAATTTTCATGTCCCTGATAATGACATTAAGTGCTTTTCATACATTTATTTGTTAATCATACATCATCTTTGGTGAAATGCCTGCTTTAATATTTGCCCATTAAAAAAAAAAAAATCATGTAATTGGAAAATGGCTCAGTGGTTCAGAGTGCTTCCTGTTCCTCCAGAGGGCGAGCGGCCAGTTCCCAGCACCCACACCAGGAGCTCACAACCACCCACAACTCCAGCTCCAGGAGACCTGACCTCCTCTTCAGGGCTCCATGGGTAACCATACATATGGCACACCCACAAATAATAATAAATCTTGGGTTTGGTTCCTGGTATGTCCACCCTGCTCCAATGGATGGCCCCACTCCCAGATATATACAGGAAGTTCAAATTGGACTCAACAGCCAATTAGTGAGAGAGAAGAAAGGAAGTTGTGGAGGTAGGAAAGGGGGTGGCTCTTGATCTGAGAGAATTTGGGGGAAACGAGACATGAATAGGATCGAAATTCACAGTAAGAAACTCTCAAGGAGATAAGAAAATATTACAAATTATAACTCTAAAATTAAAACATTAAAGAGTCAATAAAAAGCAGCATGCTAGGAATGAAAATGCACGGTTGTAATGCCACAGGGTGCTGCTTCAAGAAACTGAGAACTAACTTGGGCTTCAAAGCATGACACACAGAGTTGGACATTAGCACGTCATTTCGCTGTTCCCCTCTCTCTCAGATAGCAAGGCATTCGCTGAGTGAAAGTGTGTCAAACAGGAACTGGAGAGCACTGACTTACAGTTGTCAAAACTGCATCTGGCCAGGGATGGGGGCTGGGTATGGACCGGATATTCATGACCCAAGGATCTGGTTTGATTCTTGGAAGAGGCTGTGTGCTCAAGAATTTGGGAGCAAGGAGTGTGGCCATTCAGTTGGACCACAGGAAAATAGTGTGGGGAAATCACCGTTCATTTCAGGAATGTCTGTACCACTTATATCCCAAATGTGTAATCTCCTGCAAAGCTATGTACTGTACCTTTTGAAAATATATTTATGAATGAAAGAAAGTGTGGTGCCCTTAATTCAGGAGTTTTTGTTATCTGTTTTTCAATAAATATTTAAAGTTAAAAACCAATCAAGGTGGGAATGGCTCATTGAGTAGAAGTATACATACACACACATTTTTAAACTGAGCTGTTTACCTTTACATTGAGTTATATATGTATATATTTGGTTTCCTGAGACAAGATTTCTCTGTGTAGTCCTGGTTGCCCTAGAACTCACTCTGTAGATCGAGCTGGCCCTGAACTCACAGAGATCTGTCTGCCTGGGCATCAGGAGTGCTGGGATCAAAGGCGTGGGCCAACAAACCAACTAAAGCTCTCTATATTTTACATACAGTTCTTTCTCGGATTTATGTTTTGGACCTTTTCTTTTTCATTTTGAGGAAGCACATTTCAAAAGTTCTTAGCTTTATTCAAGACCAACCTACCAGTTTAAAAAATAGATTTGTATTATTTTGTATTCTAGCAGGAAAATCCTTGTCTCAGTCAAGGTCACAAAAAAATTTTTTTTACAGGTTTTTCTAAATTTTATCATTTTATAGTCTTTACATCCTTTGACCTTTTACTGTGGAACATTTTCATAGCATCTTTTTGTTTTTATGAAAACAATTTCAATAGAATACTTCTTGATTTCGACCTACTATCCATTTCCTTGTTATTAGATGTAGGTTCTGATTTTTCAGCTAACTGTTATAGGCAATGGTGAGCCCTCAAAGTATCACACTGGAGACATTATAAGGCTACTTTCACCCCTTCAGCCATGTTAATTTTGATCAGCTGAGAAAAGAAAACTATCCTAAAAGTCCATGTTCAAGTTTACTGCTATGCTCATTAAACATGTATCTACCAAGTACTCAGAGAAGCCACAGTCAACGTGATGGTCAAAGGGCTGTCTCTAGAAAACATGAATGCTGATTAACAGATATATAGGTGTGAAAAGAACCACAAAGAGGAGAAAATCTAAAGTACTTTTGGTGAGTGACTATTTTCCTCCCCCGACAGCAGGGACAAGGCAAGCTATCCGTTTTACACCTGTCTCCTCTTGCACGTTTAATTACTAACATATGCACATGACTGCAGATGACCACAGGCCAGAAGTGGGTGTTGCGTCACCTGAAACTGAAGATCGTTGGTGTGGTTACTGGGAACTGAGCTCAGGCCCTCTACAAGAACAGTAAGCCATGTTAACTGCTGAGCCGTCTCTCTACATCTCTAGTCTACACTTTTTCTTCAACTCTGCATTAACAATCTTAACTGGTTCAATAAGTTAGAATGTAGGTAAAAAATAAGAAAAAAAGCTGGGTGCAGTCATGCATGTCTATAATCTCAGAAACTGGAGAGGCAGAGGCAGAGAGATCTCTGAGTTTGAGGCCAGCCTGGTCTACAAAAAGAGTCTAGGACAGCCAAGGCTACACAGAGAAAACCTGTCTCAAAAACAAACAAACAAACAAACAAACAAAACAAATAAACAACAAAGAAGAAATAAAAAATAAATATGTCTCTGTTATCTACTCAAAATATTCCAAAGGATCTATAAAGATCAATTAGAACTAAACAAATGAAGTTTAACAAGGTGATGGGACAGAAAGTCAATATAGAAAAATCAGTTATACTTTTATGCATTTGCTATAAATAATTAGAAACTGATAAACTACAGCACAAAATAAGTCATGGACTGGACTATGGCTCAGGGGCTAAGTCTCAATCCAATCCCCAGTTATCCACATGGTAGAAGGAAAGAAGATTCCCCAAGCTGTCCTTTGAACTCTACCTGTACATTTCCAACCTCTCAAACTAAATTAATTCTTGTAATTAAAAAACATAAATCACATAAGCTCTATAGAAAGTTTACATAAAAAAAAATCTTAAAACTATTGCTGAGAAAAGATTAAAAAAAAAAATCTCAATTAGCACACACTCATGGCATTTGTGAATTAGAAGACACAGATGCCAGGTCAAAAGCAGCTGCTAAAACACACACAGAGAACGGGGCTGTAGTGTGTTCAGTCAGAGGACCGTCACTACCAGTGTCAGACCAGGTCCTCGCATAAGTTTACTTGTGTCTTCAGAGAACAAGGACAAGCCTGTCTTGTCTAAATGGCGCTGCCACAAAAATGTCCACATGTAACCCAAACTTTATGTACACCATATACAAAAACCTTAAACAGTATGGGTGGCATAGCTAAGTGTAAGCGCTAAGTCTATAAAACTGGGAGAAAAACCTGTCATTTTGGTCTGGATAAGGATTACTGGAAGTATTAATAGATCAACATGAAGCATGAATCATGAAGAAAAAATGATAAGCTGGACTTCATTGACATAAAAATTTCAACTCTTTAAAAGGCAGTCAGTGAGGCAGTGCGATAGGCCTGACTATCAGGGATCTAGAACCACTGAGGAAACAGGCCTCTGAGGGTTTCTGGACTGGGTAACAAGCTGGAAGACAGAGTGCTAAATGTGGGCGTCCTCGCTTACACTACTTCAGGGGCCAGGGCTCCTGACCAAGTCAAGAGAGAGCTTGCTGAGCAGCGGCATACATTGTTCTCTGCCTCCTGACTGCACAGGCCAAGCGACCTGAGCCTCAGGCTCCCACCACCATGTATCCCCAAACCGTAGGCTAAAATTAGCCCTTCTTTCCTTGCGGCGATTTGTCAGTTATCTGTATCACAGCAAAGAGAATAAAAGATAAGCCAACAACTTTGAGAACAGATTTGCAAACCACCTATCTGATACCAGACTTAGATGAAGAATATGTGAAAGAACTCTTATAACTCAAGAAACGAATTTACAAAGGATTTGGACAGACAGTTCACTGAAGATTCACCAGTGGCAACATGAGCACGTGAAAAAGTACTTAAGACCATTACTCAACAGGGAAAGATGTTCTAAAACCCAAACAGTGAATCTAGAGATCCGTTAGGCAACTGAATGCAACCTCACACTGGGATGAAGACCCTGACGTCAGAAACCTCAAGAAGCAGCTGCAGCAGCGGTTTAGCAGCTCAGAGCACGTGCTCGGCACCCACACTGCGCAGCGCTCAACTGCCTGCAACCCAGCTCCAAGGGACCCGGGGACCTGACCGCTGCTGTCACTTGCACATGTATCATTCACTGTCACATACACACACATACAAAAAAATAATACAAGTAAATATTCTTAAAAAGAATCCTCAGGAAGTGACCATGCTACCTTTCAGTATCTCCAAGCAATGGAATTAAAGGCACAGATGTTAAATCAAGAGAGTTACGGTTCATTTTACTTACCCCATAGCAAATTCATCTAAGTTTGTTTTCCCCATGAGTAGAGCTCCCTGATCCAACAACTTCTGAACTACTGTAGCATTGTAAGGTGGTATATAACCTGAAGAACAGGATTTTTATTATGTGAGAGAAAACCAAGAATAGGAAGCATGATTTTAAGTTTAGCCAAGTAATTATATACGGAGTATAAGTTATTCTTAATTTAAATAGCAGGTTGTACTTTCTTCTAAGAGTTAATTTTTTTCCTGCCAACTGTCTATTTTTCACAGACACTTATTACAACATTGACTTTTTATAATCTGAAAACACCGACTAAGAGTGCTATAAACTGTTGGATGGTAAGATAGACCTAATTCATTTGACATTACCTCCATATCCTTATGCTCTAAAGTTTTTTTTCTTCCTCTTAGGTAATGTTTTATCATATAGGAACTTTTATGGATTTTTTTTGGTTAAAAATACTCAGGAGGTAGAGGCGAGGGGATTCTTTGTGATTTTGAGTCTGGTGTAGATGACACAGGAAATTCGGGCCAGTCGGGGCTCCCTGGTGAGACGCTGACCACCACCACCACCAACCCGCACGCAGACTGAAACAAACCAAAAACCCCTGTAGCTTATATTTCAAAACACTCCAGCCCACCTAATGAAAGGACTCCTAGACTGCCACTTGCAGTGCGCAGCGCCTTTTCTTTTTCCACCTCTTCTTCCTATCCGGGTCCAAGTATTCTGATAAACATTCTTGTTTTCAGCACGAGAGCTTAGAGAATAACACTGAGGATTACTTCCTACACAGCGTTAAGAGATGGTGAGTAGATGCTGCTGGATTCTCAGCGTCTACAGGAGGGGTAAGGCCAGCCAGTGCTAAGTAACCCTGAAAAGGCTCCTAACCTTTGCAAGCAGCGCTCACTCCTGGGGCTGGCCAACGCTGTAGCAGTGAGCAAGCAGTGAAGGGCAGTGCTAAGCATGTCTCAGATACATAACTAGTTTCAGGTTATCCTGAAGTGTTAGTATTTTATCTTTAACATGAAAAACACTTTTTTTTGGGGGGGGGATAGGGTTTCTCTCTGTAGTGTTGGCTGTCCTAGACTCACTTTGTAGACCAGGTTGGCCTTGAACTCACAGAGATCTGCCTACCTCTGACTCCCAAATGATAAAATTAAAAGTGTGTGCTACCATCCACAGGCCCAAACCACCCACTTTTATGAATGTTTTAATGCTGTAATCAGTTAGACTTTACCTTTTAGCATATTTGATGCACATGTTGTCTCAATGCCAGCTGTGCTGAAGTTGTCTTTTACAGCAACAGGAATTCCATCTAAATCTCCAAGAGGCTGACCTGCATTTAAAAGACACAGGTGGGGTGGTGGTGGAAAGACGGCTCAGCAGGTAAGAGTGCTAGCGCTACATGCCCTGAGTTCAGATCCCAGCACGGCCACAGGACATACGCCTACCTGTAACCCCAGTGCTGCGAGAGGTGAGGACAGGATAGTCACTCTGGCTTGCTGGCCTCTACCCTAGCTCCAGGTTCAGAGACTCAAGAGACCAAGCACACACATACACACATACACAAATAAAACACACACAGAAACACACAAACCCATATGCAGAGAGAGATCCAGACTTCAGAAATCAAGTTCACACTGGAAATTATCACAGATAGGCATTATATAGCGTTTATACTAAATACCTCGGGACACATTCTTTAAACATGGGCTTGCTTTAAGATTAAAGCTTTACTTGATGAAAAATACTGCTACACCCAACTAAGTTGTTCCTCTAGAGACAGAACAATGAAACACCACGGCACACAGGTTACATTTACCTTGCTTGTATCTTCTCTCGGATTCTTCGGCTTGCTTTAAGGCTGCCTCTTCTGATACAGTAATGTAAGCGTTTAGACACTTCGTTTTCTTGATGAGGGAGAGACATTTCTTGCAGAGCTCTGTTGGTGTAACCTGGCCCTGTTTCAGTGCTGCGGAAACCTGCAACAGACAATTCAAAACCCTTTTACAGATTCTGTACAAGCCCAAATCTTGCATTGAGGGAGCTGCAAGGAACAGAGTATGGGAACCAAATGTAGAGGTGAGGCTTGGGGTCACAATCCAGAGAACCCCCCACACCCTTCACTTGGATAGGGCAGTAAGCAAAGGCCAGTACTGACCGGCTAGAGGATGGGCATGGTGGGGACCAATCTCCTGCTTTCTTGACTCACTTTGTTTCTAATCCGGCTTGGGCAAGCAACAACAACAGTTTAGGTGAGCCCATCCAGGCCTGAAGCAGCTGAGCCTGGTACAGGACGAGTAGAAAGAGCAGGTTCAGGGAGTAGCTACTGTAACCCAAGGGGTACACAGTGAAAAAAGAGTAGCACTTTATGGCACTGAAAAAGATCTTTATATCTACTGGGGCTTTCAGATAAGATACACAAGGTGCTCAGAAAAGTGCACATACATGTGATACATATACACACATATGTATCTTACATAAACTCAGACTTTCTGCCTTTTTGTGCAGTAAGAAGGCTGTTGGACAAGGGGTTAAAAATGCATGTGCAATGGGAGTACAGCGATGGCTCAGCAGTTAAGGGCTTGTACTGCTCCGGCAGAACACTCAAGTTCGGTTCCCAGTACCCATATCAGGTAGGCCACAACTGCCTCTAACTCCAGGTCTGGGGAAGCCAGTGTCCTTCCAAACACCTGTTTTTGCTCCTACCTATCCTGTACTAGAGTCCGTGGGGAAGAAGAGGTAGGCACGTGTCCTCTTGGTCCTCTGTGTCTCTTTCCCCTTCTCTCAAAAATCCCAGGTCATCTGAAGCATGTCTTCTCAGAGATGACACGCTTCCTTTTTGTCCTCCAGTGTGAGTGCATAGTCTGTCTGGCATCATCTTTCATTTCTGGTAGTTTTGGCACCTAGTTCACTGTCCTCTTTGTTACTCCTGCTGCTGTTGTTATCTGGTCCACTTCCAATTGGAGTTCATAGCTGGGTTTGATGGTTCACGTCTGTAATCCTAGCATGTGGGAGGCTGAAGCAGGAGGGTTGGGAATTTAAGGACAGCCTCAACTAGACAGTAAGTATGGAATCAGCCTTGGCTACAGGAGACCGTGTCTCAAAAGCAAAGCAAACAAAGCCAACCAAAAACTCCCCTTTAAGTTGATGTAGAATGCTCACTGGCTCTCTACAGCCCGACCTTACTTCACGCAAACACTCCCTTCACGTCACTCTGGTTACCACTTACTCAGTTGTAGCCATTTTCCAAGTCCTAGATCTTCTCAATCTCGGCTCTAGCTACCCCACATCTGCTGCCCTTTAACTCGTTTACCCCCAGAGCCAGCAATGCAGTAAGGACGTCAACCCTGAAAAGTGCCCCCCCAACAAAACTGCAGGCCTGGCCCAAACTGGGATTTTAGAGCCTTGTGGAACTCTAGCAAAGAAACTACTAACTCTATGTTCAAATAACCCACAAAACTGAGAGGCGCTTATGTGATCTTTAAGTCAAAAAGTTTAAACCATCATAACAGCTATAGAAAATTAATGCAACTACTTAGAAATTCTGAAAAATCTTGGAAGGAACCACTCTTAGGAAATTAGAAGGACAAAATATTTTTGAAAAATGCCATAATGGAACTTAATAGTTTGTACGCTGATTTAAAATGTGAGCAGGCCTGGAGATGGCTCAGCACGTGATGGTACTTGCTGCCAAGCCTGATGACTTAAGTTGGATCCTTGGGCCCCATGCAGCCGGAGGAGAGAACCAGCTCCTGCAATGTTGCTCCTGACCTCCACACGTGTACACCACATGGCGCGCATATATGAACACATATATATAGATACAGGACCAACATACATGTAACTAAAATTGTTAAAAATCTATCTGAAGCAGGGCAGTGGTAGCAACCTTTAAGCCCAACATTCTGGAAGCAGAGGCAGGCAGAACTCTGAGTTCAAGGCCAGCCTGGTTCATACAATGAGTCCCAGGAGAGTGAGAACTGTTACACAGATAAACCCTGTCCCAAAAGACAACCCAACTCCACTCCAAAAAAAAATCTAAGTGAAATCTTAAAGGGCATAAAAGGAAAACTATACGATCATGTAATTGAGTAAGCTTCTCACTCCATCAGTAACACCCAGCCAGCACTTTGTTCTAGGCACTTTCCAAGACACTGTACACTTCCTTTGCATCCACACCCACCGAGGGTACGATTGCTATCTGCATTGCACAGATGAAATAACTGCTTGTTTGAGGTCACAGAATTAGAAAGAAGCAGAGCTGGGATTCAACCAAGACCTGATCTTGTTTCTAAAACCCATACTCAGAGCCACCAAATTACAGTACTTCTCTACACCAAGGCTACAATGTTTAGTCCCTGTAGTAAAACAGAGAACCAGCCCATTAACCTACAGGTAACGTAAGGGATTCATGGAGAAAAAGTGGCCATCTTTCAAGTGAGAATTTCCTCGATAAAGGCAACTTTATCCATAAAGTAAGCTGAGATGCCTCAGTGATTAAGAGCACTGGCTGCTCTTACAGAGGACTGGGTTCTGGCCCCAACACCCACATGGTGGCTCATAACTTTTTGTTACTCCAGTTATAGAAATCTAGACATCCTCTCTGGCCTCTGAGGGCTCCAGACATGCCTGTGGTACTTAGACATACATGCCAGCAGATAGTCATACACATAAATTAAAAATTAATTAATCTTTTTATTTTTTAAAAAGCACAAAATGGCTTCTGGGTATGTTTTCTTGATTAAAAACACTCTAGTCCCAGTGTCTCCACTGTTCCCTGAAAACGGCATGTTAAGTCACCATCAGCTCCCAGTCCTTGAGCCAACAGTTAATGGCTGGTTTTCGTTTTCCAGTACCTCTGGGCAGCATGCCCACGTGACCCCTTCCTTCAAGTCTAGGCATCACAGCACCCCAGCGCTCCTCCTGCCTGTCTGGCCATGCCTGCATATCTCTCCTGCCAGCTTGATTTCCAGGTGCTGACCTCAAAATCCAAGTCTCGCCTTCCTCTACGTTTACATGCATCTTTGCAGGTAAGCAAGTGCACCTGGCCACGTGGCTTTCCTTCCTCCTACACGTGGACCAATTTATATCCACCAAGGAGCCCCTAAGTTATTTTATTTCTGAATTATTTTGTCTGCCTTCTCAACGTTGGAGGAAGTATGCTACTGGGGGTGAGCCTTGAGGTTTCCATGCCAAGCTGCTGTCTGTCTCCTCTTCCCACGTGCGGATCCAGAGCTAGAGCTCTCAGCTACCTCTCTGGTAGTCTGCCCGAATGTCTCCATGCCCCCTGCTGTGATGACCAGAGACTAAAATTCTGAAACTGAAAGCTAGCCCCAGCTAAAAGCTTTCCTTTCTAAGAGCTGCTGTGGCCATGGTGTCTCTTCACAGCAACAGAACACCGACTAAGACAAAATCTTTTTGGTTTGGAACCTTGAGAAGTCAACCCAGACAAACTGTTGGGTTAATTGCAGTAGCCTGGAGTCTAGCACCAAGAAAACTGGGATCAAGCCAGGATGGAGTAAGTTAAGAGTCAAACCATCCTAAATACACATGGGTAACGCCATTCTCCCATCCCCTTTATTTTTTTTAACAGGATCTCACTCTGCAGTGAGTGAGTGCTCTTGGCTGGCCAGGAACTCTGTGTCTCACCACAATCCACATGCCTCTGCCTCTGGGGACCGAGGTGTGGAAGCCAGCCTGACCTAGCTTTACCTCTTATTTAGCACCACATTCGGATCCTAGGGTTCTTCTGCTGTTCTAAGCTCCATTAATTGTCCCCCAGATTGCCTCAGAGCTTCTCCCTTTGCCTCTGCAAAATTTCCCTTTCTTAATCAGTTAACTCAACTATGGTGTTAAAAAAACAAAGAACTTAGCTTCAACTGATAGACTTTACAATACAGAGAATGAACCTTTCGCCACTCCTGGGCTTCTGGAGACATTTAAAAGTGAATGTGTACTGAATTCATCAATCTAACTGGTAAAACTTGGAGCATTAGGACAGGGACATGGAAAAATTATAAAGTAGAAGATCATTTTTTCCCATGGCAAAATAACTATCAAACAGTCTTCTGAATACAGTAGGCATCAACAATATCTGTTAAAGGAGTTGTGAGGTAAAAGCAATGTCAAGGCAATTTCTTAGTCTTCCTTTGGGTCATCTCCCGTTATGTTTTCCTTTCCCCCATGAAGTAAAAGCTGTTTTCTTAATGGCTTATTTATTATCAGAAAGGTAGCAAGCATACACATCTCTCTCTTCCACCAAAGGTATTTAAGGGAGGAAAAAAGCAGGCCAAAAGGCCACATTTTTTTTAATAGGGTGTAAACAGGTTTTGAGGATTCCCCACTTCTTTTAGATAACAAATTCTCCAGAGCTAGCCTAGGCTACAAAACAAGATGCTAGCCCTCCCCCCGCCTCCAAAGGGAACAAATTAAAATTTTCACTAGCAGCAGGATATGCCACAATGTAGGATAGCATATATATACGTCACAATGCAGAATAATTTATATATTTATTATATGTTACATATATACACACATATATACATACAAACACACATCTAAAATTCTGAATGTTGCTAGTTGAGAAAGAAGAGACTTTCCAAATGGAGACACAAAAGGAAAATGGTGGGCAGGACAGGTACCCAATATTAACTTACCAGAGTCTACTCAGAGACCCCGTTAAGCCATATACTGTGGGCTTTAATCACACAGATCTATCTGATTAAGTCTAGAGCTGAACCAATTAAGGCCCCAGGTGATTCTGAGTGGGCTAGCAGACTGTTGTAAAGTTTGAGTTTGGCCCCAAACAAAGGCAGGTGACCCATACTGAAAGAAGAAGAATTAAGAGCAAGAATAATAAAGGACAGATTTTAGGGGGCTTAAGTGATTTAATGAGTACTGACAGTGAAGGACGGTCTAAAACCAAAGGATGACAGATGTGCTTTGTGTAGAGCGTGTTGTGGGCATTTGCAAGAGCTCTCCAGAGGTGTTCACTGAAGAGTCTAGGGTGGGACTTCTTAAGCAGTTTCCACTCACAATCCTTTTCTGCCCAAGAACTTTTGCAAAACCCAGGTATAGTGGTATAAAAAGTAGGTATACAAATCACTTCTTGATAAATCATAACTCTATTTTAAAATAATTCTTTGGGGGCTGAAGAAGTGGCTTAGAGCTAAGAGCACTGACTGCTTTTCCAGCGGTCCTGAGTTCAAGTCCTAGCACCCACTAGGCAGCTCTCAACTATCTAGAACTAGTAGTGCCATGGGATCTGTAGAAAAATTTTAATTCAGAACATGGCTGCTCTGGCAAGAGATCACATCCAAAGACCTTCTAGATCTGTGTGATCTGGCTAGGATGCAAACACGCCTTTAATCCAGGAGACAGAGGTAAGCAGACCTGAGATCAAGGCCGAGCAAGTTTCAGGTGAGGAAAAGCTTAGGTGGAGGTGTGGTGGAACATGCCTTTAATCCCAAACAATGAAGGTAAAGTGAGTTTCTAGAAGGGAACGCCCATGTTTGAAAGTGATGTCTGTTTGAGTGGCAGAAAGAGTGATGAACCAGACAAAGACTTGACAAAATAGGATATGCCCAACTTTCACAAGAGGAGAGTAAAGGAAAGAGCTACGTAAGGGGCAGTACACACACACAGAAAGAGAAAGAGAGAGAGAGAGAGAGAGAGAGAGAGAGAGAGACAAAGAGTAGGCAGTTTTATTGGGAGAAGTTTTAGAGAGAGGTTGAATTGAGAGTACAAGCTAAACCAGGCATAGTGGTGCATGCCAGTACTTCAGAGAGGCAGACAGGCAGATCGCTGTGAGTTCAAGGCCAGACTGGCTTACAAAGTGAGTCCAGGACAGCCAAGGAGACATAGAAAAACAAAATATATATATATAAGCTAGACACAGGAGAACACAGAATGAGCCAGATAAGGAGCCAGAGGATTAGAAGACATTGCTGGCAGGCTGGAGAGATGATTCAGCAGTTAAGAGCACTGACTACTCTTCCAGAGGACCTGGGTTCAATTCCCAGCACCCACATGGCAGCTCACAACTCTCTGTAACTCCTTCACACAGACAGACATGCAGGCAAAACACCAATGTACATAAAATAAAAATAAATAAATTATTTAAAAGAAAAAGAAGAGGAGGAAGAAGACATTGTTGGAGTTAGTTTGACACCGAGCAGAGCAATTCAGAGGCTGAGAGAAAAGCCAGTTTGAATAAATCAGCTGCGTGAGGAGTTTGAGCCAGAACAGCTGAGTTGAACCAGCCAGCCCACAGCTCAGTAAGAACAAGAAACACTGAGCTTATTAAGCAGTAGTCTGAAGACATTCTAGGCCAAAGTTAGATTGTATGGACACCAGAAGCTCCTAGGACTAGGCCTGGGTTAGCAGACAACTGAAACAGGTGAATAAACGTTCCTTTTACCGGATCTGATATCTGATCCCCTCTCGTGGTGTGCAGATGTACAAGCAGACAAAATACATACAAAATAAATAATAAATATAACTTTATAATCTATTAAAGATGAAAGCAAATTTGCACACCAATAAATGCATATACTTGCTTACTCTTTCTTTCTTTTTTTTGAGACATGGTTTCTCTGGGTAGCCTTGGCTGTCCTGGACTCGCTTTATAGACCAGCCTGGCTTTGAACTCGCAGGGATCTACCTGCCTCTGCCTCCCAGAGTGCTGGGCGATTACAGGCGTGTGCCACTGTGACAGGCTGCTTGCTTACTTTTAAATAATTAAATCTTGGCTATAGGATATAGGCTGCTTCAATGTTTTTATTTTACCAATATTTTGATTTGCTAATTATCAGTCTGAGGACATTTTGCATAAATGTGTTGTGCAAAATGGCAGGAGCATGCTTAGAATCATATCAGAAACAGCCGAATAACCTCACGTCAAATTTAATGATTTTTAAATGAAGCTTAAGTCAGTAACTCAAACAGCCATTTTTAGAATCAAGCATCTCAACACAATAAAATCCAAAGATAACACAAATTTCACAGTGAGGGTATTATAAGCTGAGTTACAATTTAGGAAAGTATTAAAGGTTTAATATGTTCTGCAATTAAACAACTATGTTTCTATAAGATTAGAGAAGTTGCACATACGGTTAAAAAACCAACCAACCAACCAACCAACCCACCAACAACCTACCAACCTACCACTGCAATTCCTAACCCAATAGTGTCGATTCTGAGTTGAGGTATTTCAGGCAGCATCAGCTGGTCAGCGCACGCAGAATGTTCTGAACCTCGCTGCAGGAGGGAGCATCGCTGAGCGCTGTCAGAAACACCTTGGATTCACAACACACTCAATTTTGAATTAACTCTGGCCACTGTCTCTCACAAACACCTTTGGACTACATTTGGGGCTGTGACCTACAGCTTAAGCGGGGGTTCAAACACGGTGTTCAGCAGTTAAGGCAATGGTAGGCATCCTAGTTACTTGGCAGTCACTGAAGATACGGAACGCAGGTTTTGTTTTGTTTTGAGCGTGCTACAAAATAGGCCCCGCCCCTAAGCGAGCACAGCTGCCGCAGGGTCGAAATGAAAAACCTCCCCCAAATGCGAGGAAGGGATTTATGAACACCCACGGCTCCGCGGTGCAAGCATTTCTACTGACGTCCTCACTCCTGAGAATGGGTACGGGGTTGGGGGCGGGGGAGATGTACATAAGAGCCATAGGTTCAAATCCCCCTTCCCGCTCAAGAACGTAGGCCACCAGGCGGGCGTGACCCGGGACGACCTTGACCTCGGAGTCCTCCAGGGTCTCCGTCCTCCAGGGTCCCCTCCGGGCCACGTCCACTCACTTCTCGGAGAGTCCGGCCCAGCATAGTCCTCGGAGTCAGCCAGGTATCTCAGGAGCCCGGGGCAGAGGAAGAAGTCAGCGTCTGCCGCCGGCGTTACCTGGGCGCAGACATCTTGGATCCGCACGAGCCTCTTCAACAACGAGAGCCTGGATTGGTCGAACTCGAGGGGGCGGGAACCAATCCTTCACGCGATTGGTTGGGGCTCCGGCGGCCGACCCGGCAAGGAGACCGCGGCCGGGGTCACGTCGGGGATCGAAGGCTACAGTCGGCCTGGCCTCGGCATCGCGAATGCAGTTTGTTCGCGCGGCCGAGGGCTCCCTGCTCGTTTGCTTTTCCCTTGAGGGGAAGGAGCGTGTAAAGAAGGGAGAGACAATGGGCAGAGGACTGGCTGGACGTCCGCGGGTGCCTTGACGTGGGGAGCGCAGCAGCTGCTCCGTGTTCTCCGGTTGCTTCCTTCGGTGGAGTGCATTTCTGAAAGCTCCTCCCCTCTCCACTGACCGGTGGGTCTGGCAGAAGTTGGCCGAGCTGAAGGGTGTCCGCTTGACCCGCTCCGGCCGTTTCCTTTTCGTTGGGAGGACGCGGCCCCCTCTCTGTTCGGGATGGAAGTTTTGAAGACGCGTGCACTTAGAAGAAGCGCCTGTGCCGCCGCCCGCTTCTGGAGAAGCAAAGTTACCCCGAAGCCGCCGTGTAGAGGCCTCAGTACTACGCCTGCGCGGAGCACTGTCATGCCCGCTTGGGTGATAGATAAATACGGAAAGAATGAAGTCCTTCGGTTCACTCAGAACATGATGTTACCGATCATACACTATCCAAACGAAGTCATTGTCAAAGTCCATGCTGCCAGTGTAAATCCCATAGACGTGAATATGAGAAGTAAGTTGCCCTGAATTTTTTTCTTTCAGTCAAAATCTCGCTAGGCGTGCAGGTGTTTTGTTTGCGTGGTTTTGCTTGTTTTTGGTTCGAAACAAGGGCTCGCTGTCCAGCCCAGGTAGCCCTCAAATTCATTTCATACCCCAGACTAGTGTCTGCTCTGCAGCCCTTCTTACCCGGCCTCTCCAGTCCTGGGATAGCAGGGGTAGGCCGCCACACACAGCTAGGTTATTTGACTACGTTTTGGTTGGCCTAAAGGAATTATTTAAGTTTAGTACGTTATTTTGTGTTTCGGTGTGTTTGACGGTGCACAAGCAGAGGTCAAATGACATCTCGTGGGAGTGGGTTCCTTCTACTATGTGGGCCTAGGGGATTAAACTGACCATCAGGCTTGGTGACAAGAACCGCTATAGGCATAGCATTCTTCCCCCCCCCCCCCCACACACACACAGAAGGAGAAAAACCATGTAGGGTCTGTAGCAAATATGCCTGCAAACATTTCCAAAATTTTGAAGTCACAACAATGAAGGTATACGTCAATCCTTTATCAGATGTTTGCGTGCCGAAGAGGTGTCCGTAGTTAATTCGCTCTGAGGTCATTTTAGGGCCCAGCATAGGTTCCAGAGTTTGGTTACATTTCCCTGTGGGTTCAGAATTTAGGAATATTAAATTCTCGTATCCTTCTTGCCCTCCCACTATTGGCCCAGTGGACCAAGCAGCAGGAAGAGGACTCCAGAATATGGGCACAGTATTCTCATATTGCATTCTGCCCTTCGTAGCTAAAATGTATTTTCTTGTTGTACACCTGTTAAAATTGGAGTGATGTTTTCCTGATTTCACTTGGTGGGCCATGTTGAATAGCTTGGAGAGAGCATTCCTTAAATGTATTCTATACCGTGATTCTATTATAATGGTGAACCAACAGATTTGTATTTATAAATTAATCCTGGAAAATTTTTGACAAAAATGTTGTCAGTCTTGCTTATGGGAACTCATCTGTGTCTTCTGAAGATGAACACGTTTTGAGATGACTAACATCAATATTAATTCCAAGGCAGCCAACCTTCCCATGTGGAAGGAAGCTGCTAGATGTTTCCTGGGTCAGGGTTCTGAAGGGCTTGTGTGGGCCCTACCTGTATTCCAGGCCTCAGCAACAGTCTCATATATGACTTAATGTGTGACAAACTTAATTTCTGTGTTTGTATAAATACATACAGATGTATATGTGTGTATTATTTGGCTACGAATTAAGTTAAAAGTAGAAGAAAATGTTAAGACCAACTTTACTTTTTCTCCAGAAATGATGTAGTAGCAATTCTCAAATTTGACTTCAAGTCTTATTTGTGCCTAAAAATTACTGGACTTTTAGATGAGCCATAATCATCTTATTAGAAATTTGAACAAATGCTAATTTAAAAAAAATTTTAAAACATAGTAAATACACAGTTAAAACAGGAGAAAGGTATGAAATGCCTGAGAGACAGTTATGGGCAATGGTTAATATAGCACAAGATTTATCTCCAAAGAGATTACTGGAATAAAAGAACTATTATGTCAGTGAGATGGTTCACTGGGTAAAAAAGTGCGTGCTGCCAAGCCCAAAGGTCCGAGTTCAATCTCTGTGACTCTCCTGGTAAAAGAAGAGAGGTCGCTCTAGAAAACTGTTTATGGCACATTTTGCTACATCCTAAATAAATCAAGTTTAATAAGTTGTAAAAAAAAATTGTCCAAAATAAGGCAGGAAATGTAATGAGATATTAGCATTGTTTTATACATCTGCACAGCCCTTTGCTCCTTGGTTTAATACAACAGCTGTATTTTAGACTCTTTGTTCAGATTGCAGGCCTACCAAACCTGGAGAACCGCTGGGTTTGGATGTTCCATTTAACATAGTGACTTCCTAGACCCGTGCTGCTGAGGATAGTAGCCACTAGCCACATACGACTTTGAGCAGAGAATGTTGCTGGTCTCAATGAAAGTGCAGTCAGCGTAAAATACACCAGATTACAAATACTTAATAAGAAAGAGAAGTCAGGCAGGTCTTTATCAGCCCCAGAGGTGTAGCTCAATGGTAAGACCCTGGGTAAGATCCCCAGCATTCCCAGCATCAAACAACAACGAAGCAAAAGCCAAGAATTCTTTAGTAATTACATGTTATCTTGGATATTTGAGTAAAGTATTCCTAAAATTACTCTTCTTTCTCTTTATCTGGTAGAATAATTACTAGTTGCTTTTCTTCAGAGGAAGAAATTTGGAGAAAGGTTTGGAGTCTTAACTAAATGTGTGTAGCTGGAGAACTCCTGAAACTGGGGAGATAGCTCAGTTAAGAGGACCTTCCTGATGTGTGCAGGAGCCCAGGGCCTGAGCTCCAGCATTGCAGAAGCTGGGTGTGGCAGTGCACAACCGAAGTCCAGGCATCAGAGAAGCAGTGCAGGAGGGTCAGCAGCTCAAGGTGCATAGCAAGTCTGAGGCTGGCCTAGGTACTGTCTCAAAGCAACAAAGAAAATGCCATCAAACTCCGGCTGTAATTAGAGACAGTGGGATGGGGAGCTGGAGGCCATTTTGGGCTAGGCCATTAAATGTCTCCAAAAACCAAAATAATAATAATAATAATAATAAATAATTGAAAATTTCCTTACCACAGTTGTCTACTATTAACTAATTTCTTTCAGTGCTGGGGAGTGAGCTATGTATCTAATTTTGTGCTGATAAAATATAATTGCTTCTAGTTGCATATGATATCTCCATTTAAATTTTTTATTTTTGCATTGGGCTTGAAGGTAATTTTGTTTTATAAGATGCACATATGCGATTTATGGTGTATAGTTTCATTTCAGTAGAGTGGCTATATTCATTTGTTTCTTGGCTGCTGTATCATGTAATGCTGTAGCATGTTTTACTTTTTCTTTTCTTTTTTTCAAGTCAGGATTTCTCTGTGTAGCCTTGGCTGGAACTCACTCTGCAGACCAGGCTGGCCTTGAACTCACAGAGATTTGTCTGCCTCTGCCTCTGCCTCTCAGGTGCTGGGATCAAAGGTGTACACCATCATTGCCAGGCTACACATTTACTTTTAAAGGGTATTTTTGAGATGATCTAGTAACTTACTACATGACTGGCTAATACTATTTACAGGTTTTCTTTCAGTTAGTTCATGGATACTTTTTGAGACAGCATTATTGTTGCAGAAGATACCTGAAATGCTTGCTTTGGGAAATATTTGAGTAAAAATTATTTCCCTTGAGAAAAAAATAAGAGACACATCTATTTTGACAGATAAAGGCTGTTTTTCTGAAAATAGCTGCTACTGTTAGACAAATAATAATAAATCATAAAAATGGCTAAATTGATGAATTATTTTAAAATAATATAGCCAACAGCATATACAACAAATTTTGGTTTCTTTGGGTGTGAAAATCTCTGCAATTAATGAAATCTTGAGGATTTTCTAAATTAGCCCAACCCTGAAGGTGCTCCTGTCTTTGTGGAGAGTCCCTTGTGGTAGGGCTGGCCTCAGACTCTGTGTGGATGAGGGTCATCTTGGACTCCTGATCCTCATGCCCCTGCTCCACAAGTGTAGGATTTGAGCTGTGTGTGTGTGTGTGTGTGTGCGTGTCACCACCCACAGCTGGGATGATAAGCTTAAACCCCATTTTGTCACCAAATAGGTTCCGATTCTCACTATAAACTGGCTGCATTCTAGGTACTAGGCCTAGCTCTTCTTGCCGTGTTAGCATATAAGGGTTATTCAGAAAACTGTTGAAAACAACCTGAATGGTTGTCTTGGGACCTCAGAAAGCCTTTCTGCAACTTTACAACTAAATTGTGACAAGGTTGAATATTTACTTTTGTTGCTCAAACCACAAAGGGTTTCAGTGAGTAAACTGCTGTGTCTTCACAGGCGGAAATAAATACAAGACAGGAAAAATTGGTGTGCACCCTTTGTGAGTGAGGCTCAGATGCGCTGCTGTTGTGTCCTGTGATGGCATGCAGTTCTAGCTAGCCAGATGGCAAATACGGAATGTTGGCACGGACCACCAGCTTAGAGTTTTCTGGGACTATCTCAACTTTTATTTTCTCCCATGTATCTTGTTTATTTTCTTTTTCATTGTCTGCAGACTGCCCACCTGTAAGCACCTCTCCTCTGATTTCCACTGTGCTGGGTAGGTTGGCACTGCCCCCCTCTAAGGCCAACCTTCCGCCTGTCTTCTTGATCCCATCCTCACTCACCTACTCTGGGCTATCTTCCTGTATTTCTTTTTTCTCTTGTACTGGATCATTCACACAAGCTACTATTTTGCGATTATTACTTCTTTCTTCTGCCACTGTCTGTTATTGTACTTAATTTGTTTGGAGTCCGTTAGCTACTTGTGATCTTACTTGAAATCAGCATTAAATAGCTTCAAGGGCCTTCCCTTGGTTTTCAGAACTACTCACGAGTAGCTAGGCCCAGCTGTTACTTGGTATTGTTTTTGCAGATAGAGTAGTTAATTTATTTGAGCCAAAAGAATGGTTTCAATTTTATTTATCTGTGTAAATTTACACAGGTTATCTGTGTAAATACCCTTAAAAACAAGATGTGGGCCTGCAAGTAGTACTATATACTTATAGTCCTAAAACTGGAGAGGCAGAGGCAAATGGATCGCTATGAGGCCAGCTTAGTCTAAGTTCAGGACAACCAAGGCCACATAGTGAGACTGTCTCAAAAACAAAAACAAAAAAATCAAAACCTATGTGCCCCCCCCCATCCCAGGTATGATGCAATTGACCTGATCAAACATGGCTCTTTTCCACTAAAATTCTTTGCACTTTCTCAAAATCATTATTCTGGGTAGCTTTTTAGAAGATGGGGTCTAGAACTTGGTATCGAGCGCTAGTATCAGGTACTTTAATATGGATGAGTTCTTTAATAACCTGAGCATTTTCTTCTTTACCAGACTTAGTACTAAATGTCTTTGTTTTTAAAAGATTAAAGTGCAAGCATGGTGTCACATATCTGTAATCCCAGCATTCAGGCTGAGACAGGACGATAATGATTAAGGCCAGCCTGGGCAACATAGCAAGACCCTGTCTAAAAACTTAAAAAGTTTGCAAATGAGTAAATTAATAGTGATGCCATCTTCAAAGAGCAATGTATGTAAAAGAGGATTCTACAATTCCAGAAGACAGTTTTGTGATCTGAGTTTCAAGAAGACTTTGAGCAATTGTGGTTTTAGTTTACTAACTGCGGCTTTCTAAGTAATCTTCTTTGAAAGAAACAGCAGCCAGTTTTTCTGTACTGTGTGGTGGCAAAACTAAAGTTTGTTGCAGTAGGGTCTGCATGTTGAGCATCTGATGTCAGCCTGCCTGTAATCCTATAGTATTTTAAAAATCATTCTGATCTTTTCCTTTAAGACGCAAATAAATTGTATTTTGTAGGTGGTTATGGAGCAACAGCTCTAAATATGAAGCGTGATCCTTTACATATGAGAACCAAAGGAGAAGAATTTCCTCTGACTCTGGGTCGGGATGTCTCTGGTGTGGTGATGGAGTGTGGGCTTGATGTCAAGTACTTCCAGCCTGGAGATGAGGCGAGTTTATTTTTTCCTTACTGTCTCCTCTCTCTTCCCATTTCCTCTCCTCCCCTCCCTGCTCTTCTCTTTCTTTGCTTTCTTGCTTTTGTATTTTGAGACTAGTTTTTATGTAACCAGGCTGGTCTCAACTTGTTACAGAGGTGTCTTAGTTACAGATCTATTGCCCTGAAGAGACACCATGACCAAGGCTACTCTTATAAAAGGAAGCATTTAATAGGGGGCTAGCTTACAGTTTCAGAGGGTCAGTCCATTATCATCGTGGCTGGAAGCATGGTGGCATGCAGGCAGACATGGGGCTGGGGAAGTAATGGACGGCTTTATATACTGATCCAAGAGGCACTGGGCTGGCCTAGCATGGGTTTTTGACCTCAGTGACACACCTCCAACAAGGACCTATCTACTCCAAAAAGGCCACACCTTCTAGTCCTCTCCAAACAGTTCATCATCTGGGGACTAAGCATTCAAATATACGAGCCTATGGGGGCCATTCTCCTTCAAACCACCACAGTGAAGATGTTCTTGAACCTAGGCTTCTGCCGTGTCTGCCTCTCAAATGGCAGGCTTACTGGCATGTGTCCTATGTACAGCTCTCCTACTCTTCCATTCTTTTTTTAAATATGCAACTTCCATTTTATTTATTTATTTTTTTCTTAATTTTAAGTGAATTTTAGACTGGGTATAGCTGCCTTGTGGCCAAGGATGGCTTTGTGCTTTAGTATTTCTGGTCCACCTCCCAAGTTCTGGGATTGCAGGTGTGTGCCACCAGGCTCCTTCTACTTCCTTTGGAAATAGACTATTAACCACTGACTGTTTTTCTTTTCAGTACTGGTACTGACTGACCTTTAGCCAGAACACTTGTTTTGTGGTTTGGATTTTTTTTCTCTTTTTTTTTTGAGACAGGGTGTTACTGGCTTGGAACACAGTATGTAGCCCAGCCTTGTCTTGAACTTGTAGACATGTCTTGGCTTCCTTAGGACTACAGTTATAGCACTAAGGATTATGCTCAGCTTATACTTGAGTTTTCTAAATTTAGTACTTAAGAATTGTAAGACTTTAAAACACATGGGATTAGGCCTACTTAGTTTATTTTGCTTGGGTCTTTATAAGACAGTTTCTACCTTAAGGGTTGGCTGGTTTTGAAATAGCTAAAGTCCCGTATAATCTTCTGTCACTTGTCACTTTGGATGCTTATGTCAAAAGATATGAGAGCGTTCATAATAATAGCCACGTTCTGGTTCCTTTCCACAGAGAAGGTAATCCCTGTAAATTAGCACAGCCAGGCCAGTCTGCAGGTGAGAGAGCCCTGCTCTGAAACTTCCCACAGCCAGCTGGGCATGGGGAGGTTCGCCTGTAGTTCCAGCGCCAGGAGTCTGAGCTGAGAAGATTCAAAGTTTGGGGTCACTCTAGGCTACCCGATGAGATCCTGTCTTAAAAATATATATAAATGAATAAAAGTTGACAGCCACAGCTAGTAAGTGGTAGAGCCAGTATCCAAACCTTAAAGTCTTGCTGAATGGGGCAGGATATATTAGTATGTGTTGCCAGTGTGATTTGAATTGATAAATCCAGACTCATGCTTAGCAATAAATTTGTATCCTGTTAAGTTTAACTTTTTGCACAGGAGCTTCCCACCACCCCCCCAAGCCCCCCCACCCCAACCCCACACCCCCAGGTAGATGTCCACTAGGGAATACCGTCATGCTTAGCTTCAGTCAGAAATTTCTGTGTCTAACAAAGCTGTATGTCTGTGTGTTTCAGGTCTGGGCTGCAGTTCCTCCCTGGAAACAAGGCACATTCTCAGAATTTGTTGTCGTCAGTGGGAATGAGGTAACTCGCTATCTCCGCTGAAATCCGTAGCTGTGTAAGAAAGGCTGGCAGGCGTCTCTAAAGTCACTGGTGGTTTCTCAAATTAGGTTCCTGTTTTATGGGCAGCTTAGAGAGAGCTAAAATAAAGACTAGGAAACTCTGGTTTAAAAGTATTCGGTGTTACTTGTTGGCACTGCCTGCCAGAGCAGCCATCTTTATCCCATAGGGCAGGGGCTTGAAGTCCTGTAGTTTTCTTCACTCTTCCTAGTATGAACCCAAGGGAGAGGCAGAGCGGTATCAAGCTGTTTAGAATAGAAGCCTAATGAAATAGAGTCAGGGACCTAAATTTAAACAGAGAGGAAGGGTTAATATGGAGGAAATTTGCCACACAAGGCAGCATGAAGAAGGAATTAGGAGTTACTAGGGTAGGAAAAAGTCTAGCAAAATTTACTTTCCAGAAAGCATGGTAAAGGAGGGAAGCAGTTGATCCCAGAAACTAATTACAATGTGTTTATCAGGATTTGAAGTTTTTTGAATTTATCTCTTGGTATTGTTGGGTCTAATGTGAACCCTTCATACGGTCTTTTTGTTAAACAGTGAAGTAGCTGTATCTAACAGTGTGGCCTGTAAAATGTCACTGAGCCTCCATGATGCAGGTAATGAGCTGTTTGGAGCCTGTTCCAAGACTAGCCTTGGCGTAGGGTAACCCAGCAGTAGTTTATAAAGTTCCCTGTGAATTCTTGCTTGCCTGTGAGGGTAAACATGCTTGGCTCGGTCTACAGGCTTGCAAGTTCCTGAATGCGTTTTCCCGTTTTCTTCCACCGCAGATCTCTCACAAGCCCAAATCCCTCACGCATATCCAAGCTGCCTCTTTGCCATATGTAGCTCTCACAGCCTGGTCTGCCATAAACAAGGTCGGTGGCCTGAGCGAGAAGAATTGCATGGGAAAACGGTGAGTGCTCAATGGAGACTTCTGAGGGGCTCTTTTCTCTCTGCTCGTTCTTACAGCAGATCTGCTCATGACGGGAGCTGCGTGACCAGTTATGCTAACACTTGACTCATTTTATTTTAAAACCTCATTCTGTGGATTCTCAGCTGAGTCAAGTGGGGTTTTAAAATGTGTAGTTGGTTCTCTGGGAGTTTCCTGTATTAGAGTAATGTATATGTATGTATGTATCCCTGTGTGAGTTTATGTACACTACATGCATGCAGGTGCCTAGGCCAGAAGAAACCATCAGATCTCCTGGCACTGGAGTTACAGGTGGTTGTAAGCCCCCTAGTATGTTCCCTAGGAGGAAGCCTGTGTCCTCTGCAAGAGCACAAAGGCATGTTAGCAGCTGAACCATCTCTTGAGCCTCAGGACAAAGTTCTCTATGTGAGCCTCTGGAGACCAGACTCAGCTTTTGTGAGGCTCCTAGAAAGGGCGATGGCCTCCTGCACTCCATAAAGAGCATGCCAAGCTGAGAGAGGTGCTTTCTACCCTGGCCAGGACTTGCTCACAAGTTTGTGTACTTTCATGAGGCTACAAAACACTGTTGAATATTCTTGAGTTCCCTTGTACTCTGTATTTACATTTTGGAGGTCTGTTCTGATGCATCAGTGATTAGAATAGAGGCTTGCTTAGGTCAGCTGTGAAACAATGATGTTTCCTCATCATCCATGTTTTTACCTTCCAAAATTTCAGTTGCGTATGGTCAACCATAGTGTGAGAGGGTGAGCTCAGGAGAGTGAGATGTTTGGAGAAAGCAAGAGGGAAACCTCACATTCGTGTAACCTTTATTACAGTATGTTGTTAGATTGTTCTGTATTATTATAAATTACAAATTTGTATTTACTACTTTATTCAATTTGTAAATATTATCATGATTACGTATGTATAAGGAAAAGCAACATGCAAAGAGTCTGTAGTGTAGATAGCCACAGAGGCTCTACAATGCACCTGTGTCGATAGGGGGACTATTAACTTTTTAGATTGTGATTCTGCTACTTCAGAGCTGGTGACCTGTGCATTCGGTTTCTCTGAGTTTTGTTTAAAGATTAAGTAAGATTAAACATGGAAGGCTGGTGGCACTCAGTAAATGGTTTCTGTTCTTAACAAGGACGTAATAATGTAGTTTGTATTTTTGAAAGTCGTCATAGGGACTGGTGAAATGGCTCAGTAGATAATGGTGCTTGGAACTGAACCTGACAACGTGAATTCACCTTCTGGGACCCATATGGTAAAGGAGAGAACACACCCTCCCCCAATAAATAAATAAATAAATGTAAGGAAGTTCTTTTACAAAGAAAGATGACAACGAAATCATTATTTTGGTTTTGTTTTTGGTAGAAAAGTAGGTATTATAGACCAGTTAATGACTGAAATGAAGGAGAGAGCTGTGGGTAACATTGGAATAAAATAACACAGTTGTTTTTTTTTTTTAAATGGCATTTATTTGTGTATGTGGGGCGGGGTGTGCACCATCAGAGGACAACCTCTTGGTTCCCTCCTTCCACCAAGTGGACCCCAGGTTTGGGTGCAGGTGACTCTACCATTTCCCCAGCCTCACAGTCTTATTTATTTATTTTTATTACAAATAAAGCCTGTGTCATTCTGCTTTCCTGTTATGAAATATTACACTTTAGATTTAATGTGGGGCAATAGAGCATTGAATTTGTACATGTTTAGCTTTATTTCTGAAAGCATTTTGAAGGCTGTCTGTCAGGTGAGGTACTGGCACACATTTCAGAATTAAAGGCAAATATTTTGAAGGACAACCTTCTTTTTTTAAGTTTTCATGGGTTATCTGTTCTGAAATTGCCATTTTAGATGAACACGGTTTAAACTGAGTAGATTTGACCACAGACTTTCTTCCTTACTAACCTGCAGTAATCGTCCAGATTTTTAGACCTTTATTGGAGGTTTTATTGTTTTGGTTCCTTTCCCATAAAAAAACCTGGACTCACTCTGGCTTTGTGGCTGTGTGCATGGTATGGTTACAGACCTCTTGTTTCTTTTGTGGTTTGGTACTCCCTGAGCATGTTTTAGTTTATTGTAAAAAAAAAAAAAAAAACCAATGTAGGGATAGTATCTTAGAGTTCATTGCTGTGTGTTGCATGACCAACACAATTCTTTTAAAGAAAAACAATTAATTGGGCTGGCTTCATTCAGAGGTTTAGTCCATTATCATCATGGCAGGAAGCATGGCAGTGTGCAGGCAGACATGATGCTGGAGAAGGAGCTGAGAGTTCTACATCTTAATTCCAGGGCAGCAGAAGGAGACTGTGTGCCACTCTGGTGTCCCTTGAGCATAGGTGACCCCAAGGCCACCCCACAGTCAAGGCCCACCCCCACAGTGCATACTTCCTCCAACAAGGCCACATCTATTCCATCGAGGCTATAGCTCCTAGTAGTGCCACTCCCTATGGGCCAAGCACTCAAGCACAGGAGTCTGTGGGGGCCACAGCTATTTAAACCACCATAGACAGAAATCTGGCTGGGTTTGTTGTTGTTATTTGTTTGTTTTGTTTTGTTTTGTTTTAGTTTGCTGTTGACTTATGGGTAATTATTTCATTCACTGTCCCTGTTAAAGCCTGATACTGGGAAATCAGAACCCTGGGTTCTACTCTGTACTCTTCTCTTACCTCACAAAATGGCCCCTTTGCTGTTTCCTCTGTGTGTCTGAACTTTTGATCTAAGTTGTAAGAAGAACTTCAAGAAGTGGGATAATTTTATGTCTTTCAAAGTCATTATATACTTTTAAAATTTAAACAGAATTTAAATTAAATTGTATTTAATTTACTTTGTGTGTGAGAATATGTGCATGCCACAGCATGTATATGGAGATCAGAGGATGACGTATAGAAGTTGGTTCTCTCCACCACAAGGGTTTTGGCAATAAATCAGTTTTCCAGACTTGGTGTCAAGTGCCTTAACTTAATCCAGTGATCCATCCTGCCAGCCCGAAGGCCATTAAATAAGATGTTAGTTCATATCTGTTAATTGATGTAGCCTGGTGAGAACTAAATTAGAGTGCAGTGCATTGCAGAGCCTCAGTAAGCCACACCAGGCGTGTCTTTTCAAGTGCCTATTGCGGGACACCTGTGTCATGATAGTTAGTGAGTGAGACCTGGTGTCTTGCTCCCTTCACCCTTCTAGAACAAAATACCACAACGTGGTGGTTTGTAAACAACAGAAATTTATTCCTCACATTTCTGGAGTCCACTCAGTCTTATTTGATGTCTGGAGGGTGCCGGTTTCTGATGTGCAGACAGTGTTTCTTGCTTGTCTTCACATGCTGTAAAGGTCCCTCAGAAGGACCATTCATGAGGACCACTTGAATGAGACCTAAAACACCTCCTGCCCCTTCACCTGGGGTTAAGATAGCAGTGGCTGAGTTTTGGAGGGACACATTACAAACATTGAAACTGTGGCAGTTGGCACTTGATGGCCCCAGGAATGTCAGCTTTGATGAAATCCAATTACTTATTTGTGACAATCACAAGAAATGGGAGAACCTTAAAATAATGTAAACGTGTGCGTGTGTTGATAGTGGAAACCTTGGGTCATACACATACTCTTCCCCCAAACTCCAAGTAAATTTGTTACACCTCATTTTTTTAAATATGGCACAATTTAATGGTTCTATTGATTGGTAGGGCTGTGGGTACTCTTGAGTATTCATGCTCTGCCCCAAAGTCACCTCTTGCCGGGAAAATTGTACTTCACTGTGTTTGGAAGAAGTATTAGAGAGTGTTAAAGAGAGACTAAACTCTACCCCCTACACAAAATAAATTGCACTTTTGAATTGTGTCCACTCGAAACTCAGTGCGTCAATGGGAATACTTTGCAGCTTTTGGTGTTCTGGTTTGTCTGTTTGTTTTTATTGAGATTAGGATCTGTCAGAGGAATTTTGCCAGGTAATGTAAATTAGGTGTCTAATTTTGTTTATAGAATTAGACAGGCTGAAACTTATCAACATTCATTCCCCAACCCCTAATACACAACAATGTGCTTATATTGAAATTAAAATGTCCACCTGGTAATCCTGTCAGCTTCCTCCTTTGTAGTGCCTTCAATTGCCTGTTCTTCAGTTTATCACCTGTTTCTTTCCACTACTTTAGCCACTCCTGTGAGCTTTGGGTTTTCAGCTGCATCTGACCCTGACCTGGTTGATGGTTAGTGGGGAGAGCAAGAAGCAAGCAAGCCCAGACCCTCTCTGGCCTTGAAAGTGTGATGCTGGGCAGAGGAGAGCCTGCTTGGAGGCCTGGGCCTGGCCGGTGGGAAGCAAACCAATGTACCTCTACTCAGGCTCTGTTCCTGGGAAGCCGGCAGCACTCAGCAAAGTTGCTGAGCCCTCCTTGACAACTTGCACTTTACAGATTAGCCTTGTAAGGGCCTGGGATTGTTGTCTTTGAGGTTTAGGGATCTTTACTCTCCACTGTACTGCGATCCCCTCTGAGCCTCCAACATGGGGTCAAGTGCCCAATCAGTGATCCTCCTGCCTCTGCCTCCAGAGCTGGAGTTTCTTATCTCTTAAAAAGTGTCCTTTCTCACATGTGCTAGCCCTTTAGTTCTGCTCTTGTTTTTGGGCCTTCCGTGCTATCCTTTCTATCTCCTAGGGCTATCTCACCCACGCCCCTTGACTTCCCTCCAGGTCTTGGGAATGTACAGGTCTGTATTTCTAACTGTAACTCTCTAACTGTAACTGAGCTCCAGCTAGCTCTTCCCTTTGCATCTTAAACACAACTTGTAGAAAATAAACCTCCATTGGCTTCTTCCTCTGCATTTAAATTTTTATGTGTGCTTATGTATACACGTGTCTGTGGGTAAACAGGAGCCACTGCATGCACGTGGAGGTCTTCAGACAACTTGGGAAAGTCAGCTCTGTCCTTCTGCCATGTGGCTTCTGGGGATTACACAGGGTTTCCGTCTTGGCAGCAAGCATCTGTACCAGCTGGGTCATCTCATAGACTTAAAAAAAAAAAAAAAAGTTGTGTGGGGTGGTGTGTTGGTGCATACCAGGTACACACGTGCAGAGGTCAGTGGGCAACTTTGTTGAGATGGAGTTTGCCCTTTGGGCTCCGAGGATCAAACTCGGGTCCTCCACCTGCTAAGCCATCTTGGCAGTCTGGAGTAGGCTCTTTTTGTGTATCACAGGCTAACTTTCAACATTTGTTCTTCTCAGCTCCTGAGTTTTGGGGTTGCAGGCCTGCACTATTCCCCCAGACTTGGAAGGCAGTATTAAGCCACAGCCGCCAGCCAGAACTTAATTCTATGAAGAAATGACTAGGAACCACAGACAGTGTTTTCCACTAAATCCAAAAGAGAAATCCCCAGTGGGTTATGAGTCTGCAGATAAAATAGAACCATTTTACTGATGTGCTCTTGTAAAAGTTATTTAAAACTTGGGAATTATTTATTTCTATAATTTTGAATTTTCTGCTTTGGGGCCACAGTTGAGGGTGGATAACTAAGACCACAGACTGTGAAACCATGAATAGAAAGAGACCACTGTGTCTCTAATTCATCTTACCAGCCAAATCTAGTATTGCTGGTAGAAGGGGAGGATGAAGGAGTAGAGGAGGGGAAGACACCTCCATCTTAGCTGATTGTAACCATTGCATCTTAGTTTTGTTAAATCATATAAAAGCCCCATTTCTGTTCATATTTGCTGCCAGAGTTCCTGGGTCAGCGAAGGGCTAGGCCTAACCCTAGCAGTGAGCCTAACAGTTCATCCTGCTTTGCTCATCCTGCTTCTCGTATTTGTTACTGTTGGCATTCCTTTCTTCTGTCTGCTTCTGTGTATGACCCAGGGAGCTAGTGAGGCTCGCTGGTGACAGGACCCTGTTCTCATGAAAGATCCGCCCCAAGGCCCAGTCAAAATTCTGAATCATTTGATCATAGAACCATTGTTAGCCTGTGTCTGAAGTTCTTGAATCATTATGGGTTAGAAACAGTTATCCTGGGTGTTTGCCACAGTGTATAAATAGCTTTGTTTTTTGTAGAAAAATGTGTTTATATTTTAAATGTCTAATTCATACATGAACTATCCTGTAAACTTGGAAATGTCAGTATGAATTACCGAGGCGTAGTAGAAAAGAAAACCAGTCCAGGCCATCTAATTTTGGTTGATTTATTCTATAACTGTATCATCTCACTCATTCAAAGCTTGTCATCCACCTTATTTCCTAGGGCATCTTAGCCCATTAACTAAGCATTGTATTGTGGGAGGATAATTTGGCTGCAGTTTCACCTGTCTCCCACGTCCCCATTTAAAAGTGGCTCATGAAACTCAAATGTGGTCCATCAACAGCACCATTCTTATTTCTTAAACATCATTGTTTTTTAGCGTTAGAAAATGTAGCCAGATTTATATCATCTTTGTTTCTAAGCCATTAGGATCTAATAGATGCTCTTTTAATCTTGCGGGGAATCAAGGAAGCTGTCACACCTGGGTGAGAAAGTATGAGATGAGGCAGAGCCTAGATCTGTACATTCGTGGCCCAGACAGAACTCCCTCCTTCTGGCTCCCCTGTGGTTTTGGTGCATGCTTGCAAGCATGTGTGTCTGTGTTGTTGTTTTTTATAGATGTAATTTATTTTTACTTACGTATCTGTGTGTGTGAGTGTATGTCACATGTGTGAGAGAATCTGTGGAAGCCAGAAGTCTGATCTCCTGGAACTAGAGTTAGGGCAATTGAGCGCCACCTGACATGGGTGCTGGGAACTGACCCTGGGTCCTCTGGAAGAGCAGCAAGTATTCTTAACTGCTGAGCCACGTCTCCGGAGAAAGCACTATTGCGTTAGTGCCTTCATGCTTCCTTAGAGAGACTGCAGCAACTAGAGAAAAACGACAAAGCAAGCTAGGATTTAGAGTCTAAGAAAGCAAGTATGGTGGCACTCTGGAGGCTAAGATAGGATCAGGAGTTCAAGACCACCCTCAGCTACATAGCAAGTCTGAGAACAGCTGGGGCTACCTAATACCTTATCTCACCAACAAAGAAGAATGCATAGCATTATAAGAATCACTCGTGTTTTTCACAGTTTTCTGGATCTGCTACTAGTACAGTCCTCAGAATCTTCAAAGTATGCTGTCAACTAGGAGATGAGGGGCCATGTATTAAACACCTGGGCAATTTTGAGTTACAGTGTTCTTGCAAGTATAGTATTTTTGGGGCTTTTTCTATATAACCAGTTCTCTATATAAACCAGTCGTGACCCCCTTTGGCAAACCTCTATCTCCAAAAACATTTACATTACAATTCGTCACAGTAGCAAAATTACAGTTAGGAACTAGCAAGGAAGAAAACGTTGATTGGGAGGAACCCTGACATGAGGAACTGTATGAGAGGGTCGCAGCATTAGGAAGGGTGCGAACCGCTGACAAACAACAGACAGCACACTTTTCTCCCCCGTGCCAGGGTTTTAACTTCAGTTGGGTTTGCATGTGGAGTGTGGCCACTACATCAAGCTACATAAGAAGATACAATAAGGTAGGGAAGGCTGCCTGTCTGTGTGTGTGTGTGGGGAGGTGGCAAAGAATCGTAGTCAGCCACAGGAACATCAGCTTCTTGCAGGCTTTAGAATTTATTTTGCTTTCTGGCCTTTTAGAGATGTACTTTGTTTAAAAGAACAATAGGCGCTGCTTGACCCTGCACAAAACTAAAGTTTGTGCCGCCAGAAAATTGTGCGTCCTGTGTCTTTCCCACTTCTGAGCCTGCTCCGTGGCTCTTTTGCACTTTGAGGGCGCCCTCAGGTGGCAGCATTGGGAACTGACATTGTGGTTGAGGAACCTTGCTTTTCTGCCAAGACCTCCTTTGTGAGATGATTGTGCTGTTTAATTTAGGATGTGAGGCTGCTTCGGATTAAGGGTTATGAGGAAGAGACAAGCTGACCGGAGGGAGGTCAGAGACATGTCTGGCAGTTGAGCCCCCAGGCAGCCATTATATTTGTTATCCTTTTAATCTTGTCTTCTCAGAGAGAAACTAGAAACGGATTTCAAGCTTTCCTTTACCAAAAGAAACTTGAATGCAGCCTGTCAAGGAGCCAGATGCGCCTCTCTCATCAGGGGGTAGCAATCACTGCCCTGCTTGTAAGATACAATGGCGAGGAGGGGATTTTTAGGACGTCGCATTGATTAGGCATCCAGGATAGTTTGGCCAGCGCAGGATGTGCGAGGAGGTCTCTGTCCTTCAGCACCAGGGAGACAGAAGTAGGCAGCCACATTGAACAGGACAGTAGGCCCTCCTGTCCAAGCCTGGAAGCCTGCTGTCTGCTAAGAGTGTCTCCTCCTTTATCTCATGTATGGAATGTGTTTGTCCCCTACACCTTATACAAAAGGAACAAAACGAAAGCAGACAAACCCACTAGGCACAGACTAATGCTAATGCCAGGGTGTTTCCAAGAAAATGGCCCCTGATCTGTAGCTTCTATAGGAAAATATTCTTAAGCCACCAGAAAGGTATTTTCTCTTCTTTTTTTAATTTGAACTTAATTTTTGGTATTTTATTTTAATTTTTTATTTATTACAATTTATTCACTTTGTATTTGAGCTGTAGCCTCCTCCCTCATCCCATCCCAATCCTGCCCTCCCTCCCTTTCTTCTCCCATGCCCCTTACCCAGTCCACTGATAGTGAGGTCCTCCTCCCCTTCCTTCTGACCCTAGCCTATCAGGTCTCATTAGGACTGGCTGTATTGTCTTCCTCTGCGGCCTGGTAAGACTGCTCCTCCTTCAGGGGAAGGTGATCAAAGAGCCTAGCCACTGAGTTCATTTCAGAGACAGCCCCTATTCCCCTTACTAGGGAACCTGAAAGGCATTTTCTTAAATAGCCTTGTGACTCAAAAATTACCAGTCCTCAGACAACTAAAAATTTGATAAAATGCCTGTTCTTTCCTCTGTCATAATATAGTTAAAAGAAAAACTTGACGTTACTTAAAGGAGAATTTGACTAATTTAGATAATGAGCAGAAAGTCAGGTTCAAATATTTTGTGGGTAAATTAATTGTTGGATGATCTGTTGAGACAGGATCTCACTGGGTCGCCCAGTTTGGCCTTGAGCTTGCAGTTTTCCTGCCTCAGCCTCCTGAGTGCTGGGATTCCAGGTGTGTGCTGCCACCTCCACTGTGAGGCATTTTGGATGGTCTCTGCCCATGTAGGAAATATTAAAGCTACAGCACGGGGTTGGAAGAGTGGGGCATCTTCAGAGTTTCTTCTGTTCTTCACTATTGACAGTTTTGTGAGATGAAAACTACTAGCAGCAACGTGATTTGCAAGGAGACGACTTTTAATTATATTTAATGGTATCTCAAAGGGAACAGCTGGCCTGGAAATTATAGTCATAACATAAAACAGACAGTAATAATCCGCCTCTGTGGTTTGAGTGAGGGACAAGACAAATGAACTCAGGCTAAGATTACAGGCAGCGTGCGTGTTCTAAGGTTCGGTGCACTGCTTAGCGGTAGGTGGCCAAATTCTATACTGTCTAGTAGTGAGGACAAAGAGCCCATAACTAACCAGTAGTTGTGTAATGATAGTGGCTGACAAGCAGCAAGCATTCCCGCCACTTAGTCTCAGGAGAGTGTTTTTCTGTGAGTACTCAGAGACTTTTCACGCAACCGTCTCCCATAATAGTTAGTATAGCATCAGACACCAGACAACCGTCACGCAACGTCCACCCACCTCTACTGGGAGCACAGCACCAAATGGAGGTTCAATACCGTGCTCTAGGCATTTGATACCATGCAGTCCAAGCTCTCTCTCTCTCTCTCTCCCCCCGTGTGTGTGTGTGTGTGTGTGTGTGTGTAGACTGTTCTCCCCTTCCACTGTGGGTATCAATGATTGATCTCACGTGGTCAGGCTTGCACATCAAGCACTCTTACCCACTGAACTGTGTTGCCTGCCTGGTGCAGTGATTTTTGATGACTGATTTGCTTTCAGATCACAGACTTCTTTGGGAAACGGATGGTGGCTCTGTGTCCTCCTTGCCCACGCACACTTCGTCTCACAGTGCACTTTAGGAGAGTCACAGATTTAGATGATCAGGTGTCTCCCTTCCTTCTTACCTCTAGCCCTCTATCCATGGACTCCAGGCTAAGTCATTGCCTCCCCAACCCCCACTCCCCAGTCCCAACTGGCAGGAGGGCCGCTCGCTGAGTGGATGTGATGAGAGCCTGGGGCTCAGGATCCTGTGCTGACAGGACAGTCATCTGCTTCCACAGGAAGTCATAGAGAGGATGAGTCTGTTTATGACAGTTGATGAGCTCAGCAGGACGTGCCTGAACACAAGGTGTTCCTTCCACCGTGGCAGGAATGTGGTCAGGAATGTGACTTTTCTGAGACTTGAAAAGTTTCCTCCTCACAGAGAAGTGTGGTAACTTCAGCCTAGAATAACTGTAGAGCAGAGCTTACAAAGTCCCACCCAAACTACCTGCAAAAGACAATTGTTACTATGCTATCAGTTTGTGTTCTGGTTTAAGAGTTAGCAAAATGTTTCGTTCTAAGTATTTGCAGCTTCTCTGTGACCTCTGTGTCATTTGGTCTTGGGAAGAAAAGCTTTATTTGCTTTGAGGATTGTTAGTCACTGAGGCAGCTATGCCTGCCCAAGATTCTCACTGGTTCTGCTTTCTCTTCTATTGCAGTGCTCTAATCTTGGGTGCATCAGGTGGAGTTGGTACTTTTGCGATACAGGTAAAAGGATTTTTTTAATCTTGTGGTGAGGATTTTCTTATGAATTTATAAATCTATATAAATAATTTATAAATTCATATAAAAATATAAAGTCATATATTATAAATTATTTTTCCTTGAAAGTTGAGTCTGTACTGGCTAGTTTTGTTACCTTGACACCAACTTAGTTACCTGGGAACTTGAATTAAGAAGTTTCCTCCATCAAATAGGCTTGTGAGCATGTCTTTGGGGCATTTTTTTGGTTAATGTTCAATGTGGGAGGGCCCAGCCCTCTGTGGATGGTGACCCTTGGGCAGGTGGTCCTGAGTTGTATAACAAAAGCAGGCTGAACAAGCTGTGGAAGCCAAGCCCATAAGCAGTGTCCTTCATGGCCTCTGCTTCAGTTCCTGCCCTGACTTCCTCAACAATGCACTCCCCTCTGTAAGCTGAAATACTTTACTCCCCAGATTGGCTTTGGTCAGTGTTTAAAAACAGTAACAGAAAAGTAGGGCATCTAGCAATGTCTTTTAATTTCACTGACTAGATGAACATGTTCTAATAATAAAAGGAAACATTAGCCTTTTCAGCAGTTTAATGTGGAAAAGTTTAACAAGTTAAAACAGTTATAAAAGTAAAGAAAGAGCCGAGTGTGGTGGTGCACGTCTGTAATCCCAGCACTCTGGGAAGCAGAGGCAGGTTGTCTGGGACCTCGAGGCCAACCTGGTCCACAAAGTGAGTCCAGGACAGCCCAGGCTACACAGAGAAACCCTGTCTCAGAAAAAAAAATAAACAAATAAATGGACAAATAAATAAAATAAAAGTAGTTGAGTGTGTGGAGCAAAACTTTTGGGAGAAAGACCATGGTTGTGGTTGTAGATAAGTTTTCAATTTAGCAGTAAGCAGCATATACCAAAACTGCTGCTAGCCTTCAGTCAGAAGTGTCACAGGCTTTTTGACGAAATTAATAAGCTGATTCTAAAATAGACAGGGAAATGCGGTAGCCATAATACCATTAAAAAGATAGTGCATTCCAAGTGATCTTCATGGCTAATAAAAATGTCAACTGCCTTGTTTTCCATACATGGCAAGTTTATCCTGAAATGTGTATGCAATTGCAAGGTAACCCCAAGTAGCTAATTTTTTTTTTTTTAAAGAATAGAATTAGTTCTAAATTTCCAAATCTCAGACTTACTACTAAGCTAATCAAAATAGTGGTATAGTGGCATAAGATCAATCTGTCCACCCCCCCCACCTTTCTTCCTGTCTGCCTCCCTCCCTTCCTCAGTCTGTGTGTGTGTGTTTGTATGTAGAGGGAGGGAGGGGGAGAAGAAAGGGAGAGAGAGAGAGAGAGAGAGAGAGAGAGAGAGAGAGAGAGAGAGAGAGAGAGCAAGCAATGGAAGAGGATTAAGTATCCAGAGACCGCTCTCTACATGTATGGTCAGTTTTTTAATGTGTATATGTGTCTTTGTGAGAGTCTGTTATGTGTGTACAGGTGGCCAGAGACGCCGGAAGAGGGCGTTAGATCCCGTTGGAGTTACAGTGGTTATGAGCTGTAACTGATGAAAGGTCCTGTGGGAGAGTGTTACTAATGTATGGGCCATGTCTCTGGCCCCATCAAGAGGGAGAAAGTGCCCTTCCAACAGATGATGAGACAGTTTGACGTTCACATGCAAAACGAATGAACTGGACCCACATGATACACAAAAATAATTCAAGGTGAATCAAACACTTAAATGTAAGAGCACCAGCCATAAAACTCTCACAAGAAACCAGCTATAAATATTCATCACCTTAGGTATGGCAGCAGATTCTTAGATTTGACACTAAAAACATGGGCAATAGACTTAAAAGCAAGTAAGTTGCACTTTATCAAGTTAAAAATCTTGATATATCAAAGGGCACTATCAAGAAATTAAAAAAGAAAAAACAAGCCATATGTCTTAGTTACCTTCCTTGTAGCTGTGACAAACAATGTGAAGAAAGGACCCTAAGAAGAAAGGACGGTTTTGGCTCCCGTCCCAGGGTACAGTCCAGCACAGCAGGGAAGTCACGGCAGCAGAATCTTGGGGCAGCTGGGTGTTGCACCTACTGTCAAGGAAGAGTACCACAGTCAGGTGTTACATGAGGGATGCTGCTGCTCAGCCAGCTTGCTCCTCTTTATGCAGTCTGAGACCAGGAAACGGTTCCACCCACATTTCAGGTGCATCTTCCCACCTCGGTTAACGTGATGCAGATAATTCCTCACAGGGGTGCTCAGAAGCTTGTCACCAGGGGAATTTAGATCTTGCCAGGTTAGCAATCAGTATTAACCATCACACCATGGAGGGTATTTATAAGTTATTAATCTGATAAGGGTTTGATTTCCCTACTGCACAGAGAAATCATATCTAAGCAACAAAAAGACAATACCATTTTTTTAAAACAGAAAAGATGCCAAACATGGTGGTAAATGCTCTTAATCCCGGCACATGGAAGGCTGAGGCAGGAGGATCTTTTGTTTGAGGCCAGTCAAGGCTACAGAATGAGATCCTGTGTTAAGGAAACAAAATACGAAGTGCATTATTTTGTACAATTAATACACACTAATGAAAAACATGGGAAAAACTCAAAATACACTGTTTCTGAAAGAGCATATAGAAATGGCCTGTAAGTTCATGGGAGGATGCTGAACATTCCTCCTTCAGGAAACTGAAAACCACAATGAAGCACTGTTGAGCTTTGCACGAAGGTCCTTGCACCCACAGATCTCCAGAGAAACCAGGAATGTTAAGTACACAGAATTGTCTTTTCAATGGGATAGATAACAAACCTGTTCTTCCAACCACCAAGCAGAGAATTGGAGGTGATTAATAGCCTGGTGGTCTGTGTTATCTGTTGGGCCAGGCCCTATCAAGTTCCTATAGCCAGGACCAGAGATGGCTAGTAATCTAGATGACCCTTAAGGCAGGGCTCCCCAAGCTCCAACCAGGACCAGAGATACCTAATAGCCTAGATGACCCTTAAATGATCTGTACAGCCAGAGGCTCCCCCAAGCTCCCACAACAAGGATTAAAGATGGCCAATAGCCCAAATGACCTCTACACTATCTGTATGACCAAGATCAGGCAAGACCCTTAGGCCCTTAAGCTAATGCAGGAACCCTATCTCTGGAACCCATCTTCTTGGAAGAAGACACTACCCTGAGCTGAGTGTCAATGTAACCACGCTTCCTTGTGCACCAGGGATTGTATTACACTGGGAAACCCCTTTCCCTCAAATTATACAGGGCTTAAATATATTGGGAATAAACTGCCTGGCATTAGACTCCCCAAAGGCTGATCCAGGTTGACCAAGTCAGTCCCGGTTTTCATACTCATCTCTTCTTGTGGTTTACTTCCCTGTATGACGCCTAAAGGGAGCACGCTAAAACACTGTGCCATACCTACTAGAGTGGCTGTAGTAAGTAAAAGAGAAACAAGTAACATATGCCAGCAAGGGTGCAGAGAACTAAACCGGTGGCAGGTAGTTTCTGCTGCCGCTGCATGCCCACTAAACGTGGAGGTTTAACTTATAATTTTGGAGGTTTTAGTCCATAATTCTCCGCACCACTGAGCCATACCCCTAGTGCTTCTGGCTTTAGTTTTGAGTGATAGCCACTCATTGAAATTGTAGTTATAAGGACATAAGAAGTAGTTTGCCTCCTCGGGCACCTGCACACATGGCACACATTCACATAGACACGTGTACATGAATTAAAAAAATCTTTTTAAGTTTTCTGTTGTGATATGTTGGATTATAAGGTATAGTAGTTATGGCCTTTTTGATACCCACCCTAGCTCCCAAATAATTGACACAGAGACCCACTAGATTTATTAGTAATCTTTAAGCACTGTAACTGGGCAGATAGTCATCTATTCTGACCCAATTATGCTAGTCTGGCTACTTCCCAGCCACGTGCCCTTTTACCTATCCTCTCAGTCTCGCCTTGGCCTTCTGCTGTATCTCACTGTCTTCACAGTGACCACCGCATGGCCGCCTTCTCCTTGACCACCTTTCTTCTTCTTTCTCTTATGGTCCCTACCTGAGACCCTCTGACTGGCAATGGAAGTCCTTCCTCCTGTCCTCTCTGCCCAGTCATTGGCTCTTCAGCTTTTTATTAACCAATCAGGGATAACTGGGGAGCATGCTTTACACAACATCAGTACAGGAGATTCTTCATCGAAATGACAATACCTATGTCTGGACTGTAGCCTGACCTTGGGACACAGAAATCAGCACCTGAATATACACTGCACAAGAACATCCTCCAACAGAGATAAAAATGTGTAGTTTAACAAAGTAGTACAAAGCAAACATCGGGGGCATGAATTGTATTCTAACTGTTAGATATTTCGGAGACGCATACTGGGGACTGGACTTGGCTTCGTGCATACTGAGCCACACCTCCAGTGCTGCCGGCTGGCAGTCGTGACTATCCATTTGAATGTGCTTATCAGTAAGAACTCAAGAACTGCTTTCCGTGTATGGAGGTATAAAACCTCTGTTGCTGTATTACTTCTTACTGAAGGCATGCAGAGCTCCGTGGAGAAGTTACAGAGAGTGCACAGTGTGTGAGTGAGCCTCAGGTTCAGTGGACAGCAGGGGCATTATCAAAACCATCAGGTTAGCATCAGACATGGGAGCCAGCTGAGAGAAACTGCCAAAGATGTGACAGCTTCGGTCTCTGTCATAGAAACGGTAATGGTAATGAATCCATATAAATATACGTAAATCCATGAGTTTATGGTGATTATTATTATTATTTTTTTTTTGAAAAGTGGTTACTTTTGGAAGGCTATGAGGAGCAAGTCATTTTATTATAAACTGACAAAGGGAAATAATTACGTGAATTCCTGTGGCCCCATCTATGCTTGTTATTTAAGTGACCTATCATGTCTGTACAGCCCTAGCTTTTGTCCTACCTTTTTGTTGTTGTTGTTGTTGTTATTGTTGGCTTTCCTCTCCTTGCTTTGTAGAACAGGCTGGCCTCAAACTCACAGACCTGCCTGCCTCTGCCTCCTGAGTGGTGGGATCAAAGGCGTGCGTCACCATGCTTGTGACCATGGCTTGTCCTGTCATTATTTAAATGAACTGTGTGACTGAGTAAACTGTCAAAGGCCGGCTTTGACATGCAGGGTAAACTGTATGTACACTACAGGGTGTAGAGTCTGCCAGCCCCTGGCCTTGGAGGTAGCGCTGCTTTAACCGGCGAGAAAATTCGAACTCTTTTAACTCTGCAAGGGCCAGAAGCTGATAGCTCCTGGTGGGAACCTCAGCTCAGAGCAGCAGGCGATTGAAAGGAAAAAGCAGAGGGGGAAAGCCAGTGCTAACTGTACCTGTTGTGACTGCCTCTCATAGCGGCTAGCAGGGAGAGACCGGAGCTGACGGCATCCAGCCTAGGCTGCACCTGGTGGTCAGTGGATCACTGATGATGCCCCGACTGTAGAGAAAGAAAAAAAGGAGAAAAATCACACACATACACACACACACTTGGTAGGTGAAGCAAAGACAGGCTTCAACTGACAAGCTCCAGCAAGCTTCAACAACTTCACATGCACATACACATACATTTCATATACACAGACAGTCAGGCAGACACACATATTTGGTGGGTGGCAGATAGAGCCAAGCTCCAGCTCCGACAACCCACATCCATACACACCTCCTACACACAAGGTGGGTGGAGCAAACTCTAAAGACTGAGCTCCAACCATTTTTATATATACACATACACCCACCTGGTTGTGGGAGCAAAACTCCAATGGCTCCAATGAGCAAGCTCCAAGACACTCCAACAACCTGTATTCTTAGCCTTTTTATACCTCCTAAAACAAAGTTCTCTATGGAAAGAGAAAAGTTACCTCATAGCTCTGAAGGCAGTTACCATAAAAATAAAGTTATTACACAAGAGGGAGTTACAGCAGGATTATTGATTACATGTTTTCCATTAAAACTTGTACCTAACTAAACATTCTTTATCTCTTCATTCCGTAAGCTCATTATAAGTTCAAAGCAATAGTTTTTCAGTTCATAGGTTAACAAAGTTTAAGGCGTTACAGGAGGATTACTGTTTACATGTCTTTATATTAACTAAACATTCTTCAGCTATCTTTCACTTCATGAGATCATTGAAAGTCCAAAGCAATAGTTTTGTTTTGTTTTGTTTTGTTTTTTGGTTTTTTGTTTTTACGCCACAGGATAACAAGGTTAAAGAAGGACAAGCCTAGTAACAAGCTTTTTCCTATTCTAAGTGGTTACAGTCTGTATATACCAAGAAACAGGCCATCTATCTTGCATCTTATTTTTAAAGTCCTGAATAGCTGAGTTAACTAATCGTCCGTGCTCTGTTTTTATATTCATGACAGAATTACCTATTTTTTGTTCGTGGATTTTCTTATCATGGTGTATACCAAGACCTGCTCTCATCTCTGGACCTAACCTGGAGTGGAAGTTTTTCCTTGAGCATAAATCTGTCCCTAGCCTATTTTTTCTTCTTGTGCAATTTACTTGCTTGTGACACATGAAAGTTCACTAAAATCCTATTGTTTTTTGCTATTCTACAGGGAAGCTTAAAATTATTTGAATCAATTCAGAAATTCTATGAAATTATTATCAGGAATTTAAAAAATCATCAATTCATCTAAGCAACATTATTTCATGGAAGTGTATCTTCATATTTCTCTGCAGGAAATTTGCCCAACAGAGTGGGCTACTACCCAGGAAGCAATCACACCAGACTGTAGGCAAGGAGGGTCTCCCTAGTGCCCATCACCCCATGCCAGATATATGAGGAATTCAGCAATGACAAGCACGGGAAGGCATATCAACAGTAAGAAGCAATCTGGAGGCAAAGCCCCTGGGGCCTTGCCTCCCCAGGGCGCAGCGATGGCAGCCAGGCAAAATGGTGGGCTGTCTCCAGGAAGCTCACTTGCCCACTGCGGCCTTTTCTGCCCGGCCTCTGCCAGTAAACCATATAGTATTTGAAGAGAGGCACTTATTTATTAATGCACTCACCAAATGAAGGAGAGAGAACGTGCACATCACTCCTTTGCAGCCGTCAGTGGACAGGCCTGTGTCCTGAGCACTGGCAGCTTGCCACAGTCCTCTAGCTCTGCTAGATGCCACTCAGGGTTTTCTAAAGAGATTGAAACTTAGTGTAGGCCAGTCTTGCATCCATCTCCCGTGGTGCAGAAAATGCAGAGGACACAACATGCAGAACTGTCCTCTGTGCAATCAGGTTCCAAACTGTAAGGTGACTGCAGGGCAAATGGCTGGATTCTTCCACGGATAAATCATAAGACAATAAAGAGATACAACAGTAAGTAGCCTGTGATTTAGAAGAGGTTTGTTTTTTTTTTTTGTTGTTGTTGTTGTTGTTTTTTTTTAATGCCACATTTAAAAAAATAAGCACAGCCAAATTAATTATGCCCGAGGAGTGAATATTTGGATGACATTTAAAAATTTTATTTAACTTTTAATGGCAGGAATTGATTACTGTACAAAATCAAGATAAAGCTGACTTAAAGAGGAGTCTGTTAACATAAGGCTTGACAGAGGACATGGAAAAACCTTTGAACGGCTATGGCTGCTCTGTTTCTTTTTCTGAGTTGTATCTGTCTGCTTTGTACTGTCTGTATGAGCACTTCATTTTACATGAAAACTTCTTCACTTCTTAGTAGTCACAAAGATAACTAGATAGTTCTTAGTGGGTCAGGGAAGGCTAGACATTAGGAGGGAAACGGTTGGACTGTTTTATCACATGATAGTCTTCCCGAGGACTCCTGCTGTTTAAGGAAGCAGGGCTGGAGGGATGGCTCAGTATTTTGAAGCACTGGATGCTCTTTAGAGATCGGGGTTTGGTTCCCTGCACCCTTCTGGCAGCTCACAACTGTCTGTAACTCTAGTCTCGGGATCCAATGCCCACTTCTGGCCTGTGTAGGCACCAGACATGAATGCGGTATTCTACACGTGGCAAACGGGCTTACACATAAAACAAATACAAATAAATCCTTAAAGAAAGACGTGTAGTAGACACAGGTTTTAGCACATCATTTCCTTTTCCTCCACAGTGTCTTGCATATGTTTTGGGGAAAAGATGGCCACAGTGAGTGTTTCATCTTTGATTCTCTCCTTCTCATATTTGACTTTGACTCAGGAGTTGGTGTTGAAAGCAACATATTCCTTTACCAAGAGGCCCTGTCTGCAGGTCACAAACATAAAAACGTACATGTTTATTACTTCTCAGCAGCTCAATTTCCTCAGATTTTCAGGTTATGTGAATCCTTGGGAATCTTTTTGTTGTTTTTGTATATTTGTTTCAGATAGGGTCTCTTGCATCATAGGTTGACCTTGAACATTCTATATAGCTGGGAATGACTTTGCATTTCTAATTTTTTTTGGCTCTATGTCCCAAAGTATGGGATTGCATGTGTGTGTGTCACCATACTTGGTTTGATCTATAACTATTAATACCAACATTTTTTTGATAAATTAGTATGTTGCCTAATAGTAGGCTGGAAATGGTCCCCTTTTAACTCTATGAAGCTGAATTATAGGGAAAACAAGTATATCATGTTTGGAGGGTGATTACCAATACTTAAAGCTGAATAACTTTGGAATTATTTACTCTTTTATGTAAGTATATTTTAAAATATGGTACCTGTTTTAAAACCAAGAGACCATTTATCTAGACCTTCTTACACCAAGGGAGAGAACCCAATTCATGTTCTAAAGCTAAGATGTCCATATTTTCTTAATTATCTTGCATCTAATAGTTGATTACTATGTACTTGTTTTTAGATGTTTATTTGTGGGTGCGCATGCATGTGGAGGCCAGAGGTTAACACTGTGTTCTTCCATCTCTCTCTATCGTGTTTTTTTTTTTTCCTTTGAGACAAGGTTTCTCTGTGTAGTCTGGCTGTCCTGGAACTCACTCTGTAGACCAGGCTGGCTTTGAACTCACAGAGTCCATCTTGTGTTTTGAGACAGAGTCTATTACTTGAAACCGGAACTCACTAATTTTGCAAGAAAGGCTGGCTAGTCCAGGGATGTGCCCATGTCTGCCTTCCTAGCGCTGGGACTATGGGCATGTGCTACCATGCCTGACTTTTTACACGGGTTCTAGGGATCTGAACTCAGGACCTTGTGCTTGTGTAGCAGTAACTTTGCCAATCTGGCCATTACCCCAACCCCAATAACTTAGATGCACTGTCTGACTCAAGACATTCTGGAGATGCAAATGAGGAGGTGCTGCATTTTATGTTCTGGGTGCTTGTCCATAGTCACTTCCTGAGGACGTGTGATGTATGTGTGATTGTTTACTTGTTTGTTTCTCTTTTTTTTTTTTTCTCTGTCATTCGCCCTTTGTCGGTAGCAGCTTGTAACTTGCCTGTTTTTTCTGATCCTTATGGGGCACTGAATAAATTTCAAGACAGCAAGGTTGTCTTGCCTATGGAAGATGAGATTAGTGGCATTTTCTTAACAAACAAGTTTTACAATTTTTACCGCAGTTCTTGTTGAGATGAAGACTCAAAAGTTCTCTGGAGATTACTCTGTAAATATTTTTTAATTGAGTGTTTTTCACTTTCTCCTTCTCCTTGGCAGATAATGAAAGCATGGGGTGCTCATGTGACAGCAGTTTGCTCTCAAGATGCCAGTGAACTTGTAAGACAGCTTGGAGCAGATGAAGTCATCGATTACACACTGGGAAGTGTGGAAGAGCAACTGAAATCTTTAAAACTGTGAGTAGTAGAGCCATGCTGCCCTCAGGAAGGAGGGCGCAGTACAGTTGAGTGTGCAGCTCTGAGGGGTTTGCTGGCTCCTAGTTGTGTTGGAATCTTCTGGAAGGAGTCTAAAAGCATTGTTCTCATTTGGATGCCTTTCCACATAGTTTACAAGTTATTTTTTATGCATGGTCTGATGACTTTAAGACAACTTTTGTGGCTGGTTTATAAGAAATCTGGAGGCATTACTGGGAGTGGATTCACCACAGAAAGACTGGAGAGGAGGTCATGAAACCATATGATCACTAAGCACATTTGAAGTGTTTTCCTCAATAAGGACGTGGGGAAAACAGTGTAAGAATAAAGGCTGGCAGGGAGCAGTGTGCTGTGTGCAGAAGGCCTGAAAGCCAGCCTGTGGTTTGGCCTAAGGTACCAGATAAGGATGGACTGGGAAAGCCCCTCAAGTTGTTGCTCTTGACTGAGGTCTCTCTCCTAAACCGAAGCCAAAGGTACAGCTCACAAGTATTTGGCCACAATTTCAAAGATTTTTTTTTCTTTCTTTTTAAAAAGAATCCATTTTCAGAAGCCAATTATTTTTGGCTACACTGACTAGAAGTGTGATTTTGAAGGCTGAAAGCAAAACATGGTGCTCCTCTCTACAGTGCTCCTAGGAGCAGCCAGCCAAAGCCCCCTTTATCCTGCCCTATATGGAGCTTCAGCTTGTCAGGCACTGTTGCAGACACTGGGTATGGTGAACCAGGCGTCTCTCCTCCTTCATGGAGCTTACACTCCATTTGGAGAGGTTTCAATTGCTAGTGCTTGTCCTAGTTGGGGTCACTATTGCTGTGAAGAAACGCCATGACCAAAGCAGCTTGGGGAGAAAAGGATTTAATTGGCTTACACTGCCATGTCACTGTTCTTCATTGAAGGAAGTCAGGACAGGAACCAGATGGGGCAGGAACCTGGAGGCAGAGGCCATGGAGGAGTGCTGCTTACTGGCTGGCGTTCTCCTCATGACTTTCTCTGCCTGCTTTCTTATAGAAGCCAGAACTACCAGCCCCAGGGTAGCCCCATCTACAGTGCTGGCTCTCCCACGTCAATCACTAATTAAGAAAGCACCCGACAGGCCAGTCTCATGCAGAGACATTCTCAGTTGAGCTTCCCTCTTCTCTGATTATTCTAGCTTGTGTCAAGTCGACATAAAACTAGCTAACACAACTGACCCCTTCTCGGCCTGACACAACCACATCACTGTGAAGCTACAACCTTTCCTTTCCTGTTTGCCCCCAAGATCACGTTAATAAAGATATCACAATATAAAACATTTTGCAAAGTCTTAAAGTCTCAGAGCCTTACAAATTCAAACACTTTAAAAGTTGTCTCTTTAAAAATACCCAGTCTCCTTTAAAATCTAAAGTTCATAAAACTCCAAAATCTCCCTCTCCTTTTCTGCCCTCCCCCAAGTTTCTCATGTTTAAAAGTCTTCTGGGCTCCTTCAGGGGGTCAGTTCTCTAGCTCCACCCTCTGCAACACACACAGCTCGTCTTCTAAGCTGGGGCAGGATCCTCTCCATCACTGCTGTTCTTGGTGGTCATCCCATGTTACTGGTATCTTCATGGTGGACTGCACATTCACCAATAGGCTCTCCTGGGCTCTCTTCATTGTGCCAAGCCTCAGCTTCTCTCTATGACCCATTCAATCCTGGGCCTTCAGCTGCTACTGAGGCTGCATCTTCACCAATGGCCTCTACTTGCCTTCACAGTGCCAAGCCTCAGCTGCTATCCATGATCAAGGCCTTCATGTCTTCAAAACCAGTACCACCTGTGTGACTCTTATACGAAGTTTGGCTGCCAGCATGAGGTACTACGTTGGCCACCTCTGGAATATAGCTTTTGTGTGCTGACTCAAGAAATATTTCTCAGAAGATTTCACCTCAGTGATGCTGGTCTCTTCTCAATCACTGCTGATGTCTTAGCTCCAGCTGACTGCTATTAATTGTCCCAGAGAATCAGAGGTTTTACAGTGGTTCTGGTCTCTTGTTAATTACAGTCTATTCTTTAGCTTCAGCCAACCAGAACCTCAGATTCCCAATTCAAAATAGTGAATAGTCTTGATGAAGTGTCTTTAAGGGACTTTTAAACTTTCCTCTAGTATTTCACAAGCCAGGCCCCATGGTCTGCATTGCTCTCAGCAGCTTTGCTCTCAAACAGTCTTTTCTTCCAAGCTCCCAAAGAACATCAAGTTTTGAACACCCAATGGCTTTTCTTACCCAAAGTCCTTTCACATTCCCCGCCAAACAACAGCAGTATTCCAAGATCCTGGTACCAATTTGTCTTAGGGTTTCTATTGGTGTGATGAAACACCATGATCAAAGCAACCTGAGGAGGAAAGGGTATATTTGGGTTATGGTTCCATATCACTGTTCGTCATTGAAGAAAGCCAAGACAGGAACTTAAATAGGCAGGAATCTGGAGCTGATGCAGAGGCGATGGAGGGGTATGGCTTACTGGCTTGCTCCTCATGGGTTTCTCAGCCTGCTTTCTTATCGTACCCAGGACCAGCAGCCCAGGGGTATCGCCAACCAACAGTGAGCTGGCTTTCCCCGATCTATCACTAATTAAGAAAATGCCCAACAGGCTTGCGAACAGCCGATCTTATGGAGGCAGTTTCTCAGCTGAGCATCTCTCCTCTCAGGTGACACTAGCTGTGTCTGTCCAGCGCAGTGTTCGAGGAACACTGAAGCCGGCCAGAGGCTTCAGTTCAGCTGGGCTTGTTCTTGGCTGAATGTCTCCACACTGGGCTAAAGCGCGCATGAGTATGTGTACACAATGGGTTCACAGGCCTGTGTGAGTGGAGGACAAAAGAGGGCATCATATATTCCCCTCTATCACTCTCTACCTGTTCTTTTAAGGCAGGATCTCTCCCTGAACCTGGGATTCATGTTTTCTTGGCTAGGCTGTAAGCCAGCAAGCACTAGTGATCTTCCTGCTTCCAGGTTCTTTGAAGCTTGGGTTTTAGCAAGCACTGGATGCTAGTCTTGTTACATGGTGCTGGGATCCAAACTCTCCTCATGATTATGCCAGAAGCACTTTTAACCCCCAGGCTAACCTCCTGGTTTAGTTATTGAGGGAACCTAGAAGAATGGTTGTTCTCATTTGAGGTAAAAGTACAGTGATGCTCCTGTGTCAAGAGTATGTCTGATGTGATTCAGAGCTAAGTATCTGAGTGTTACGGTGTATGCTTCTGTAGGGTGCTAGAAGGTGAAGAAGACATGGCAGGTTTCCAAGATCTGGCTTCTGGATAGAGGTGGTTTGAGTTGATCTTGTATTTTCTGCTGTTGGGAAGAACACCATGACACAAAGGCCAAGGCCAAACCATTCTGCTCTATTGACCTCTAATTGTATTCCATTTTCAAACAAGAACCTGACACCCAGAAGGCTGAAGGACTGACAGCCAGAAGGCTGAAAGACTGACAGCCAGAAGGCTGGAGAACACTTAGTCTGGGCTCTCAGATCAGTGTGACAGTCTCGTCAGCTTCTCTGGCTAGTGCTCTTGCCTTCTTGATTGTACTTTTCCAGTAGGTGCTTTACTGGCTTACAAATGTAGCCCTTTACCCTTCCTTCCTCCTCTCTCCTTCCTCCCTTCCCTTCTCTCCTTTCTTCTCTTCCTCTGTCTTCCTCTTCCTTCAACAATGTCTTACTTACCTTTCTGTTGCTGTGAAGAAACACCATGACCAAGGCAACTTATAAAAGAAATCATTTAATTACATGGTTGCTTACAGCTTCAGAGGGTGAGTCCATGGTCATCATGGTGGGAAACATGGCAACAGGCAGGCATGACGCTGGGGCTGAGAGCTTACATGTTGAGACAACAACCATGTCTAGGACACAGAGAGATCCACCAACTGGGAATGCCATGTGCTTTTGAAACCTCAAAGCTTACCCCCAGTAACATAGCTCCAGCAAGTCCACACCTCCTAATAATTCTCAAACAGTTCCACCAACTGGGAACCAGACATTCAAATATATGAACCTGTGGGGGCCATTCCTATTCCGACCCCCACAAACAGTTCAGTTAAAGTTGATCATCATAATTGCAATCTCTGCCCAAAGGTTGAACTCTGAATCTGTCTGTAGTAAAGTTGTGACTTCCTCCAACTAGCAGCTTTCTTGATGTTTGAATCTTAGAAATTTGACAGCAAGAGTTTGAAATCTTTTTCTGATCCAGTCATACTGTGTTGAGAAAACAGAGGCAGGGCTTTATGGATGCTTTTGTTAGCTCAAGGTCATGCTATTCTGGCATAACTCAGTCTACAGCTTGTCTCCAGGCTTCTTTTCACATGGTACCCATTATATAAGAGCAGTTTTAAGTTTTCCACGGATTAAATTGCCTCATATTTGTTATTAATGCATTAGGAATACCATAGAAACTTTCCTAATGATAAGTGTGATTCTCTGCTGAGGTCACTCTCCTGCATTCCATAGCCTTTAATTTTTTTGTCTTTCTTTAGTTCAGTCCCATGAAAGACTTGGTATCCTTGAAGCTGGCCACAGCTATTTTAGAAGCTTTGATGCTTTACTTCCTCCAGATGAATTTGGAAGGGGAAAAACTGTACCCAAGAGGAATTCATCAGTTGGTTTATTTAACGTCTACACATGTGTTTTCTAAATAGAACTTTGTTTTTGAAAGTACTTAAAAGCTTTGGTGGGTTTCTATACCTTTTGAGTGTAGTGTAGTAATTATGAAAGTATTTAGGTTAGATTTAGAGATTCAAGTATCTATCAGTTCTGTGGAATCTATTACGACAATTTGGGGTAGAGGCATGTCAGAGTAGCATGTCAGAGCAGAGTGTTAGGGTTTTTTCATGCATTATCTTGATGCTATACATTACATAAAACACACAAAAAGAACATTCCAAAAGGTAAAGAGGATGCATTTCTGACTCTAAGTGGGATAAAAGTAAGTCATTTTTACAAACAAACATCTTGTGTACTTCTATTTCAAGTAGTCATGTGTGCCAGAAAAATACACTGATGACACTGAAAGAACAGTTTTGCTGCCTTCAAAGCTGATGTGGGATTCCTCAGCCAAGACAACCTCAGTTCTTCAAAGCTAATGTGAGGCTCCTTAGCCAAGACAACCTCAGCTCTCCAGTTTTAGGATACTTTTTTGTTGTGAGAATCTGTTCTCTGCATATTAACCAAAATCACCCGACTCAGAACCACTTGCTTAAGTCTTTCTTACTGTATAATATATTAGAAAACAATAGAATTTTTGTAAAAAGAAATTAGTTGTCTTTTAAAATCAGAAAAAAAAGGGTATAAATGAAGTGAGGAGCTGTGCCTTCTCCCTCCATCCAAGCAGCCCTTCTTCTGTGGGAGGATGCAATGCTCCATGGTTTGTGAGTTGTCACTGAATACATCCTATTGACAACTGTCAATGACGTAAAGAGGATCTGTGCCCAGGGTAGAGACTGGCAGAATGTTTTTATTTGATTCTTTCCCTCCAGGTTTGACTTTATCCTTGATAATGTTGGTGGGTCTACTGAAAAGTGGGCTCTGAACTTCCTCAAGAAGTGGTCCGGAGCTACCTATGTGACGCTGGTGACTCCTTTCCTCCTCAACATGGACCGACTAGGCGTTGCTGATGGCATGTTGCAGACAGGAGTCACCGTGGGTACCAAAGCACTGAAGGTAGGAAGGCGCATCTTGATTGCTGGAGTGAGTGGGCACCTGCTGGGGATTCGTTTGCCACCTGGCCACTTTCTCGTCTCTTGGGGCCAGCCTACCGTTGTGGCTGCCAGCATGGTCTCCAGACTCACAAAGCTGGCTTCAAATTCTGACCTCTGTTTGGTGGCTGTGTGACCCTGTGAACATTACCTACTGTTTTTAAGCTCATTGTCTTTGCCCATAAGGTGAGGTTGCTAATCTGTACACTTTGCTGCACTGCTCTAACTGTCCTAGCATTAACTAGGACAGTCCCCATGAGGAGTGTGGCACAGGCCTAGGACATAAAGGCTCTTGTTAATGCCAGCCTTGTGATTAGCTGTTTTCAGTCCTCTTGATCCATCTGATACACCTGCTTCCTTCCTGCCTGTGCTGATGGTTTGCTTCCTCACTAGTCTTAAAACACACAGTCCTTTGTACAAAAAGGTAGAGACTTTACTAAGGCAGTTTCTGGCTGCTGCTCATGGCAACATGAGGCTATACCAGTGGTTCCCAGATGGAGGCCTTCTCACCTTTAGAGGTCTGTGGGGTTCAAACACCATAAGGAAATTGAACTTTTACGTTAGCAGCTATGAAGGCTGATGGCCTCATGCCTTTGCTGGTATTGTATCACCCTGTTGTGTCTCAGCATGGCTTCTCTGTTGAACTGTAAAGACCAGCTACTGTTGACATGATGGAAGACTGTGAGACTTTCCATCAGTCGGGCTGGCTGTTTGACAGGCCAGTCTTTCTAGGACTGTGCGATGCTTTATTGCCCAAGCTGAATGCCAGGAAGTGGTGGGCCTTGGACTGTAGGGCTTCAGTGTCCGCTCTCTATGTAGTGCTATCACCTCCTGTCATCACAGCAGGGACAGAGGCTGATATAATTTTAGGCTATAAATTAGGGAAATTCTAGGGTATTGAATTACAGGTAAAATGATAGAAGAAAATAAAGATAAATGTGTTGTTTTTGTTTTTTGTTTTTCGAGATAGGGATTCAGTGTGTAGCCATGGCTGTCCTGGAACTCACTCTATAGACCAGGGTGGCTTCAAACTCACAAAGATCTGCCTTAAAAGTGTGTGCCACTATTGCCTAGAATATTATTTTCTTAATTAGATTAAATGCTTAAGCTTCAAGGAAAAGGCGGTAGAAAGGCCTCAAGGTAAAAGCTGCTTCTCTGGGTGGACTTACCCAGTTGGCACAGTGTAACTGTCCTCAGCTTTTCCCCACCTTCCCAGCTCCCTTCCTTCCATTGTTCTCTTCTTTTTTCTGCTTCTTTTTGATGAGGTGCGAGGGATTAAACTTGGCCTCACAAATGTTGAGCAAGAATCGCTACTGAGCAACATCTGGCCATTGAGATGTTTGTTTTATTTTTAGGTGAGGTTTCATTATGGAGGCCAGGCTGACCTGAATCTTGTGATCCTCCTGCCTCTATTTCCTACCTCCTAAGTGCTTGAATTACAGGTATATACCACTATGTCAACCTTTAACTGCTGCTTTCAAAAGTCAATATTTTTATCTTATGTGTATGTATGCATTTCTTGCATGTATGTATGTGTACTATGTGTTTGTACCTAGTTCCTTTAGGGCCAGAAAAGAGTGCTGGATCCCTTGGAACTGGAGTTGAAGACAGTTGTGAGCTGCCATGTAGGTACTGGGAAGCAAACCCAGATCCTTTGCAAGAACAGCGAGTGCTCTTAACCACTGAGCCGTCTCCCACCGCCTTTAAGGCTTCTTTATTCTTGAAGCTGTGATGAAGCACAGTGTGTTACCTGACACATGCCCGGGTGTAGAGAAGAACGAAGTGATCTCGGGGTTCTCGTCTTTATGCTGCTTCATTCAGACAGTAAGCAGAAGCAGTTTAAGGAAAACCATAAGGTAGCTGATGGCAGAGAAGGAAATTCTTAACTGTTCTTTGTCTCAATACGTGGATTTTCCAGACTGTAAAAGGCAAGCTTAAGAGGTGTGTAAAACTTTACAGCCAGCTGGGTACGGTGGTGCATGTCTATTTTCCCATCACACAGGGAGCCAGAAGCAAGCAGATTGCTATGAGTTTGAGGCCAGCCTGGTCTACAAAGCAAGTCCAGGACATCCAAGGCTACACAGAGATACCCTGTCTTGAAAAATAAAAAAACCAAACCAAAACAAACTTTGCAGCTGGAAATGTGAGTTAATCTCCAAAGCTGTGCTGTGGGAGGCAGTGGCTCTGCTCTCTCTCTCTCTCTTTCCCCTCACTGGAAAGGGGATAAGTGTAAAGACTTGTCAGGCAGTTCTCACTTCCGGACAGTGCATGGGTAAAACTGCGCTGCCATGCTCCGGACTCTGCGCCCTGCTCTGGCTTACTTTCTCGCCTGTAGCAGCCTAGGAAGACTCTACAGATCTCTTCCAGCAGAACATGAAATTCTGCTGCTGCAGACCAAGTGGTTCTCTTTGCAGAGGAACGTGTTATGAAGGACTTTAGCTATGGCAGTTGTGACCGTTTTAGTTCCCCCTTTAATGCCCTCACTGGTTACCAGTATGTTTCCATTGTGGTTCCGGAAGCCACAGCAGCCCATAGGAGAATCCACAGAGCAGGTCTTCCGTGCTTGTCATTTACTGGGTGGGCCCTGTGAATCAGTGTCTGGCCTCATACACTGAGCCAGAGCCTTGTACTGTTAGTTTTGTTTTGACCTACTCATCCAGTTATATGAGTCAACATGTGGTCATGACCCACAGTTGAAGAGGCTTTGCCCTAGAGCAGATGATCAGATAGACTCCCCAGCCCTCCAAATAGCATGGCAGAGCCTGAGCTTCGGGATTGCCAAGACGGATCTCAGTGAACATTCTGCCCTCGCTTTGCAGCTGAGCATAGGAGTAAGCAGGACAGCAGCATGGTACTGGGTGTCCTTATCCACCTCTGTGGAACCAGTCCATCCCAAAATGTCTCAGAGCTGATAATATTCCACCCACCTCTTGCATAAAGGCGCCAGTATTTGAGTGCAGCCTGAGCCACATGATGAGGTCCTGTCTCAAGAGCTAAAAAGAGTAATAAATATAAGTGGTACAGAGGTAGGGTTGAATGATCTCAGTGTGAGCTTTTTCTTCATCTTTGTCTTAAGAGGTTTTCTTCCACAAAGATTGGATGGCTTGCATTCACAGTAACTACAAGGGTAGACCCAGCCATGATACAAAAGCAACTTCATACTCTTTCTTTGAAGCTTCCTTATTCCTGTCAGAGTTGGAAACAAAAACAGGAGTGAGTCGTATCTAAGAGCATGTTTTAGGGACTCTTGTTCTTAAAATATTTTGAATGTAGTAAGTTGTGTGTGTGTGTGTGTGTGTGTGTGTGTGTGTGTCTTAGCTTCCTGCAGACTTCAGTGGGGACTGCCTAGGGGTCTAGGCCCATATACCTCAGAGGTAAGCAGTTCAGGGCATGGGACTATTGAGACTCATTCCAGGAAAACTTCCCTTTGTTGATCATACATGGAGACTCCTGAGTTGTCATGGATAAGTCTTGTTCATTTGCTCCTTCCTTAAATGCTATGGACTATCTGCCCTCCATTAGTCAACACGCTGAGGTCCTCGGCACACATTCTTGTGTCAAGGTGAAATGAGAAATGTGTTCATTTGTCTTGGTCGTGCAGGAAGTGTCTTTAGTTATCTGCAGTTAATCAGGTCTTCGTTTCCATATACTCACGATGAGTATTTTCTTCCTCCTAGCATTTCTGGCAAGGAGTCCATTATCGCTGGGCCTTCTTCATGGCCAGCGGTCCGTGCCTAGATGAAATTGCAGAACTGGTGGATGCAGGAAAGGTAGGTCCAGAAACCCTTTTCCTGATAACTTCGTCTTGTTGGCACTTCTTATAGGCTATGCACTAGGCCTCATCCCTGGGAACATTGCAGGAGGAAGGGCCGGGGTGTGGAGAGGGCACTGTGTTTTGCTTCTGTTGCCCTGGCATTCATGGAGAGACTGCCATAGTATGCATAATAGCTTACCCTCTTTAATCTACCCCTGTGGTTTTACAGATCAGAGGACAGGTAGGAAGGGGTGTTGTGTGATATTCCTGAAGGCATGTGGTTACTGAGAAGCAGAGGTGGGAACTGAGCGAGGTGACTGGTATTTTGTTGGTGATCTTTGAGAGATGGCACCCTCTGTACCAAGGGGAGAAGGGGCTTGCAGTATCTTAGTCAGCCTTCTTCTGGAGCTGCCGCCGTCTGATGGTGAGGCTTTCCTGCTGCTGAGCTGCTTTCCTGACAACAGGGAGAACAGCATTAGATCTAAATCCCCTAATACCTGGGTGAGAAGTCCCCCAGGTGCTCATTCCAGGTCTAGTGTGTACCAACTATGGATTCCTCTCGGAAGAGTGTGGCATGGCTGAGGATGGATGGGCGTGAGCACACAAGCATTGCTGTTCTTTGACTGCTGCTGCCTGGCCTGTAGGGGACGTCATAGAACATGGATGTTGCTGAGAGTTTTAGTTGTCTCTTTAGGGTACTGAAGGGCTTTTCAGGGCTCCTGGAGGGTGAAAAGCTCCCCAGATTAACACCTCCGGTAGCTTTTTATTTATTTATTTTTTAATTCTCTCATACAATGCATCCTGACTATAGCTTCCCCTCCCTCTACTTTTTAGTCCTCTTCCCTCCTCCCTCTCCCCCATAGCCTCAGGGGCTATTTTTCAAGCATTTAAGGTCTGTTTGTCCAATTCTTTTGTATCCAAGGAACTGTATATATGGTCTGTGATAGCCTGGACTAGTAGAACCCTTATGGTTTCACGCTTGTGACCTTTCCATGGACTTCTCAGGCTCGGTGTATCTGGAGTAGAAACAGTCTCACATTTTATATTTGTAGGATTCTCCCACATCTGCATGTATGCTTCCTTTATTGCTACAAAGAAAGGAACCATCACTAAATATGTGTTTCATGGGATTGTAGCCCCCTGGCCACAGAGGGTCTGTCCCTCAGGAGTGCACGCATGATGCTTTTTGTCCTGATGTCCATGCACAGCGCCCACCTGCTTGTCATGCTCTCTTGTATTCAAAATAGTATGACTTCGTCTCGACTTAGAAATCGCTGTTTACCCAACAGAGATGAGAGGTGGTTTGTATATATGCACCAATTAAATTTGGCAAATAAGCAGTAGAACAGCTCAGAAGGGACACCAGTGGGGGTGGGGGGACACCTGTGAAATGAGCCTGAAGGAGGACTGTGGAGACTGCCCCTTTCCTGCTCAGGCTGCTGGCCTCGGGAGTGGTTTTTGACACTGAAGAGCTCTGGGCCTGTGTAAGCGGATAGGTGACTCTGGGTACAGCGAGATCAGGTGTCTTGTCATTGTCCCTGCACTGAGGGACTGTGAGAGGTCACTGCCTGTGTATACTTGAAAACTGTAAAGAATAAAAACAGACCTTGAAATTTGCGCCACTAGAAGAGACTTGCTCAGCTGGACAAGGACATTTCGATTCTTCAAGGCTCTGAGGCGTGCTTCATGAATCTGGCTGGCCTGAGAGAGGAGCTGTAGTTGCTGTTCGGTGATGTAAAGATGCAAAACAGCTAAACCAACTGCTCTAGGTTTTTAGATAAATAAACTCATAAGGTTCAAAATTTGAAAGTTGAGGCCATTTCAAATAACCATCTTCCTTCCTAAGTCACTGTAGTTCTTCTTATTAGACAAAACCAGTATTACTAGTTTCTTGAGAATTCAAAGGCATTCTATTCAAACAAGAAAAAAATGAATAATGAATTATTTCTCACCTTCCCTTTTGTTTTTAAACATCTTTCTGTCGTTTATTTCATGTTGTGATATTAAAATTCTCCTTCATCCCTTATTTTGTAAATAGTGCATTGGTATTCCTTTGCACAGATGCGCCAATATTTGTTTGATCTTTTACAAATAATGCTTCAGTGGGTAACCCAGCTTTGTTTTAAGTACTCACTGTTAATATGTCTCTTTCAGTTCTTGGAAATACAATTACTGAGCCCATAGTAGTTTGATAAATAGTAAGCCAGGAGCCTTTGAAAATCCAGTCTGTTTAGTGTTTGTGGTTTCTCTGTGGTCCCTTCTGAGGCCCTTTCTCCTCACTCTCCTGTCAGCTTGTCCTCTGGCTTGTTCCCCTTCAGGACGGGCTTGTTCTGGGGTGTGAAGAGAATCCTGTGCAGGTCACATGTAACCCGGACTTTCCTGGTTAGAAACAGTGTCTAGGGTGGACAAGGTGGCTTACTGGAGAAGTGCTTGCTGCAAGGTAGCAGCAGCAGCCACATAAAAGGCAGATCTGGTGGCACATGCCTGCAAGCTTGGCAGAGGGAGGCAGAGACTAGAGGCTCCCAGGGCTTGCTGGCCAGTCAGTCCAGCAAATCAGTGAACTCCAGGTTCTGTGAAGACCCTGTATCTAAATAAGGTGGAACAATAGAGGAACACACTTACTGTCACCCTTTGGTCTCCATGTGTGCATACATGGTGCATGCATATGCAGGCCACCTTGGTGACACACAAGCATCTGACTTGAGTATTCCTAATGGAGTCCTGTCAGCCTGTGTGCACCAGTAACCATGTAGAAGTAACCAGTAACCACGGAGAAGCTGAAGATCCACAATACCACAATACTAAGGAGTCAGTCATAACAGCAACATCCTCACTTTGTTTTCTGGTGTTAGAGCCTTCTGCCTTTAACGCACCCACCATTCTCAGGCTCAAAGTGATAGGAACTGACATTTGCAAGTATGTGGGACCTCATAGTCAGTTCTCCTAGAAATTCAGGCGCAGGCGCTGCTTCCACTCAACTGTGACCATGAGGCTTTCTGCTAATAGTAAGAGTTTTGTATTCATTTATTGTAGCTCTGCACAGTTTGGGTCTAAATTTTAAGGCTGATACAATCACTTGTCTTAGCCAGGGGCTGGCACGATATAGTCAGTGAGCTAAATCCAATCTTAGGCTTATTTTTGTATATCCCCTGAGCTAAGAACGGCTTTTATATCTTAAAAGCATTTAAAATTTTTCATTATTTATTTGTATGTGTGTAGTGTGTTTGGGGTGTGTGTGTGGTATATGTGTGTTTGGGTGTATGTATGCTCATAGTGTGCAGATACAAATGCACCTGTGCATATGTGCACATGGTGGCCTGACAACAAACTTGAGGGTCTTCCTCTCCACCTTATTTTTTGAGGGAAGGCCTCTCACTGAACATTGAGCTAGACTGGCTGGCCAGAGAGCTCCAGGGACCTGCTTGTCTCTGCCTCCACTTACTTGCCTTCTGCCTAGAGTTGGGTTATAAATGCGTATTATCGTGCTCAGCTTTTTTCTTTTCTTTCTTTTTTCTTTTTCTTTCTCTCTTTCACTCTTTCTCTCTCTTTTTCTTGAGACGGTTTCCCTGTGTAACCATGTCTATCCTGGACTTGCTTTTGTAGACCAGGCTGGCTTCGAAAACAGAGATCCACATGCCTCTGCTTCCCAGAGTACTGGGGTTAGAGTCATGTGACACCACACCTGGCTCATGCTCAGCTTTTTTACGTGGGTGCTTGGGCTCTGAACTCAGGTCCCTGTGATTGTGCCTACTTTTCCCTACTGAGCCATCTCCCCAGCCACAGGTTTTACATGTGTAGTGAATTCTTAAGTTTATTTTATTCTTATGAATGAATGTTTTGCTTGCATGTTTATCTGTGCACTGCTGTGTGCAGTGCCGATGCAGGCCAAAAGAGGGCAGACAGTTGTGAACTGACTTGTGTGTATTGGGAATTGAACCTGAGTCCTCTGGAGCAGCTAGTGCTCCTAACACATGAACCATCTTTTCAGCATCCCAAAACAACACGACACAAAACAAAAACTCTATAGATGATTTGTAGCCCAAAACATTGTTCACTGTTCAGTCCATTACTGAAAGTCTGCTAAGCAATAGTCTGGTGGCTCACACCTGCCTCAGTGCCAGGGAGGGGGAGTGCCATGGTGCAAAACCAGCCTGGGATATAATGTGAGACCTTGTCTTTAAAAGGGGGTGGGAAGGCACACGGACAAAGAAAATAAAACAGAGAGGAGTTGAAATTTTTCCAACTCTAAAGGAGGAGAAAAAGAAGAGAGAAAAATTTCCTGATCTTTTTCCTAGGCACACTGTTAACTTGGCTGTCACCATAGAAACTGATGAAAGGGAAGAGCCCTGCGCTGGTAGCAGGGTGTCAGAGAACAGCCACCCTGCTGCTATTTCCCCCTCCTGCAGCTGCTCCCACAGCCAAGGGACCTGGGCTCAGACATCAGTGTGGAGAGCGCTCTCCTGAGCTAGTCTCGAAGGGTCAGTGGCTGCTAGAGCACTAAGTGTAATGGCCTGCTTCTGGAAGCCTGCGTGGGCCTGTGGCCTGTTGGCTTTTTCTCCTAAGCATGAGAAGCACTTCCTGTTACACTATTTAACAAACGGTTTTTGGTTGGAATTGAAAAGCTATGGCAAAAAGTAAGCCATGTTTATACTATCGGTTAGCATAGGTTAGAAAGAGAAATCCTACTGCTCTGGGCATGACTGTATCGGCAGAAAATGTTTCTTTACATTTGCTCAGATAGCCGCACATTAGCTTCCGAGTAAAACAAACCACCACAGACATTATGGCTTAATGCAACACACGTTTATTATTTTATAATTTTGAAAATCAGTAGTCTCAAGTGGCCTGAGCCCTGCTTAATTCTTAGGGATCCCATGATTTTACTTTGTTGACCCAAGGTGATGTGCTCTGGGCACGTTTAACCTAATCACATCTGCAAAGCCCTTTGCCACTTACTGTTACAGACTTAGGGAACTGGTGTGTGAATGTTTGGGTGCGGCCAGTATTCTGCCTGAGCCAAATGCACAAAGAGGGAAGAAACTAAATGACTGGAGACCATGGATGGAAGGAAGATGTTTTACTTCCATATCATTTGTGTGTGTGTGTGTGTGTGTGTGTGTACCTGCCAACCTTGAGCTCCTTAGGCTCAGGTGATCCTCTCACTTCAGCCCCCTGAGTAGCTGGGTTAAAAGGCATGTGCCACCTACCTAGCTCCCATTGATTGATTTAGTGATTGATTGATTGAGACAAGGTCTCACTATGTAGCCCTGACTGGCTTAGAGCCCTCTTTATAGACTAGGCTAGTGTCATATTCACAGAGATATGTAATATGTAACACACCTATAACACACCCATCCCCTTTAGCCTTTATGCATATCCTTATTTATGCATATATATTCTTCACACAATTTTTTGTTTTTGTTTTTGAGACAGGGTTTTGGCTCTTCTGGAACTCACTCATGTAGATCTGGCTGCCCTCAAACTCATAGAAATCCAGCCTTCTGAGTGCTCAGATTAAAGGTGTGCACCACCATGCTCGGCTTCTTCATGAAAATGAAAATGTCACGTACTTAATGCTCACAGTTCTCTTCAGAATTCTAGTTGACCAAGCTTGGTTGAGCAGTGATGTCGCCTTCACAGAATTTGTTATTTCTTTGTTTTACTGCCATCAGGAGAGCTCCTGTGTAAATAACCCAAGTTCTATCTACACCATCCACTGAGGATGCCCCAGTGCTCTGTTTCATGTTTGCTTTCCTGTCAGCACTGTCCACAAGAGCTGTCTAGAGTGGTGGCAATGTCTGTTCATGGTCAACGGGCAGCCAGCAAACCACTGAGTGTTAGAAACGTGGTCGGTGCAGCTCGGAGAATGTCTCACTGATTGGATGTAACTAGTCCTAGTCACGTGTGTCTAGTGGCCACCATATTAGGCAGTGAGTTCTGAGGTAGACAGTCTCCCAGCCCCCTCTTAGATGGCCAATCCAAGCTTCAAGCTTCACGCCGCAACTGGATCCTGCTGCCTGGGAAGAATGTGACAGCTTGAGGTGGGCTCCTGAGAACCGCTAGAAGGTCAGCTTGCCTCTGGCTCTGGGGTCACATGTGTGACCACCATGCCTGGCCTTCTGTTTTGTTTTGTTTTGTTTTCTTCTTTCTTTCTAAGTTCTTGAAATTGTTTCCATGAGAATGACGCTGAGTTCCTCCGCTCCCCTGGCTGGAAGGGAGTGCTTCCTGGATTCTCTCCTGATGGGTGCATTTACTCTCCCAGAGCACAGCCTTCCCCACCATCCCACTCCTGTCTCATATCCATCTTCAGCTTTAATGTACCTTTCTGGGCACAGAAACAGCAAACTAGGACCCCCCCCCCCCATTTTCTTCTTGTCCCTGAGGATGCCACCTTCCTCCCTGACACCAACATCAATAGTCCTGGGAAGTCCTGGGCTAACAGAAACTGCATGTACCATCTCAGAGATGACTCTGAGACTATGGGCCTGGTGCCAGGCGCTCTTGAGTCATCCTATGTCTGCCATCTCTTGGTCCATCCTCACGTACCTCACATTCTGAAATCTGTAGCTTCTGTGCTTCTGTGCCTGGGATATGCCTGTCAAGGATGAGGCTGAGGAGCTTGGGGAAAAAGGGACAGAATGATTCCCAAGCCACCTTCATCCCGTTTGGCAGTACAGCCAGTGATTCCCTGGGCCTCACTCTGCCTGTGTTCCTGAGAGCTTTGGCTTTGCATGGACCACTTGTGCTTCAGCTTCCTGTTCTGTTCAGCAGGTTAGCTCGGACCCTCATCCCCTTTAGCTCTTTCCTGCCCCTCAAGGCTTGCCCAGTGACTGGTAAGCAGCAATGCTCTTTGTTGTAAGGTCATACTTAGAGAGGGTGAATTTCCTATGCCCCCATGTTAAAGAGGAGATGCCAGGTAGCAAGAGCTAGATCCTGAGTTCTTTAAGGAAGGGAAAGTGTGCTCAGGAGAACCCCCACTTGGCACCACGCTGAATAAGGGCTGCTGCTGTGGGAGTTTGCTGGTCACCTGTGAGCTTGGGGTGTCTGCAGTGTGAAGTGTGGCTTTGGGCCTGCCTGCTTTATAACAGGGCTCCCCTTGCCAAATGGAGTATAGCAGTGTCATCACAGGAATGTCCCCGCTTCACTGTGAGTAACCTTTCTTTCCCCTCTCTGGAGTTTAACTCTGATCCCTTTGTCTTTAACACACAGGCATTCTAGGTCCAATGTGAGGCTGTGCGTAGATACTGTCTCATTATCCAGTTAATCTCCCTGGACTGTCACATATTCAGCCACTGGTGGTATTTGCCTGACTGTAATTTGAAAGCCTCTCTTTTTTTCTTCTCCATTGTCACTTACAGGAATTGCTAAATGACTCATTATGCCACAGTCAGCCCTGTTGGGCTCTTTGTCACAAAGGGCCTGCCCAGTCAGATTAAAGTGTGCAGCCACTGCAAGTGGCCCCGTCAGCAGGTCAGCTTCCGTGGCTCTGGCAGAGCCCTGAAGTGAGCCTGGCTGGATGGCTCGGCTCTGGGTTCTGGAGTGGAGTCTGCTTTGTGGCCCTGTGCTAGGCTGGTGCTGTGCCGCAAGAAGGCTTAGTGAGCTTTGTAGAATGGAGGATATGTGGATGGTGGTGTCTGGCGTGTGAAAATAAAGCAACAAGGCACAGAAGTATACACATACCTTTCTGGGACTTACTCAGAATGTATTCTGTTCTCCACACCCAGAGTTTTGACTCCATTGTACCATGAGGCACTGCAGAATATTTTTAGTATGCGTGCAGGACACTCATTTACCAACTACTTCGGTAAACACCCCCCCAGCCCCCCGAGTTCTAAGGAAACTGCTCCCTTCCTTCCCAGAGAAGCAGCTGGGGTCAGCTCTTAATGTGTTTCTGCAGTGTTATACAAGGGTCTGGGGTCCTACTCAGTGTGGTGGGATTATCAAATAGTGACCCTCCACAGCCAGGGGACTACCACATCTGTCATCTTGGGGTGCTGGATGCAGGGCTTAGGGACCAGCTCCTCAGCTGACATATGAAAGGCCCATCAGGAGTCAGGCTGTAATCACTCATCATAATCCCCAGCTACCTTTCCCTTCCTTCGTGGGTAGAGGTGGAGAGCAGCAGATGACAATGACAGGGCTGTGCAGTGGTGAGAGCAGTGGCCATGACATCAATCCAGGCCTGCCGTACAGTACACTAATTCAGCTCTGTGCCCCAAGATTTTATAAGCTGAGAGTGGCACCTCCTGCAAAGGTATGAAACTGGGGGTCTTTCCACAGCGAGGGCTCTTCCCGCTCTCCTGTGACTCTAGGCTTGCTGTCATCTGTGGACGAAGAAGAATCTGCAGCTCTTGGGAGGAGGAGCATGAGGTGCCTGAGCTCTGAAAGTCTTGCCAGAGGAAAGTACATCGGATGCATCTGAGCGTCAAAAAGGATTTCTTCCTTTTGTCAAGGGAAAAGGGTCATTTCAGCCGAGTCTGGGCATACCTCATGGCAGCTGAGCCTTGTCAGTGGAGGTGTGGGCAGTCCTGTGAGGTGTTCAGTGCCACAGTGAGCCCTTCTGCTAGCGTTTGGAGGGGAGAGTTCAGGCGGACTTGTGCATGGAGAGGGTGTTGCTGCGACCTGCTCTCAGGAAGTTTCTGTCAGCTAGCTGGCAGTGCCCAGGCCCCATGGAGCTGGCTGAGCTGGCGTTTCTCATCCTGCACACTGTAAGCATCCTGCTTGAGTGCACTTCCCAAGGCCCAGAGAGCTGACTAGGACTCCTGCCTCCTACCTCACTGCTTTTCATTTTAGTTACTTAATTAAGCACCTGCTACATGTTGGCATCATAGATGTAGGAAGAAGACGTAGAAACTTTCTGCTCTGATTAAATATATGTGCAGATTTTTAAGACTAGAGAACAACAAGCAAGCTATGAGAGGAGCACAGAGATATACGCAGTAAGGGCCTTGGGGTACCCTTTGTACTTCCTGTCCAGCGGGGAACACATCAGAGGCTTGTACTCGGCTATAGTAAGAACAGGTCTGTGGAGGGCTCAGTGGAGGACCCTGTGGAGGGTCCCTAGAGCAGCTCAGAGAGAGATCACACCACAAATGAGGGCTAGAAAGGGCTATGAGGCCAGGGCTGCAGGATTGTGGAGGAGAGGCTAACAGAGACAGTAGCATACAGAGTTAGAAAACAACAGGGAGAGCCAGCGGATGGCTCCATGTAATAGCATTTGCCAAGCAAATCCGGTGCCAGCTTTGACTACCAGAACCCAGGGCAGAAGGGATAGACTTTATTTTATGTGCACTGGTGTTTTGTCTGCATTCGTGTCTGTGTGTGGATGTTAGATGTCCGGAGCTGTAGTTACAGGCGGTTGTGAGCTGCCATGTGGGTGCTGGAAACTGAACTCCGGTCCTCTGGAATAGTGACTAGTGCTCTTAACTGCTGAGCTCTCTCTAGCCCCCAGGGTGGAAGGGATAGGAGAGAACTGACTCCCCGAAGTTGTCTTCTGAGTTCTACATGCACAGGACAGCACATATTCATTGATACCCACGCCACTCGCTCACAGCCACACACACACCACGCCATATGTCCACACCAGACACACACAGCCACGTACATCGCACCACACACTCACATCACATACACAGACATTATACCACATACTCATCACCACACCTATCACAGCACACACCCACACCACACATCACACTACACACCCCACCACACACACACACACACACACACACACACTAATACATAAAAAATATTATTTTCAAGAAGTGAAAAGGCCAAGCAGCAGGAGGCCTGAGGCCTGAGGTGTGTCTTGGAATGTCAGGTTTGGGAGCTCTCGTAGGGTTCTGAGTAGGAGTGACAACATTACAGAATGGGAGTAAGATGAGTAAAGGTGAAATTGAGGGTAAAATTGGGAGAGCTGACGGGATGAGGAGAAACAGAGGAAGCTGGAGCCTCTGACCTAAGCAAGTGGTAGAGAGCCCCCAAGACAGGCTCTGGGGGATATCTAGGACACTGTCTGCCTGGGAAAGTGCGTTTTCTTATCAACCCCTTGGTCTCCTCTTGTGTTTTGTAGATTCGGCCAGTTATTGATCAGACCTTCCCTTTTTCTGAAGTCCCAGAAGCCTTCCTGAAGGTGGAGCGAGGCCATGCCCGAGGAAAAACTGTAGTTCACGTCATTTAAATAAACGAGTGTGCCAGCTTTCTTGTCAGTGAGTGCCGGACATCTCACCTCCCCAGGCAGTTTTCCAAGTTAGATGCTCAGTTTCGTGATCTGTTTAAAAACCCGAACATGAACCGTGAGACAGCTCAGCAGGTAACGGTGCCAGCAGAGCAGGCATGGCTGCCTGAGTTCAATTTCTGGAACCCACCTAATGGAGGGAGGAGAGAACCCATTCCACAGAACTGTTCTCTGATCAACTTCCGCCCCCATCGTGCACACACCTCCACAGTGATAAAAGAGAATAGATAATGTGTTGAAGCATTGAGGTTTGTATGTTGTGTGTATGTGTGTGGGCAAACATGCCAGGGTGCACTTGTGGAGCACAGAGGACCTTCAGCACCCACTCCTTCCCTTCCTGTGTAGGTCCTGAGGATAGTACTTGAGTCGTCAGGCTTGGCGGCAGCTGCCTTTACCCGCTGAGCCATCTCACCGGCCCAATAAAGAACACTTATAAAAATATGTATTTTAAAAAATACTTTTAAAATTCACTATTTAAGTTAACATACAGAATAGAAATTCTTCATGGAATTCCATGTGTGTGTCACTAAAATATAGCCTTCTTTTGCTAATGTTTGATATAAAACCTTCACTTGTCTGTAGTCAGAAGTACAGTGTTTGGTTTCTTTTATGTTGTGCTTATGGGTGTTTTGCCTATATGTATGAGCACCACGTGGCATGCCTTGTCCCCGAGGAGGCCAGAAGTGGGTGTCAGATCCTCTGGAACTAGAATTAACTGGTGGGTGTGAGCTGCTATGTGAGTGCTGGGAATTGAACCTGGGTCCTGGAAGAACAGCAAGTGCCCTTAACCCCTGAATCATCTCTCCAGCCCCTACACAGTGTTTTTGTTTGCTTGCTTAAGCTGTGCTTTTGCAGACTTTTGTGGCCTTTTTTGTAGCTCCGCTCCCACCATCTCACCCTAATGTCTGTGAACCTCTGAAACATGCAGCGTGTAGGTGGGTACCAGCATGAAGAACTTAACACCGGTACCTTCTGAAATTCTTCAGTTGACTATTTTCCCAACTGGCTGCTCTAGTTTGGGTCAGAAACGACTCCCAGCATTTGGAGGTGATAGAACCTTTAAGAGGCAGGACCTAGTGGGAGGAAGTGGGGAAGTGCCATTAGGGGAGACACCAGGGTCCAGTTCTTTCCTGCTTTCGTCCTGATCACCAGTGGGCAAACCTGTGGAGCATTTTCTTGACTGATAATTAATGTGGGTGGGTCCAGCCCACTGTGGGAAGTGCCATACCCAGGTAGGTGGTCCTGGCGTGTATAAGAAACCAAACTGAGTAAGCTAAGGGGGAGCAAGCCAGTCTGCAGCATTTCTCTGTGGCCTCTGCCTTGAGTTCCCACCCTGACTTACCTCCAAATGGACTGTAATCTGTGAGGTGAAATAAACCCTTTCCTCCCCGTTTGTTTTTGGTCACTGTTTTATCACAGCAACAGAAACCTAACTATGACGGAAAGTAGGACCAGAAATGGGTTGTTTTGTTTTGTTTTTTTGTTTTTGTTTTGTAAGTCCAGATCATGTTTTCGTTTGGCAAGGATTGTGGACCTTTGGTCTGGAAAAGCCATTAAGCACTTAAAATGTAATGGGCCGTTCTGCATGGGGAATAGGTCTGCTTAAAGAAAGCCACTTGATGGAGGCCTGGCCCACAGAGCTCAGAGGGGCCATGTGATATTTTGAGCTAAGAACCTATGGTTCTGGTGAGCTGAGGCTGAAGAACCTGCTGTGATGAATAGAGACCGGAACTACTGCAGTGAAACCTTTGCTTTAATTGATGCTGGTTGGCTGAGGCCGAAAAGTCAGTTTTGATAAAGGGACCAACATCATCACAGAAAAACCTGGGAGTATTTCCTCAGGGTCGGCACACAGAAGCTATAGTCCAGGGCGGCTGCCTAACTTGTCAATGTGTAAAAATCATGAAGGTGGTTTTTAAAGGCATGAATGGGGTCATGGAGGGCAGTTGAGCTTGTCGGCACTGTGGCCAGAAGCCGCCACTGGTGAAGGTGCAATTGTAGTGGACAGCCGAATATGGGGGACCAGCACCGTGGGCTGTCCCACCAAGGATATCAGCAGCTGCAGGGGAGAGCCAGCTCCAGCCTGTGAGAAAAACTGTGTGTCAGAAACTGAACGGCAGAGCTGGAGACGTGGAACTGCCCAGGCCCTTCGGAGCCCAGAAGACTGTAAGTGGATGCCAGGCATCAAGCACTGAACTTTTTGTTCTGTTGAATGTTTGTTTTACTCTGAATTGATTGTGGCTATGCTCTGATTCTTCTCTTCTGGAGTAAGAAAGTACGTCTTTGTGTATGTATGTATATATGGATGGATGGATTTATTTATTTTATAGCAGCCCACATGTCAGAGACTTGGACTTTTAAAAAGGTGTTTTTTTGTTTTGTTTTGTTTTTCTAAGAGAGCTTAGACTTTTAAATTGTTGAAATTTTTAAAGATTGGGACTACTAAAGTTACATTGTTTTCTATTGTGATATTAATATTGAAATGACACCTTGGAGACAAATGAGAAAGGAAAGATGATCGTTGACTAGTGGTATGTTTGTGTGTTCCCCTGAAAGGGCGTGAGCTGTGCTGCTTAGCTTTCTGTCATCTTGACACAAGCGAGAGTTATCTGAGAAGAGAGAACGTTCATTGAGAAAATGTCCCCATCAGACTCGGCATAGGCAAGAGCATGAGGAATTTTCTTGATAGAATTGATGTGAACTCCAGCTCACTGTGGGTGGATTTTCCCTGGGCAGGTGGTTCTGGGAGTGAACCAGAAAGCAAACTGGAGAAACAAGCCAGCAAGCAGCACCCCTTCACAGGCTCTGCTTCGGTTCTACCTCCAGATTCCTACCTTGAATTCCTGCCTTGACTTCCCTCCATGATGGACTGCAATCTGTGAGGTGAAATAAGCCCTTTCCTCCCCAAGATGTTTTCCATTGGCGTTTTCACAGCAGTCTGAACCTCACTAAGCCACTATGGTGTGCTGCCTCATGGTAGTCTAGAACCAGATGAACTAACCTCAGGTGAAACTGCCAGCTGTGTGCCAAAGTAAACCCTTCTTCCTCAGATGGCATCTCAGATACTTTGTCACAGTCATGAAAGCTGTCGGCACTGGCCAGGGCTTCTTTACATTTTGATTTGCCACTCTTACTTAAAATTTGGAATTGCTTAGCCTTAAAAAAAATGCAGTTTAAGTTTTTAAAAATGCCTTTTAATACTGAAAGGTTTGTTTTCTTTTTGAGACCAGGCTCTTATATAGTACAAGCTGGCTTTTACTACATACATACCCGAGGATGACCTTGAACTCCTAACCCTTTATCCTCCAACTCTTGAAATGCTGGGTTAGGGTTAGGGCCACTACACCTGACAGGTTTTTAAAGCCCTTACATTTTGCTAGGCTTCTTTCAGCTTGAGTCATACTTCTCTTAGGACTTTCCCGTGGACATTGCTAGTGTTCACTATTTTCTGACTTCATGTGCCTCACTTTTGAGTCTTGTCGACATTTCTTTAAGGTGTTTATTGCTGTTTCATGCACATCTTCAATACTACACCATTGATCCTTGCTTCTAGCCTTCCATGGAGACAGACTTGTTTGGAGAAACTCTCTATTCTATTTATTCCTGTGAGAATACTGTTTAGTATGTTGGACATGGGCTTTCCTGAAGTCACTCTAAACTTTTCAGTATAAATTTGTCTTCTCATTTTACTTGTATGGGTGTTTTGCCTGCATGTATGTGAGTGCACCATATGCATGCAGTGCCTGCAGGGGCCAGGCAAAGGCATCACTTCCCTCGTGTCTGGAGTTACAGACAGTATGCACCGTCGTGTGTGTGCTGGAAACTGAGCCTGGGGCCTCTGCAAGAATACCAAGTGCTCTCGACTGCTGGGCCGTCATCCAGCCCTGTATAGAAAGCAGGGCACGGTGGTGCATGCCTTTAATCTTAGACCTGGGAGGCACAGGCAAGCAGACCTCTGTGAGTTTGAGGCCTGCTCTACATGGCGAGTTCCAGGACAGCCAGGGCTACATAAAGAGCCTGTCTCAAAAAATAGAAAAAAAATTAAATTATAAATGCCAGTGCCACTTGACTTCTGTCTATCTAGAACAGCTCAGCTCTTGACACTGAAAGCTCCCAGGTGGTAGGGCACCTTAATAAGAGGGTGGCTAAAAAGTTCCCTCAAGTTAGCCTTCAGCGTCCCTCTCTGTCCCCTCTCAGCAGAGCTGGAGGGCTGCTAAATTGATTCTAAGATTTCATCACATGGTTAAGCAGAAATAAGTTTATTCAAGAGATAAAACCAAATAGGCTTTTATAGGCTATCCTACCCCACTGTACTATAGTGACATACACAAAAGGCCTACCGTCAGAGAAGTACATACAAGAACAAGACAGACATGTCGGATGCCGTTGTTTGTGCAAATATTGTTTAAACTGCAGAGAAACTATTCTGATGAGCGTGCTTGTCTCCGTTGGTTCCAGAGAGGAGCAGGCTTGAACAGGTGAAAGGAAGCAGGATCTGTTCAGCCTCTGACGAGAGCACCAGTGTTGTGATGAGGACAAAACGAGGATGAGGAGTTCAAGGAAACAGCGCCGTTTTGTTCAACAGGACAGTGTGCTGTTTGAGTAGCAGGGTCTGGGCCAGTGGATCGCAGCAGTTGCTCCTGAGCTGCCCGCTGAGGCCTGGGTCCCTCTGAGAACTAACACTGTGCAGAGCCCCTGGAATCATCCTCACGAGGAGAGACTGTTAGTCCTCTTAGGAGCTTTGCACATCTCTGCTGCCTGAAGGGAGGTCCTGGGTATCCTCAGATCTGAAGCAGTCCTCCTGCTGGTAGCCCTGGAGAAGCTAGGCTGAAAGGTCTGAGTTTAGCCAGAATTGTAGAATATGGCTTTCAGCATTAGATGTGGATGGCAGAGCTTGGGTTAATAAATTAGGCCATAATACTGTCCCAATAGCAGCTGCAAGGGAGGCATTAAACTGTCTGTAGCTACTCAAGGGCGGTCCACAGGTGAATTAAAATAACCCAAGTTCTGCTCATAAGCAGACATCAACATTTATTTTGCAAATTTATTCCTTTGAATAGTGTTTTGTTTATACTTGCTAAACTCCTTGGAATCTGTCTTGGCATGTAGGGCTTTCCCACTCTGCCATCCAGTACAAATGGTCCTGGAAAATGTTAAAGCTAGGGATCAGAAGTCTGGCAACATCCTCCAACGCTAAAGTCTTCTGAAGAACCAGCTTGGCCTTTCATCCTTCCCTCTAAGGGAATCCTATGTCCACACTCCGGTTGTATCCCCTCCTGTCCCTGGAAATAATTAACGATGTGGTCTTGATCTTCAAACATCTGCACACAAAAGCTGCTGCCAGAGCAGCCTGTTTAAAGAGCTGCTGAGACAATACAAGGCAAGAAACAAGAACATTAAACTATTGGCTTCATCCTCAAATGTCTTTGAAAAGATAATTCTCCCTGTCATGGCCTTCAGTCCACTTTCTACTTGGCTGCTCCATCAGCTCTGTAGTTTTGTTTTTCTTCAGGAAATCGCCAGGAAATGCTCCTCCTGCATTCTTGGTTCAGGTTCACAGGACCATGGCTTCCCACACTTGGGTTGGCTTCTCTGTGTTCACTGTGTTGAGGATGATGTGGTTTTGATCATACTGCGCACCCCCTGGGTGAAAGAAAAGAAGTAAGAGCTGTGCCAGGGGAGAGGGAACAAGTGTTGTCAAAACACTGGAAGAGCACAAGACACCTGGGAGTAACAGTCCTGTAGGGAAAGAGCAGGGAGGGAAGCCCTGGCATCTAGGATGAGGCTGGCTTGCCAGGTTGAGTTTGTGTGTGTGGCCAAAATCCTTCCTGGGACCAGCAACTGCACACAGCCTACCTTGTCTCGCTTTTCTACCCAGCTGTAGAGGCCAGGGTAGCTACTATCACTATATCTGAAATGGGGGCAACAGAGGGAAGTCTAGAGAAAGGAGAAAAAGCAAAGACGCTGTAAAATGGGATTGGGGAGATCTTGGGATTTGAGGTCAGTGAGGGGTGGGCAGGCACAACTGGTGGCTGTGGAGAGGTAGTCAAGAGGCAGTGGGTTCCGCATGCAGAATAAAAAAAGGCTACAATTTAGCTAAAGGTTTGAATGACACCCCAAAGCATACAGAGGACACAGAAGACACCCCCCCACACACTTTTGGAAACTTGGGTGTGTAAAGTAATGCTGGGTACTGCTGTAAGAACCCTGTTTTCTCACCAGGGTGCTTGAAGGGGCTTATCCACAGGCGCTTACTGAAAACGTGAGGCACGTCAGTGTGAGAAGCAGCCTGTACCTTCTAGCAATAGAAGAATCACTAAAACAGAAAGGGTTATCAGATTTTTCCCAGTGTGGAATAAACTTCCTTTCTGATGCCTTATCTGCTTCAGCAGAAGCCTCTCCACCAAGGACCCTGTGGAAATGAAAATCTGCATTTGGATGCATGGCACAGATTCATGTGCCATCCTCAGATAAGGAGAAACAACATTCATCTCTCCTTTACAACATTTAGAAGAAAAGAGTGCAAAAAAGCATCTGGAGAAGAAAGTCATCTCTTCATCCTTACGAAACAGCTTAGAGAGTCACTCAGCACCAAGAGCTCTCCAAGCTGGGTGTGGTGCAGCGCACAGGGCAAGGAAAGACCCTTCAGCCCCCAGCCAATCCTGCGCGCTCCATCAAGAGAACACATTCGCTGGCTGGAGAGAATTCGGCTCCGCAGTTAGAGAACAACTTGTTCTTGCAGAGGACAAGATTCCTAGCACTGACATCGCAGCTCAAACCCATCCACAATTCCAGTTGTGGGGAACCCAGTGTCCTCGTCTGACCTCAGAGGACACCAGGCACTCAGTGTGCACATACACGCAAGTGAGTAAAACCCTCATGTACATTAATATATCTTAAAAAAGAAATTTAAACACAAAAGACTCCAACAGTTCAGAAAATATTAAGGATGCAGTGTCTTTTTTTCATTCTTGTGTTTACTCTAGTGCCATGAGAATCACAAAACCTACGAAGTTCTTGAGAAATCATTTGACTAATCATTTCTTTTTGCCTTTGAGAAGAATTTAAAACTTTTTTTCCATTTAGAAAACATATATTTCTGTTTGCCTATCTGATACGGAAGACAGTGTAGGACGGATGGGTGAATAGTTAAATGTCTGTAAAACCAAAGCACAAATACCCCTCTTCTTGCCACTTTTTTAGAGACAGGTAGGAAGATGGTAAGTTCTTGGACGTGCTCCTGAAGGCCATGTCTCAGGCCACCTCTCCCAGGAGTCCTGACATGCCTGTGGCTCCTGTGTATTCTGAGGTAACATCACGCCTGCCCATCTGCCTGAGAAGGGTGCTCTTGTCACAGGTATAGTTGAGTTCTTGGCACACAGGACTGAGGAGTAATTTGAAAAAAAAAAATTACATCCTAGTTAAAATAAATAGTATTCCCTTAAATAGCAGCTTATATTAGAAAGATGCTGCCTGGTATGGCTCGTAACCCCACAACTTGGCTGAGGCAGAAAGAGCAGAGATTTAAGGCCGGCATGGGGGACAGAAAAAGGTTATTGCCCGCGGTTACCTCTTTTGTATTGGTTAATTTTTAGTTCCCATGTCTGACATAGTAGTTTGACTTGCCTGTTTAGCACACAACCCTCCTAGGCTTTTGATGTCTTCTCATTAGAGAGGGAGTCAGGTCCACTATTGTCATGGGCTACCGGTCTGGAATGATACTCCAGGGTTCACTAAAACGGCTCACTCCGATATACAAGGCAAGAAGAACGACTTGATCCTGTCAGCCTCGCGCAGTATTACTAGGTAACAAATGAAAACCACAGGCTCCTCCCAAGTACAGAAGAGCAGAGCCTCCTGTCTGCATTTCTCCTGCCAGGGTGCTGGCCATGCAACCTGCGTGTGTCCAGAAGGTGGCGCCATTTCCCCACATTCTGAGAGAGGTTCAGGGGACCGAGAAAGTAACGGTGCAGTAGACACTGAGAACCCACAAACCTCCGGCCAGTACCCTCCTCCAGAGGGCGCGACTGATACCTAGTGAACTTTAGGGGGAGGCCACAAAGAGGAGTCTCACAGAGAGAAGAGCCAGCCATTGTCTTCACTTTGGTTCCAGAGCCTGGCACACAGTGAAGACTAATAAAAAAGAAGAGAAAAGCCCTAAGGATTGCAGTGACCTTGACCCTGGACACATCGCTGAGAAACAAAGGTTTGCTCAGCTGATGTACTCAAACACCTCATCTTTCCAGTTAGTTACAGCTTTCTGGGACCAAGCATTCTAGCACCCAGCTAGGATCCTAGCCTCTCGTGGTTTGGACACTTGGCTTGTTCCGGCATCATGAATGGCCCTACAGGAATGAAGGCCAGCGTGGGTCAGTACTTCAAAACGGTTCTCATCTGTGAGACGGGCCTCTCGTCTGACTATGCATGCAGTTTGGGAGGCACGCCATCTACAGCTGTTCACTTCTCACACCCAAGGGTTCCACGCGCCTCTTCTGTGCAGCTTCTAACCCCCGGAGTCTGCAGTCACATTACTCAAGGTTTGATGCCTCTGCCATCATCTAGCCTCATGTGTTTGCCTTCCCGGGTGCCAGTCAGCTCCTTGGCCTCTTTGTGTCTAATCTCACTGGTAAGTGGGCTGGCCACCCTACCTACCTGGACCACTGGGATTACGAAGCATTTCTGCTCCCTATGCAGTTACCAATGCCCTTGCGATTGTCCATGCCTTGTCTTCTGTTATCCAAAAGCGTCTTAAGGACCAAGCCGCCACTATTTCTTTTCCCTGACTTACTCATTTTCAGTGACAGCTGTGGTTCCGAGCCCTGGGTAAGTATGGGTTTAGAAGCGTGGGGAGTGCACTGTGGCCACAACCAGTGCGCTGTTACGTCCTTTCCTGGCGGGGACTAGAGACCGTATCAACTGGTGAAGGCCCCTGCTGTGGCAGAGGCCATACTACAATTCCAGAATTTAGGAGGCTGAGGTGGGTGGGCTGCCCAGAGCTCAAGGGCAGTCTAGGCTAAAGAGTGACGCAAAAGTGAAAAAACTAAGGTAACTATAGTGAACAAATAAATTGTACATTATCTCAGTGCCATGACTAAACTAGCCCGCATTTACTTGCAAACAGCAGCGTGCCCGCTCACTGTCTGTCCCTATATTGTTGGGGTTGGTTTGTGAGCTGTGATTTAAAACCCTCACCAATTGTACGATTCTTAGACCATCACTATCAACAACACCTAGGAAGCTGTTAGAAAGCCCACCTCCAGACCTCTGGATGACGTATAGAAATCTGTGGGGGTTTGTTAGTTTGGTTGGTTGATTGGTTTTGGTTTTTCGAGGGAGGATTTCTCTCTGTAGCCCTGGCGGTCCTGGAATCACCCTGCAGACCAAGCTGGCCTTGAACTCACAAAGATCCACCTGCCTCTGCTGGGATTAAAGGCAATTGCCACCACTGCCCAGCTAGTAATCTGTGTTTTAACAATACCCCTACCCCCCCCAGATGACCACAGACCTAACTTTCTTCCCAAGCACTATTAGTTCACTTTAGATTAGCTTCACTAAAACTTCATTAATTTGCATTGAAGTCCTCCAGGCTGTATGTGAGGGCTATTTTAGTTATCAGCTTGACTGCATACAGAATTAACTAAAACCCAGCCTGACTGGGCACACCTGTGAGGGCTCTCTGCTTAATTAAAGCATTTGAAGTGAGAAGATGACCCCCTTCTAGTCCAGTCTTTGAGGTGGGAAGCCCCACCTGTAACCTGGGCCACACCTGCTGGAAGCTCATATAACAGGTTCTCAACAGCTCCCTAAGACCATCAGAAAGCACAGATGTTTATGTGACTATTCGTAACAGTAGCAAAGTTACAGTTATGAAGTAGCAATGAAGGTAGTTTTATGGTTGGAGGTCACCACAAACAAAGAACTGTGTTAAAGGTCACAGTATTAGGAAGGCTGAGAATCACTGCCATGTAAGGACATGGAGTAAGGAAGCCTCCCTCTTTGCCTTGCTCTAGCTCTTACTGGCAAGTCCATTCCTTCACTGGCATTAGAACCTACCTCTTCAGGGTTGCAGCATATACTGAAGACCAGCTAAGACATCTAGCTTCATGGACTAAACAACTACTGGGTTCTTGGACCTTCCATTCATAGGCAGCCATTGTTGGATATGTTGACCACAGTCTATAAATTATTCTAACAAATACCCTTTCTATAGATAGATAACCCTAGTATTCGGTAATTCCTTCTAGAATTTAAATTTTATTAATGAAAAGCTATCTTTCTGTACATGAGAACCATCAACCACACTGACCAAATAAGATCACAGCCTAACACCATTATAAAAACTGCAGATGTAGCTCTGTGAGCACATGCTTAGCATATGTGAGAGGCCTTGATTCAATTCCCAGAACCAAAAGCCCAGTCCTTGGCACCCAGCAGTATATTAGCACCACACCCAGCGTTTCACAATAGGCTTTTCCCTAACTGAAGAAGGGAGCATCACAAGGAAAGACATGTTCAAGATGGTCCTCACCTTTCACATCCAAGACCAAGTTTGGTTTCAACTTGCTGTAGATCCTGCCATCCGACTTCATGCACCAGAACTGACTGTCAGCGTTTTGATAGAGGGCCAGTCCCAGCTTAGAGCCGGACGTCACGAGGCTGCCCACAATTGTCAGGCAGCAGTCTTCGGCTATCTGCTCAGGAAAACACAACAGGCCATCTCAGGACACGCACTCGGCCTCACAAACTGACGTAGAAACCTGGTCGTCATCCCTGGCTGGCTTTATCCCACAGGAGCCATTTCATCTGCTGGCTGAAATGACTGAAGCCAAACAATAGGCCCTTCACTTCAGAAGACAGGAGCCACGGTGAGTTTTCAATCCTCATGCACTGCAAGACTGGCCCCTGTAAGACTCTTGCTATTAAGAGCAGCCTCAAGGGTTGGCGGTTAACATTGGCTGCCCATTATGAGGCACCTGTGTTCAATTCCCAGCACCCACATGCTAGCTAACCACCAAAATCCCGGTCCCAGGGATCTAATGCCCTCTTCTGGCCTCCATGGACAACCATGTGCAAGGTGCATTCATGCAGGCAAAATACCCACACACTGAGGCTTAGGGAAAAAAGAGGAGCCATGGGTCAGTAAACTGCCCACCGTGACCCTGTCACAGTCAGCGTGCTGCATGCTGTGAGTCTGCAGCTCATGCTTGAGTGTTCAGCTCATGTCTGCTCTTCTCTGTAGCTGCACTGGAGCTGTCGCAAAATGCACCCCCCCAAAAAAAACCAAAAAACAAAACAAAAACGAAAACAACCTGGAGTTACATTCACTGGCTCCTTGGCTTTCTGTCATGAGAAACATCTAAGATTTTCTAAGTTGGCATGCTATCTAGGTATAACAAGTAGAAAAATGCAAATGCAAAACAGGGTGAGTTAATGCAAGAGGTAACGAACAGTTACACTGCCCTGCAGTGAAAGCTTATAAAAGTGGACGGTTGTGGGCAGGGGCATGGTTCAGTGGGACAGTGCTCTGCTAGCGTGCACACACACCTATGCTGGTGAAAGCATTGTGATCATCTGTGATATCTCACTTTGTCTCCTTGGCCTACTGAAATGAGATATTAAATAACATCACTGAAACGTTAGCATTGCGGAGGGCACTGCTTTCTTGCATTGAGATGAAGGCAGAAGTTTCTTTTCATTTCCCATCCTCCAGCCACCCCTGCCTCTCCCAATGTCTTCTGTGTGCCTAAGCAGTACCTCTGCTTAAAAAGGCACGATTCTTCCCCAGGCACAACAGGCCTAAGAACGGGTGTGCTCCTGCTGACTCACAGGCACCAAGTCTTTCAGGTGTCAGGAGCAAACAGACAAGCTCGTAAAGCTGGGGGGTGGGGGGAGATGCCCACAGCAGTGCATGTGCTTGTCTTGTGAAACCTGGCATGGCTTTAACGCCCGCTGTGGCAGGAGTGATTGGAGCACAAGGGCCACTTCCCATTCTACAGCGGGTGACCATTAGGAATGGTGCCGCATAGCCCATGCCGTGCCTCTCCACCCTCCTCCTCCTCTGCAGAGTTCTCCAGAATGGAACCAATCCTGGCAGTGATTTCTGACACACAGATGTTCTAGGTTATGGCTCTGAGCAAACTGACCCTCCCTTGCTGGGTCAGCCCTGGATTCCCTTCATATGATAAGTTCCCAACCCTGATTCTGTCACATCTGGGAAATGTTTTCACGGGGAAAAGAAAAACCTTCTAGTTTATTTTTGGAAGGTCTCTGGGAACTGTGTCACAGCATCCACCTGAAAAGGCCCCAGGCCCAGTAAGGCAGTGTCTGTGCAGCCCCTGATGCTCACCCTGCATTTGATGCAGCCTTCTTGATAGATCCAAATCTGATCGTCGGCACCAACATCTTCCATGACCTGGACTCTGAGAAGCTTCAGGTCCTCCAAGTTCCCATTGGTTGACATGAACAGCCCTGTTGCTTTGTTTCGAAGTCTGAAGTAAATTCGTTTCTAGAAGGCAAAACACCAGCGACACTCACCGAGAGCTGTGCTGTTGGAAGAACTGAGCCACTGGCATCTGGAAGCATGCCACATGGAGCATACCCAGGGCCACGTGCTGAGGGCCTCAGTGCTGTTCTCAATGCCGAGAGTCTGAGGACATTCCAGGGTGACCGAGGCAGGGACTGTGCCAAGTGGACAACCAGAGCTGATACATGCACATGAGCTGCCCTTTCTGAAATACCCATCATGCCTCTCGATGCCATGAACTTGATGTCCAAATAGTGTGGGGAGAGGAGCCAGTGTCAAGCTTTGAATTGAAACTAAAAGGCTGAGCTATATTTACAAAAATATTTTTCGAGAAGTCTTTGCACAGCACGGAGGGGAATTTCACATACCTGAACAAAGGGCCGTAGAGAACCTATTTGGCGGCAGCCACTGAACTCATACCAATTTGGTACTTCTGCAGGAGACAGCAGGAACTGTCGGCCTCTGTAATTGCTATATTCATAAGTAACCCATCTGAAAAGAGGACAAACCACAGCTGATGACAACTTCCACTTGCTGGCGGGCCTTGACAATTTGCTTTCAGAATGCTGTAAGCTTCCTTCCTTTCTTTCCCTTTTCTGTTTTTGTGACAGAGTCTCTTTATGTATGCCTGGCTGTCCTGGAACTCAATATATAGACCAGGCTGGTCTGCCTCTGCCACTCAAATACTGGGATTATCATGCCCAGCTCAGGACATTTTTAATTCTGAGCTTTAAATACACATTGAAGGGAAAATAAGCCTACATTCTGGACTACTCAAAGCTATTTCTTGATAAATAGTGAATTTTTGGAGGATCAGAAGTACTTAAGTATTTATGTCAGAATCCATTCTGAGACAGGGATAAGCTTTTTCCCTCCAATAAAGAATGAAATAGAGATGCTCTGTCAGCAGGGCTCTGCAGTCCTTTCTGAAAGTTGTTCATAAATCATCTTCAGGCTAAGGATCCTTACTGAAAACATTAACATTTACAAAGTTTTCATGAGCATACCGGTGAATGTAATGACTGGATAAAAATAAATTCTTCACATGTGGAGAAAGGAAGGTCTATGAAGCAAAAAGTATGTGTGGAGCCATGATAGAACTTGTTACTTTGATGCTAACTAAAGATACATTTTAAGACAATTAGAAAACATTCTTTTTGGTTGTTGTTTAAAATAAGGGCCACCTTCCCCAAATCCCAAAAGTGCTATGCTAAGTTCCCCCACTCACACACTGGACTGTACACCTGGAAACCCTACAGACTGAGGACCCCACAATCCTGCTTTGCCGATCATTGGAGAAGGATGTTCTCTACTGTAAACCCTAGAACTTTAAGTGTAAACATTTCATCTCTCTTATAAAATAGTCATAATTTACTGAAAACAATTAAAAACTTCAGTCCTAATAACTCCTTGATTATTTTTAGTGAGTGTGGTATAGCCCATCTGTCCACAATATCTGTCCCTTCAATATCTATGCATCTCAGAATGTATCACCCGTTATTTTAATAAAAGAAAAATGTTCTTCATAGACAAATGTATTGCATTGCTATGTATTTATTTATGCCCAATTCAGTTTTAGGATTATTCAGAGATAAAAAGCAAAATCTTCCCAAGTTTAAGAATTGGCTGGTGGAGCTAAGCATGGTGATGCATACATTTAATCCCAGCATATGAAAGACAGATGTGGTGGATCTCTGAGGTTGAGGCTAGCCTGATCTGTATAGCAAGTTCCAGTCTAGCCAAGACTCCACAGAGAGACCCTGCTTAAGAAAGAAGAAAAAAGATAGATGGATAGATATGGTGGAGTTGCTACTTTTTGCTTTATTATTTTGTTAGTGTGTGTGTAGATGATGGGGACATGCCATGGCATGGATGTGGAGGTCACAAGACAACTTTGTATAGTCAGTTCTCTGTTCTAGGGACTACACTCGGGTCATCAGGCTCACATAGTGAATGTCTTTTATTCACTGACCCCATCACCTTGCTGCACCTTCCCAGTTGACTTAATAACTTATACAGTATCTACAATCAAGGGCAAAAGTCTACCCTTTGCTCTAAAATCAAAGGGCATGGTCTTTCCAGCCTTTCAGAGGATTGAGAAGAATCTAGTTCTCTCTTAAAAAAAAAAAAAAGCACCATGAATTCACCGAGTACGCCGTTGAGAAGATTCCCCTGGGGATTTTGCGTCCTTACCCTAACCTTAAGCAAAAGGTCTGGATTCACGCATGACTGGTGCTTTACACAGGCTTAACGTACTGAGATAAATATGTCATGGAAGTGTGTAATGCTCACCCACACTGAGAGTCAAAGACTGCCTGCCAGTTTGCTGACGGCGCTGCAATGTGCATTGGAAGTTTCCCAGTGTTGTCCCTTCTTGGCACATACATTCACTTCATTCAGTCACTTAATGATGATATTCTTTTAAGTTTCCATTATGAGGAAATGGAGGTGGACATAGAACGAGATGGTACACTTTGGGGGGTGTATATGTATGTATTCATATGTACATATTTTTTAAATGTGCTTCACAGGAAAAGCACATCTATGAAAGGAAGAAAAAGAGACACCGTCTGTTTTAGTGGATCAACAAGTAGGTAACTCACTCACATGCCACCAATGACCTGGACAGAGCGTATCTGAGTGTTGAATCCCATGGATCGGAGATTGACTGTTTCAGCATTCAGTTCAATCTTTTTTCCTTTGAAGTTTTCTCTTTCAAAAAGAATAATTGTTGGTTCAGAAAATTCCTGTTTGGGGGCAAATTTGCTCATTTGTTAATAATGCAAAGCTTCTGTGGATAGCCTGAAGCTGGTAAGACATTGTCTGCTCTCAAGGAAAGGCACAGGACCCTGCCAGGATTTACCTATTTATAAACTCAGCCAATCAGGATGTTGCTAGCCTGCAAAGTTGAAGGAAGGAGAGGAGGGGAGGAACCTTTTCTATTGCATCTAAAGGCAGGTTAAAAAAGACCACAGAAAAGCAGGGACACAGAACAGCCCATGGCAATATACGTGGAATGAAATTTACTTTCATCTTGCAGTTTTTCAGTGAGACGAGGCTGGAAAGCCACAGACATTAACAGCGAGGGCCAGAAGGCCTTGGTAGCCTGGTGTCTAGTGGTGATACAGTAGTGCCATTTAGCCTAGTAGCCTTCCCCTCACAGGTATTTCTGGTGTCTGAAATTTGGTTGGGTTGGGTGGTTTGGATTTCTGAGTCTATATTGGATGTTTGGGCATTCATGGTAGTGAGTCATAAACGTGAGCCCACTTTAATCGCCAGGATTAAAGGATTCTATAGACTCATGTTCTCAAACCCCCTCATAGGAGCTATTGTCAGGAGGGGACAAAGACCACAGGTAGAAGCCACAGGCATTTTTGAGAGGACAGCAGCATCCAACTTATTTTCAGATAAAAGTTGAAGTTTATGTTTCTTGTCACAATTACAGACCCTCGGCCCCTAGGCCCCTAGGCTCCAATGATAACATTTCCAAGATCTCAAATGACACATCAAAGAAGCACACAGGGATCACAGTTATTTCCCAACCTGCTTCAGGCTGTGTAGCAAGGGTGAGACATATTACTGTTCATCTATGTTGATGTGCCCTGACATGCAGGACGAGTCTGGCTGCCCTCAGCTAACGGCAGGGTAGCGTGTGAAGGTGGGTCCCATGGTCTAGGATGTAGAATATAACACACAGGAGGGAACCAGTGCAGGATTACTAATTTGTATGATTATATGTACAGATGACATGCCGATAACATCCTAAACATTCAAATTTACTGTCAGAAATAATTTAAACAATTTTGAGGTGTTATGGTACAGTTGAAAATGCATCAGGCAGAGGGTATGGCTCAGTCATGCAGTGTTTGCCTAGCATGCATGAGGGCCCAATGTTTGGTCCCCAGCAAGACACAAGCCCCTAACTCAGATACATAGGATGCCTCATCTCATTCTGGGTAGATCTCCATAATAGAAACTTAAAAGGCTACCATCTTTAAGTGACCAAATGATGTAAATATATGTGCCAAGAAGGGAAACTTTCAATAAATATTTTTAGGTAGCTTTTAGAATTCTGGGCACATTAATGTGTGTGTGTGTGTGTTTTAGTCTTCTTTGATGACCTGGCCTGTTTTATTTTGAAACAGGTCTGGGCCCAAATTCACTATGTGGCCAAGTATGACTCTGAACTTCTGATTCTTCTCTTTCTACCTCCCAAGCGCTGAGAATTCAAGTGTGTGTGGTGCTAAGGATCAAGCCAGGGCTTCCTCCATCCAGGCAAGCCCTCCATCAGCTGGGCCACATCCCAGTCTTTATCTATAAGCTGATGACTCTGCATTACTCCAGGTTTCATTGCTGATGCTTTCCTGTCTCAACAGCATCTTATTATTTAAAGAGGCCAGCAGGCCAAGGTGCTGGAAAGCCAACACACACATTCTCCCTACATTTAAGACTAAAATCATAGGGATGTTTAAAGTATTTTATGAGACTAGCTACCAAAAGCAAATAAAAATTTCCTAAACTATAGACACGCCTAGACTTAAGTATATGAACATCATCCTCCGGTTTTATTGTACTGAATATATCGTTTTGATTGGCTCAGATGAAAGATATGTTCAAAAGGGGTACTGTCACTTGGATTAGAACACAGTTGATAGCCTGGGTTAATGGAGAACTTGAAGCAGGACTAAAAAGAGGAGGCTCAGTGAATAAGATCATTTGCTGCTCTTGCAGAGGACCTGGGCTTAGTTCCTAGTGCCCACATGACAGCTTACGACCACTATAACTCCAGTTCCTGAGGACCCTAAGTCATCTTCTGGCCTTTGCAGGCATTGATATGACATACAGGCAAAACACCCATACACATAAAACATTTAAAAAGAGCAGAGTAACAATAGACTGAACCACAGGAGTTCCTGAAAATTAGTAACGAGAGAATAGGATTCTGAAGAAAGAGATTATTCTCTTCCTGGGATTCAACGGAAACCCCAAATGACAAGTAAGGACAGAGACCAGCCACTAACAGTGAGATATAAATCAACTCATTTCATCAAGCTTGCACAGCGTGGGAGGGAGGAACTCTTGATCTGCCATGACTTTGTCAGCACAGAGTGAAGTGCTGGTCCACACTTGGGAATACACCCTGGATAGCCTGGGAGACCCCTTCCCACACAGGTCCACAGGAATTCAGGAAGCAGTGGTGGCAGAACATGAGACAGAGTCAAAAAACTAAATGTGCAAGCAACAAAATAGACAGCTCTTTTAAACAGTAACATTGAGGTCTGAGTTATGTCCTGTAACGAGTGAGAACTATAGCATAGTGATGACATAAAATTAAAGCTTCTACATATACACACACACACTTTTTAAAAGCACGAATTTTACAAGAATATTCAAGCTGTGTCCATAAAACACAAAAAATGGCTGTGAAGGGGAGAGGAACAGAAATATGAGTTAGGAAAAAGAAAGGGAGTGGGGGGAAAAGATGGCAGAGGGGCTGAAAACGACTAGATGGCTGTTGTGGGTGTAAATAATGAATGAATGTCCCGGGTAAGAAGCCAGAGAAAGAGCAAATAAAAGATCTGGTTTTAACAGACAGAAAAAACACAAAAGCTGGGGGTGGAGAGATGGGTCTGTGGTTAAGAGCACTTGCTGCTCTTCCAGAGGACCTAATTCAGTTCTCAGTTCCCACTTCTGGTGGCTTTGAGTCTCCTGTGGCTCCAGTCCAGGGGACCATTTGCCTTCTTTCGGCCTCTGGGAGCATCTGCACAAATGTGTGCATGCATACACACAGAGGCACACATACACATAAGAAAAAATAAATTTAAAAAAGAAGAACAAAATCTCGAGGGTAGAAAGCTCTGGTCTGGTGCAGCTGTAGTCTGCGGAAGTCCTAGCTGCTGGCTTCCTTGCTCTAACCCTCAGCGATGCGAACAGTGCACGCCTGTGCCACCATGTCATACTCACAACATCTATAAAGCGAAGAGACTTCAGGGTTGCTCCAGGCAGGCATCCCATTGCAGAGAGACAAGGATAGTGGCCTTCTTCCAGTACATACTGATTGCCAGAGAAATTTTCTCCATCATAAGCAACCCAGCTATAATAGGAACAAACACACAGTATGAAATATATATAATCCTATTTAGAAATCTGATTTTTATGCCAAGCCCAGTAGTGTACCCCTTTAATCCCAGCATTTGGGAGGCAGAAGCAGATGTATCTCTGTAAATTCAAGGTCAGCCTGGTCTATACAGTTCCAGGAAAGCCAGACATACACAGTAAGACCCTGTCTTTAAAAAAGAAAAAAAAAAGATGAAAGAAAGAAAAGAAATATGATTTCTAGAGGTACTTGCTTTAAAACAAGCCTAAATCTTCTAACTGATTTTTTTTAAAAGTATCTAGATATATTTGCTGAATTTCACCTCATGGCAATTTAATGTGTCTAGGTTAGCTAACTTACTAGGTGGGAAGGGAATGTGGCTTTGTTTTTTCTTTCCCACCTCCCACTGTGTTCCTATCCAGTGTGGTTTCTCTAGATTTCCTGGCTGCCTTGAACTCACTTTGTAACTGAGGCAATTCCTCGAACCTGTGATCCCCCTGCCTCAGTCTCCCAAACAGCTGGGATTAAAGGCCTGAGCCACCAGGTCCAACTTCGTTTACTGAAAACGTCCTTCCTTACCCTTTCCTTGTTCCTAACACCTGGGCCTGGGCTAGAGTGGCTTGCCATGCTCCCCTAAAGATGCTGACGCTTTCATATTTCAATCTAACAGATGTGCACTGAGGACTGACTGCATATTGGGCACTGTCCTGTTGCCCAAGACATGACAAGAGCAACACTGTCCCTGATCTCTTGAAGATACTCTGGCAAGCTGAGACAGATGATAAACAATAAAAACTGCATGTGTCTGGCGGTAGGAAATGAAGCGGGATAGAAGAAGGTTGGGGTGGGATGGGTGAGTGAGCCAGGAAACTGAAACACTTCCTCTCTCCTGGTGCTCGGTTAATCTGACACCAAGCCGGCGCTCTTCCACTGTTTGGCTCCGAACCACACCAACTATAATATTAAAGCACCATCGCTACCATTAGGCTTAACCCTGGCCTCTTTCTAGATGGCGTCAAGGTTTCCTCGGTTGCTCTCATTCTTATGAAGCTTTTATAAGATGACTGCTTTTCGCGCAACACTGTGGGTTCACTGCCCCTGACCCCCAGCCTGTCACTTTGTAGACAATGCTGACCTCAAACTCACAGATCTGCCTGCTTCTGCCTCAGGAGTGCTGGCTAGGATTAAAGCCATGTGCTACCATGCCCCAGGCTATTTTTTTTTTTTTTACGATTTATTTAGTTGTGTATATGAGTGGTCTATCTTTCTGTATAACAGAAGAGGGCATCATATTCCATCTCAGATGGTTGTGAACCACCATGTGGTTGCTGGAAATTTACCTCAGGACCTCTGGAAGATCAACTAGTGCCCTTAACAGCTAAGGCGTCTCTCCAGCCCCCATTTGTGTTTCTTTATGAACCCATGGACCCATCAAACTCTGTATTTGCCCACGGGGAGTCAGATCCACTCTCTCCCCTCGTCTAGGCTGGCTTCATTTCTGCCACCACCATTTCTGCTCTCTCTGCCAGGGTGTTGACTCTTCACCTGCCTGCCATGCTGACCCTACTCTTGTCTTCCTTACCACCACCACCCCCCCAAAAAAATCTGTCTTAGGAGGTGCTTAAGATCCCCCCAGATCCCCCCTTTTACAGAGGCTGGAGCAGGTACACAGTACAGAACTGGTCTGAATCCTGCACACTGAGGATGCTTCTGCATCCCATCTTGCCATGCACATCCCATGACCTCTGACCCCAGATGCTACAAAGCAAGCTTCCCAACTGATGCAGTGATTTCCCAGTACCAGCCACCCACAGTGGCCAGGGAAGACTTGCAAGCATGTGACTTCTCTAGCCTAGTGATCTGCCTCTGCCCCTCTCGGTCAGCTTACCTGCCTCCCAGAACTCTGCAAGACTTAGTCAGAAATGAATCGTCAATTTGATTTATGGTCTCTTCAAAACTCTGACTTTGACCTCGGAACTGTGGTTCTGAAAACAAGTGAATCTTTAAAAAATGGAAGAGAAACAGAAAAATTATCTTCCTGAACATGTTCAGATTATTGGTTTTTAGTTTTTTTTTTAATTTTTATGTGTATGCACATTTTGCCTGCATATTTAAATCTGTGCACTACGTTTGTGCCTGGTGCCTATCGAGGCCAGCAGAGGGTGTTAGGCCCTCTGGGACTGTGGTTTAGACAGTTGTGAGCTGCCACATGTGTGCTGGGGGTAGAACCTCTGGAAGAACAGCCTGTGCCTTTAACCTCTGAGCCACCTCTCCAGCCCTTAACTCAGTTCTGCCCCAGACCTGACGCGCTAACTCTGAGTTAGAGTAAACTGGTATGAATGTTATAAACCCTTTCATTTTCTTCTAGGTCACCAGTGATCAGTTAGAGACTTTGGCTGTACCATTCCTGAGCATTTAATTTAGAGGCATCAAAGGCCAGTGGAACAACAGAGGGAACTTTCTGAAGAACTCCCTGCTCTTACAAGCTATGAGGCCTGTTAAAGCTTTATTGTGGCCAAAGGCGATTGTTCACAGGTTCTAACATTAACGATAGATAAGATCGGGAAGCATGCAGTCTGGTTTCCCTCCCTCTCCAAGGATGATACTTGCTGACATTTAGAATCTCTATATGCCAATAAAAGAGGTTACAATGGTATTTATGCTTCTGTACATAATTATAGCTGTCTGAATACTTACATTAAAAAGCCTAAATAACAAAAGTGACAATGAAATTGGCCTGAGAGTCAGCAACTCGAAGGCTTGCAGGACACCACATAAATTGCTTGCTAATAAGTACACAGCAAATGTGAAATCCTGATATGACAAGATAGCCATGTGCTATTCCCGCAAATATTTACTTATGTGTATTCATGCTGCTTCTCTCAAATGAAATTAAATCCAGAATTTTCTTACAAAAGCATTATATGTCTATATATATATATTATATATAGACACAGGCCATTGATTAAGCATGCTAATGCTTTCAGAACTAAGCATGGGTGAAACATCCCACACATCTGGCATTTATGCTCGCTTTTTCAATGGAAAATGGACACCCTCTAATTATAGAATGTTTTTTAAGTTACCTGATTTTGTCTCCTTGGACCAGTGAGAGAATCCTAAACATTGTTTAAAAGAAGAGAGAAAAAAAGGTTACTAAAGGAGCCATGTTAAAAATTTCTTTTTGATTCTTAGCATTGTTCTGTTTCTCTAAGTCCTTCCAAGTAATTTAGCAAATGACTCAAATATATTCATACCTAACTCCTTAAGAATGCTGACTAATTCGATCAAAGCTCAGGGAAGTCAAGGCAATAGAAACTTTACAAAACTGCTTTCCTCGTGATAGTTTTAACATCATCCTCTATAAAGCCTTGGATAAGTTCTTCCCCTGAAATGTGACATGGCTCCCAAATGCTGGCTCCAAATGCTTGCAAATTTAAGAAGACCCACTCTCACTTCTTGGGACTCCTGTAAAACCCTCTTAATGAATACTCAGTCCTCTCCAATCCATTCTCCAAATTCTTATTTTTATCATTTATTTTATTTTATGTGTATGGGCATTTTGCCTGCATCCATATATGTTCAACACATGAGTGCTTGGTGTTCAAAGAAGCTAGAAGAAGATGTCAGATAACTCTGGAGATGGGGTCACAGATGGTTATAAACCACCAAGTGTGTACTGGAAATGGAATCTGGGTGCTCTAGAAGAACAGCCAGTGTTGTTCTCAACTGCTAAGCTATCTCTCTAGCTTTCCACATTTTTCATTAGTTATTTGTAAGAATTTTTAAATCTCTGAATTTCACTACACAAGTCACATCTAATTTCCTTTTTAATTCTTTCAGTGGTTTCTCGTCCCAAACGATCAATAATATCCTTAAGCCCAATATGAAATTCTCAAGAAATTAATTAAAACATTTTTTTAAGTCCAGAATGTGCTGGATTACAGTGCCCAAACTTCTTGGGAGGGAAAGAAACTTGGTCTTGCCTAGTGTTCTGATCTGAACAGTTGCATAATAATGAAAACATCTAAGGTATTTGTTTACTGACATAAGGAAAACTGGGACTGAGCAAAAACAGTAATTGAATTACTTGCTGGGTATCTGATATTTGCAACACATTTGCAATTCTCTCTCTCTCCCGCTCTCTCTAGGTTTTTTGAGACAGGGTTTTTCTGTGTAGCCCTGATTGTCCTGGACTCTCTTTGTACACCAGGCTGGCCTCAAATTCAAAACAATCCATCTGCCTCTGCCTTCCTAAGTACTGAAACTAAAGGCATGCACTACCATGCCTGGCTTTGCAATTATTCTTAATGCTTTTCTGAACACCTCTTCAAACAATGTATTCTTACCAAAATTATAAACTAATTATTAAATCAAATGGTATACACACAAAAAAATTTCTTTTCGGCTGCATTAGCAATTACCGTTAAAATTACCCGAGAATATCTCCCGTAGCAATTGTTACACAAACTAGAAGCTATGCAAGGAAGCTGGGGCTGAAGTAATATTCCCATGAGAGTGAACTCCTTACCAAGCATATGGGTTGAACGGAAGAGATCTTACAGTTCTTGCCTCCCCAGTCCTCAAAGCTGGTGTAGAAGCCTTTGTCTAGGATATATTGCTCCCCCGTAAAATCCGGGTTTTCGTAGGCTACCCACCTACAGAAACACAACCCTGGTTAACGATGTTCTTACGTTACACAGAAAACTACCTCACACATCCAAAAGAGTGTTTTGCTAATCAGATCCTGTATTTTTTTTTTCTGCTCACCATTAATATTTAGGAGCAGATTGGCTTTGTCTATGAGTCAAATCCAAATGGTGCACAAAAGAATGTCTGTATGCAAACTTTTGGTGTTCCTAAATACCAAACTCCTATACCTCAAGAAAGCACCAATAAGGATAATTTTGTGTTGTGATTCCCCCCCCCCCTAAATTTATGCCAAGGAAATACACTGGATTTTAAAGAGGAGTTTGATTATTTTTTTCTGTAAGTAAAAACTTTTTTTCAACATCAGAAGATTTCTTAGGACAGATCTTAACAGGAAGCTGTTAGCAAACAGAAGGTCGGTCCACTAGCCTGCCTTTCGTGGCCTAGCAACTTCTGACATCATCACTACCAGGTGCACACCAGGTATGTACCTGATAAGAGGACCCCACCAGCTTCCCTATCTCTTATGCTCTGTGTCTCTATGTCTCTCTGTGTCTTGAGTGCTCCCTCTCCCCAGGTTCCCCCTCCCCTCATCCTCATTCCCCCAAAATAAACCTCTTTTATACAAGATCTGTCACATGGCGTATTAATCATTATTATAATAGAAGCTATGTCTCATATATAACAAATCACAGTGAATAATAAAAAGCTGGGGGGGAAAAAAAGGAAAGCACTTACATTTTTTTCAAGTATTTGCACCTTAACAAATCTACCGAAAAGTCAAACTGGAACAGTCCCCAGGTTGCTAAGGACACATCTCTTGTAATGCCCACATGTTCTCTTCACAGTGTTCTCAGAAAGGCGAAATCAGTCAAGCCAACCAACTGATGCTACTTCCGGTGCAAAGGGGATGTCTTTGCGGGGAAAGGTTTTCTAGGTCTACCGCATTCAGCAGACACTCAATGTAGTCCTCTCTAAGTCAGTGCCCTGGAACGTGGCTCCTCAAAGGCCTGGTTGGTCTCACAAGCATCCTTCCCTCTGTTTCCCAGCTAGCGATCACAGGGGACTTAACACCCTGTGACAGTCTGGGCATGGCGGCACACATCAGCAACACCTGGCAAATGTCCCACCCCCAATTTCCATATGTACCCCACCTGCTGCACTTGGGAGGGCTTTGAAGCAAGAGGAATGAGTTCAAGGCTAGCCTGGGCCACATAGAAAGAGTGTATGTCAAGCAATAAAAGCAAAACAAAAGTTTTTTTTCTAACTGTGAATTTTGTGAGACAAAAAAACAAAGTAAAGCTGGATATGGTGGCACACGGCTTTAATTCCAGCACCCGAGAGGCAGAGGTGGGCTGATCTCTTCGAGTTCAAGGCCAGCCTGGTCCACACAGAGTTCCAGGCCAGGCAGGGCTACACAGTGAGACCCTACCTCAAAGTAAACAAACAAATAAATAGATGCCACAAAACAAAACAAATCGTAGGTTGCTAATTTACCAGTAAAAATAAAGCCATTAAAATAAAACCATTTTTCTTCAAAACTATGAAAAAATGCTTAGGCTAATCACCCTCACTTAAGCATCACATCCTGCTAGGCCTGTGCCACTCCTGTCTGCATACAGACTAGCAGCTCCTCTCTCTGCTGAGCATTCCCAGGGTTTGATCTCTACCTTGCACAGCAGCCCTCATGTTCAGCATAAATGCTGTATCTGATCTGAGGATGTCACGGACCTCAGTTACATCCTCCTTCCACATCCAACAAACTCAGGAGGAAGTTGCACGTGGATGTGTGCATAGATGTGTGTGATTGTGTCACTGTGTGTGTATGTGTGTGTACCTATATAGAAGGCCTCCCTTCTATACCCCCATGCCAAACCTCAGTTGCTACAACAAGGAAAAGAAAAGCCTCTGCCAGGGAATACAACAAAAAAATAACTACTAAAAATAGAAACATTAGAAAGTTTAACATCCCTATTAGAGGAAACTGAGGTCAAGCAAGCCGAGTAGGTAAAGAGGAAAAAAAAACAAAACAGTCTCTGTGCTAACTTAACCTCCACCAGCATCTACCCAGCATCATCCAGCTTCCTCTGCTGGATAGATAACTGACTGGCCTGTGACTAATGAACAAGGACACCTGGTGAGTGTCAACACATACACCTGTTTCTCCAACACTGAGTGGCTCACTATACTTTTTTTCAGACATACTTAGCTGTAAAGGGATCTGAAACACTGAAGAGCCAGAACTTCATTTTCAGTGGCTTTGTTGGCTTTTGGTAGACAGCCAACTATGGTCGTGAAATGTTAGGGCTCCTGACGTCATTCTGCCAAGCTGTATAGGTTGCTACCGACGTGAACGTGCAGTGACTAAAAAAAGGGTGTATTCTACTGTAGATGTGTTGGATTTGCCTAGCCCGTGGGGGAGGCCTCAAAAAAGGCATTAGGAGCTGGAGAGATGGCGCAGAGGTTAAGAGCACAGGCTGCTCTTCCAAAGGTCCTGAGTTCAATTTCCAGCAACCACAGGGTGGTTGGTAACCATCTGTAAGAAGCTCTGGTGCCCTCTTCTGCCCTACAGGCACACATACAGGCAGAGCACTGTATACATAATGAATAAATTTCTAAAAATGCATTAGGGTTGAGGCTAGCCTGGTTCAAGTAGGCTTACAACCAAGCTTTCAATAGGAACCAACGCCAACTTTCTTCATACATCCTTTTAATAACATTATCACTTAGAAGAAACCACAACAATCTCATAAGCTCATGAGAACAGTTCCCTACAACAGAACTCTGGCATCTGTCTTTCTGGTGTTCCTGGGGAAACACACACTCCAATCACACCCGCTGTGGGACTGACCTTAGGGATGGGCACGTCACACCAGCGCAGCCACCTCTCTAGTTCAGGCACGTACTAATGATCCACACCAAAAAGTCAGACCTGGCATCTGAGCACACAATGGCGTGGGAGAAGGCCACCAGGTGTAAAGGGCCCACCTAAGTGAAAGCCCCAGTGGCGAGCTCAGGTGAGAGACGGTCTAGTCACCCTGTTTGCTTGATCTCTAATATCCAGTCGTGTCTGTATCAAAACGTTTTTGTTTGATTGGTCTTGTCATTGTTTTCAGACAGGATCAGACTATGTAAGCCAGGCTGGCCTGGAAGTGCTAAGAGTAAAAGCCTGTGCCACCGAGCCTGAGATAACATCTTCTCCAGGGCTTTTGATTTGTATGGCCAGTAAGTTCTGCTTTTATCACTTAGGCTGGTAAGTTCAATCAGTCACTTCCGTCTCAGAGTTGTGTCTCAGGAAAGGCTTGGATTGGCCATGGCGAAAGCACAGGGAACCATAATTCCAGCACTCAGGAGGCTGGGGTAGGCAGAGCCCAGGATCAGAGCCAGAGGTCAGGTCAGCTGCACCACGAAACCAGACTCTCTCAAAAACAAAACTCTAGGTAGTCTGAAAATTTGTCTTATGTCAAAATACTAGTGAAGAAACACTAGCAAGGATGGTACTACAGGAAAGCCTAACAGGATTCTGTCCAACCCCAAGGCCAATGGCTACTTGGTCTTTTTATTTGTTTCCCATATTAAAGAAACTCACAATCTACTCATTTAGAAAAATGGCAGCAGGTCCACATCTTTCTACAGTGTCACCCAAAAGCATGCTCCAAATGGGGAGGGATAAAAGGTTACATCAGAATATCTTTAAAACAGCTGAAACTATCAAGCAAGTGAATTAATGTTTACCTGTCAGATATTTACTGAGGACCGACTGTCTCACAGACTATCAATCTAACAGAAAGCTGAGCAAAACCCAAGCTTAAGACCTGGGTTGAATGACTTCACTTACACGCCACTCAGCACATTGATGGACTGTGTTTTCACTCCATAGCCAGTCTCCTTTAAGTTAGCAACAATTCCCAAGACGTCAATACTGGAGCCTTTGGAGCCAAAGTTCTTTTCACTGTACATTATCATGTGAGAGTTTGAAAAATCCTATTAAAAAAAGAAAGATTCCGAGTCAAAGGGTAGCCACTTACCACCCCAAAAGACCACCCATTAGCCACTAAGCTTCTCTTTCACTTACACTTAATATAGGTCGTAAAGACTGCAGGTCTGCGCTGTAGCCTCCCCAGTCCTTCCAGTCCCTGTACTCCCCCTCTTCCAGCAAATACTGGTGACCAGTGAAGCCGCACTCCTCATACGCAACCCAACTGCAGCAGAGAGAACAGGGCAACTTTTCAGACAGTTAAAACCTTTCCAACGTGCCAGTTTGACTGACAAATAGAAGTATAAAATTAGATGTGGATTTCTGAAATTCTCTAAATTTCGAAAGGACAGCATATGAATGTATTTGTTTTTGTTAGGATTCTTTAATACTTAAGAGAATTTGTTCAGAGAAAACTAAGAAGCATGTTAGCGTTCTGTAAAGGAGTGTAGCTGTGTGTATGCAATGTGTGTGCATTTGGGTGTAGGAGTGTGCATGCTTAAGAAGATCAGAAATGGGTGGGTGGAGAGTTGGCTCAGCAGTTAAGAGCACTTGTTTCTCTTGCAGAGCACCCCGCCCAGGATAGGTTCCCAGCACCCACACACAGCCAACAACTGTTAACTCCAGTTCTCGAGGACCTGGATCTTTTAGACTCCTCAGGCTCTCTACAGATGTGGTGCACAGACATACATGCAGGTGAAACCCTCATACCCATAAGATAAAAATAAATATTTTTTTTAAAAAAAGGAATTAAAATGAAACTCAGCAAGTAAAATAACAAACTTTCTTCAAATAGGAATAAAATATAAAATTTTGCCTATTTACAAAATGGGCTTCAGTTTATATTCCAACAACAAATGTGCAAGATCTATAAAATCCAAAAAGATCATAAAAATTAAAAATTTAGTTAATAGTTCATTATGTTGGAACATGACATTTTAAAAATCAATCTATACAGCCAATTTTATCAGCTTCGCATCAGACTCCCCATCAGACTCCCCCTTAGCATCTCTCCAGCCATCCTCTCAAGTCCAGTCTGTAGTGGACTGAGAACATGAACACTGCTGAAATCATCAGACCCTGCTGGGGGTGTAGTTGGACACTTGCCCAGCTTATGTGACACCCTGGGGTTCAATCCTCATGACTCCATGCTCCCCACAAAACATCACCATACTATATTCGGGAATGTTGTCTTTGGAGGAAAAGAGGGCACACTGATTGTTTCATCAAGGAAAAGAGAGATCCTTACCAGCTACCCCTCCTACTTACACGCCTCTTAGAACTTTTATAGACCCCACTGATGTAAAGGGCAGGTGGTCGTCTCCAGTTGTTTCTTCTGTTTCACCTCCCTCTGTGATAAAACTACACATTTCTGTTTCTAGCTCCATACACCTTCCTTCAAAGAAAGGCTTTTCATAAATAACCACCTGCAACAGAAAAGAGATGACACTAATTTGGGAGAAGTTAAAAAGCTAAACATTGAAGCCAGATCTCTGAGTTCAAGGCCAGACTGTTCTACAGAGTGAGTTTCAGGATAGCCAAGGCTACACAGAGGAACCCTGTCTTGAAAGAAACCAAACCAAACCAAAGCAAACTACAGTAGTGAACCTTAGAGGCCATGCTAAGATAACAGGCGCCTCCTCCATCATGTGAAGCTGGGCTAGTTCCTCTGGCTAAAGTAAAGTGGGAGGGAGGTTTAGAGCGGAAGTCCCATTAGTGTCATATACTTGGAGATCATAGAATAATCTCTCTCCCCTACCCCCTCATTCCCAATTCTCTATCTATCTATCTATCTATCTATCTATCTATCTATCTATCTATCTCTCTATCTATCTCTCTCTCTATCTATGTCTATCTCCCCTTCTTACCTTGGGATCTGTAGGGAATTCAACTTTACGGCCACCCTAAAATGAAATAAACAGCATAGTAAAACACCTGGTTTCCACTGAGAGTGTTTACCATTGTCACAGTAGTTGAAGCACAGTGTGATACCTTTCTGGTTTGGTTTAATTTCCATGAGATGATGCCAACATCATCAAATGGAAATAAAGACACAAGACCGTCTACAGGAGAGACTCACACGGCTCCCTAAGCTACATATGCACACCGAGTGAGTGCTTCTGTTCTGTTTTTGTCTTGTTCTGTTTGCTTGTTTTTTGGAGTACTGAGGAATTGCTGTGCAAAGCTAGGCAGGCACTCTCCACCGAGCTACATCCCAGCCCCTTGATTTATTTTGCTTTATATATATTTTTTTTAACTAGGAAAATTTCCGATACAATTTTAATTTGTAATCCAAGAGTCAGTGCTGTTTTTTTCTTGTTGGAGACAGTCTCACCCACCTCGAAGACCAGGCTAGCCTCAAACTTGGGATCCTCCTTCCTCAACCTCCTAAAACTCTTATTTCTTGTTCTCCTGCTAACTAGCCCTAAGATTTGACACATCTTGACTCAATGTCTCATAGGAAGCGAGTTCCACCTTGTGGGCTTGGTAATTCTGCAGGGGCTGTCCTTCAGCGGGCCACAGGCTTGGCTGATCTCCACCACTCCCTCTGACCCACTCCCAGCAGCCTCACCCTACTTATTTCCTGCCTGCCGCCTGGAGGCATCTGACTTTACAACCAACAGCCTACAAAAAGTGTTAAAGTTCACACAGCAGGAAATAATAAGGCCAACTATTAGATAATACTTAAAGCCTCTCAAAGGAGGGTATTGTTATACTTTTGTAATAAAAAGGGTTCGTAAAGTTAAAAATAAGCCCTAAAATCAGAGAAAAGAGTATTGCCTAAAACTCCTAAGCAGGCAAGAGTCAGTAGTGGCTTAAGCTGGGATGTGTCCCATCAATGCGTCTTTATGAGCTTAAAAACTGCAGCCAACGATCTTCAAATGGCTGCAGTAAACTGCAATCATAAAGAAATACACTAACTCAACCAGTGAGCCAGACCTTATACAACCAAGGGAGCGCTGGCTAAAAAAGTAGTCTTTTGGAGAGCCTCAGTGAACTTTAGAGTTTTAAAACCATCAAATTGCCTTTTAAGCTTGGGACAACTCTTTCATGCATTCCCAAAACTAATACAACTTGGCTCTTTGAAAGCAGATTTAATTTTTTTAAAGAAAAGCCTCAAGTCATCTGCACTGAGATCTGCAGATAGTCAGGTCAAATGCTTCTAACTTTCTGATCTGTCTCAGAATGGCTCTGAAGACACCTGCGGCATGGAGTTTCACAAGCAAGTTCACAGCAAGGCCTTCCCTCTGGCGTTGGGTGAGCACCTAGCTTCACCAAGCACCCACCAGAGGCTAGTGTGGCAGCCTTGTCCCTAAGCCTTCATTCCAGCCGAGCAACCAGAGACCAAGGCAAACATGGCGGCGAGGAGAAGGAAGCCTGGGCTCTACGTAAGGGTGAGGAGTATTTGAACACTCTGCACAGCTCCCCTTCTGTCCCACTCAGCCCTGCCCATCTCTGTGACTGCCCTGGGCCCCACACGCATTCTCTGTCAGCTCCAGCGACAACAATCCTGCTCCTGTTTAAGATTCAGCTTTGCCTCTCGGCTTCCATAACTACAAACCTGCCCTGCCTTCTCTCTCACCAACTGGAGTTTTAGTCACCATTGCTCCCCTTTTCCACAAATACTTCTTCACTTACTGGGCCTGCTCTTGGCTGAAGCTTGGCACAGACATCTACTCTGTGAGGCAGAAGACGCCCTCAGCACAAAGGTCATACCTAGTTTTGTCATCTTTCTTGGCTGTGAACTTGAGTAAGTCATTGCTTCTATCGTTTCTACCCAGCAACAGGACTCCTCTGCCTGTTACAGTTGCACACAAAGCACTAAAAGCCGATTTTACTGTTCAAAGTCCCTTCTGGTACAGTCTGGAAGTCAAGGTCGCACACTTGCCACCTTCAGAACCCCAGCTTCAATGTCATCTTTACCATTTTCAGAGGCCGCATGGATCCGATGTACGCTTCTTCAGTATCCCAGAAGGACAGGTCAGGGTATTCCCCCGGCTCCAGGATGAAGGGGACACCTTGAAATCCAGGTTCTTCGTAGATCAGCCACCTAAACAGCCACCACAGAAACAAAGAAGCAGAAACTCAGGGTTTATTTCTGTTCCCTCCTGCCCGGTACACAGGACCCCACTGACGGGGGAAGGGCAAGAACAGAGGACAGCGTGGTCCCACAGGGCTGGCTGTATCTGGGTCTGGGTGAAAAGTGGCCCCGAGGGCCCCTAGACACTTACTTTGAGCTATATTATAACTGCTTTTATATGAGTTTCTCTGTCACCTAGTTAGAGACCCTCAAGTTAGGCCATCCAGACCCTTGTTTTAAGTTAATTTTTTTTTTTTTTTTTTTTTGTAAATAAAGACTTATAGTGTTCTACTTAATCATTTCTCAAGGCATCAAAATTTTGTAGCAACTGACTCCTTCTAAAAGCTTCCACGGAATGCTCCCTAGAATCCAGTTGATCTCACAACAGTGCTTCCAGGAGGGAATGCTCTAGTCCGAAGTTTCCCAGGGGTGGGGGGTGGGGGGTGGGGGATGTTAAGGCACTCGCTCCAAGGCTGGGCTGCTGTAAACTGACCCCCTGATCATGTCTTTTTTTTTCACAGCAGTTTTTTTGTTTTGTTTTTTTTTTCCCCTAAAGGGCATGTGCCAAACATAACCTGCTCTTCTCAGTCACCAAGCATTCTCACCGTGTGCACTGCCCAGCACACGCTGCTGTCAGGTCCAAGGGCTGCCTGTGCCCAGGTGGCAACGCCCTCTGAGCGCTCGGCTCTGATCATAAAGATGCAGTGATACCACATCCTTGCATCGGGCGTGAGCCGTCACTTCTGCTCTGGTCAGGGGATGGCAGCCCCACCCTCTCCTGAGCTAAGGCCAGGGAACCATAAAAGCATGCCCATTGGAGCTAAGAACAGGAAGGGGCAGCTACTGGAGGAGAGGTGATTTACCTAATTCAGAAGTTACCTCCCCTCAGAAGCACAGGCAAGCTCCTCCCCCTGCCCCTTGTCCGAGATCCCCACCCCACCTTGGTGATAACTTTGTTAGTCTGGCCGAACCACCTGGCTGTGGCCCTCTAACAACCATGCTATGCTCCCACCGTTGTGCCAATGAGGGGGAACTCTAAAACAAAACTCTTCACAGCAAAACAGGGTCTGAGGATGGGGTTGCTTTCCTCTTGTTTTCAATTTTGGCCTAACACTCATTTTTTTTTAGTGAAAGCTTGTGTCAAAGATGCCTTTGGGCCTTCTTTCAACTAATTACCTCGAGATTTGCCGCACAATTCCTACTAAAGATCTGTCAACAGACACAGCGGTACACAAAAGGCTAGGAGGTCCCGTGGTCCATAAGTGGAGACCAAAGCCAATCAACAGTGTCCTAAGGCAGGACCACGGTTACCCAGCAGGAGGAGCTGTGGGAGGGGAGCAACTAGAAGAAAGCCTGGATGACCAGGATCCTGACGTGCTGGATGGGATGTTCTGGTCCTAGCTCACAAAATACACTTGAGTTAGAGAGTTGAGGTTTTTTTAAGCGCCTTTCTGTGCAAATGTTACGCTTCAGAACAAGGTAACTAAGGAGAAAGAAATCTGTCTTTTAAATGACCTATGATTCCTCTAAGCCAGGAGGCAGCAGGCTGAGGGGTCCCTGTATCTAACTTCCTATATCTAAACCATGCCAGACAGGAAGGCACAACCGTCCCTGGAGCCCAGAGCTGGCTCAGACACGCTACACATGTGCTTCATGTGTGGGCCAGGGAATGGAAGTTCTGCAGTCAACGCTGCTGACTCAGACTCCCTCACAGGGGAGAACTGCGATCTCTCATAAACGGCCTATGCGGCTCATGAAGTGACCCTGAGAGTTTGAAATGATGTGTTCTGTTAAGATGTACTTATTTTCATGTACACTGGTGTTTTGCCTGCATGTCTGTCTGTCTGAGGATATCAGATCCCCTGGAACTGGTGTTATTGACAGGTGTAAGCTGCCATGTGGGTGCTAGGGATTGAACCATGGTCTTCTGGAAGGGTAGCCTGTGCTCTTAACTGCTCAGCCATCTCCCCAGCCCCAAAATGATGTTTTCAAAGCAGCCTCCTTTTGAGGGTTTTCCTTCTTTGGGCTGGGCTGTATCTGTTCATCTGATATTAAACTTTCACTTTCCTGGAAGTGTGTGAGTCACACAGCATCTGCAGAAGGTGGAGAACTCTGCTGGGGAGCAGAGCAGACACACTGGTGAACCCGCAAGACCGAGTCCCGAGAGGCATCCCTCAGTGGGCCAAGCCTAGGCACCTTCCCAGTAACTGGGACAGACACTCATGTATGCCAGGCACACATGGGGATCTGAAAACTCATACACAGAGCTTCAGGAGAGCAGGGGGTTTTCTTCAGGAATGCCTTTTCTGTTTCTAAAGAAACTGCTTTCCTTTTCCACTGTACCAAGGTAATGAGCTCTGCTCATTAAAAACCAAGACGTGTGTGCTTACTTTTTTTTAACAAACATGAGTGTGCATGAATGTATGCATAAGGATAATACATGATGAATGTTCATGAATGTAATCATAAGAAGCATACATAAACGCTGCTGGACAATGGCCACTGGTCTGTATGTTAACATATGTGTTATCATTCCTTTTAGAAATGTCCTTTAGTCTTATCACGTGTGTTTGTTCTTAGACCAGGTAACCTGTAAACTGACCACCTAGCAGGCAAAACTAAACTGAGCACGCCCAGCTGGCTCCTAGAAGGTATGTATGAAAATCAACTGAATGTTAAATATGAGGTTATTCCAAACTCCTGAGTAACTGTGCAGAGGGAGCTGTGGGAGAGCCCACATCTAGGCAAGCAAACTTGAGGTCATCGGTACACAGGCGGCTGGTCAGTCCCGTGGTGACACAGCATAAAGGCATGCCGCCACCTCTCAGGAAGCACGCTTGCCAACACTGTCCAAGCTAAATCACATGACACCACCAGACCTAACCCTTCGTACAAACAACAGTTAGATAATAATAGGGGGGGCCACAAGAAAATAAACACTCCGAAAAACCTATGCTCTAAGACAGCTGGCCCAAGCTGCTCTTAAAAGCCTGCCTTGTACTGCACCTAAGGCTCAGGGGTCACTGCAGATGAGGGGAAAGAAAGATTATTAGAGCCAGAGGCACAGGAAGTTTGCTGTGGGATGGTATCTCCTGGATATGTCAGAGAGGCTACACCATGAGGTCTCATCCACACAGCTGCCTAAACATGACCTGAATACCACCACAGACATGCCAGTGTGGAAGGGAAAGCTGATGAGGCCTCCATCCTGGACATAGAACCACAAACAACTAAGGGATGCTGAGAGTGGGTGAAAGTCTTCCCCAGGGAAGAGCCCCCAAATTAGTTATCCAATGCCAAATGGTGAGCCCCGAAAGCATACACATACATATAAGTAACACTACACAGACTAGGAAAGCTGTGTTTACATATTTAGAAATATATTTGTGTGTGGGTCTGTGTGTGCATGCTTGTGTGTTTGTGTGTGTGATTGTTTGTGTGAAAGGGAACAATTAAAGAGGCCATGAATTTAGAAGGTGGGCAGCACAGAGGTTGGAGGGAGGAAAGGGAAGGAGGGAAATGATGTAATTATATAATTTCAAAACTATAAAAAAATTAAAACAAGCCCCGCTCCCAAACAAATCCAAAACAAACAAACAAACAAGCACACAAAACAAAAACAAAGAAGCCTGGCATAGCTGTGTGCTTTATAATCCAGCTCTTGGGGAAAGAGGCAGGCAGATTGCTGAGCCCCACCAACCGGTCCGTCTAGCTGACAACTACAAGCACATGCATGAACAGGCAAGCTCTTTGGCACTCACAGGTGCCTGTACAACAGTTACACAGATGTCTGGCCTGAGCAGCAAAGAGACTTCTGGAGGCAGAAAAAAGAAATGGAATTAAAGGAGGAAGTCTCACTGGGACGCTCTGGGTTGGAGATGAGACAGTGTCTCTCACTAAGGAGCCCAGGTTAACCTGGGACTCACTACAGGCATGTTCCGCTGTGCCTGGCTCTCAATTCTGATTTAGAACGGAAGGGAAACTACGAAAGACCTTCCGGAGGCAACTGGGAAGATGTGGTTCCGGGATATTATATTATCATAGGACACAGTGCTAATTTTCTTAGGTATAATGAGAGCTACTGTCATTTTAGAGAGATTGAGGCTGAGTCTATAGGAGCAAAAAAGCTAAATATCTGCAATGTACAGTCAACTGACAGCAAAAGATAACAAACAGGAAGCTGACCCCTGTGCTAGGCAGGAAGAGGCAGGCAGATCTCTGAGTTCAGTCTGGTCTATGGAGTGAGTACCAGGGCCACACTGAGGAACCCCGTGTCAAACAAACAAACAAACAAACAACGATAACAAACGTGGGAAATGTTAGCAATCACTGGATCTGGTAGATGACAGGAAGGTGTTTCCTGAATTATTCTGGCTACGAGTTGGGTTGGGTGTGTCATTATTAGGCTCCAAAACTCACACACAGACATATTCTCCTTTAGACATCAACTATTTCATAGTAAGAAATGATAAAAGCAATTTTTGGCTGGTGAAAAAGCCGTTCCCTCATTTCAAAGCATCAAACTCTTCAGCTAACAACCCTGGTGCGGACAAAGTGGCCAGCCTGTCTTCCTTGCTTAAATCAAAGGCTTCCTCTGAGGTTCCCAAATCCTTTGTTTTCACTGAAGTACACCCTAGAACTATGTGAGCCTGCCTTTGCCTCAAGGAGGATGGGGGCTAAGATTATCCGCTGCTAAAGCAAAGGTTTAGGACTCATTCATAGTCAACAGAATTTGAAAGGCAAATTTCGGTAAGAATTACTCACTTCCTCAAGAAAGAATCTGAGAAGGCCAGTAACATCCTTACACGTGTGCTGAGGAACTTAATCTAGGGTGATCAGGCCCAGGAACATGTTTCTGATGGGATCTAGGAAAGTCCCCGCCCCCTCCAGGACTTCTCTGCCTGCAGACTCGGTGCACTTTTACACCGACAGCGGCAAAGTGAGCTGAGTGCTTTTTACCAGTTAAGTCCTCCCAACCTAGCCAGGAGCAGCCGCTCACATCTGTAATCCCACTCAGGGAGAAAAGGATGGATGGAGAGAGTAAGCCAGGTGACAAACAATCCTCTCTCCACTCACCCAGGCTTCCTGAAAGAGCTATAAAAGCGCCGTTAACGTCCTGAGCTCAGCAACCGGGGTCAGTGAGCTAGACTTTGATCAGACATTGGAGGCAGCTTCCGTGAGGCACGGAGGTGAACAGACAGAGAAGACATCTAAAGGCAGTGGTCATAAAGACATTTTCTTGTACCAGACTCTGCATTTTCTCACAATCTCTAAACATAAAAGTGCCTAATGCATATATCATCTCTTTCCTCAGCCAAAATCTTCGGGGTCTCATGTGGTACCTAATTTAAAGTCTTCGCAATGGTCATTTCCCCTTTTAAAACTTGCTTTTCTCTGCTCTGCCCAGGGACTCCCTTCTCCTTGCTGGGAACTGACCACCTTCTGCATGCTGGGCCTGCACTCTGAGTTACACCCACAGCCCTTTCCATCCCTCCTCTAAGTGGAGGTCTCTCAGGTTCCCCCTGTAACCTTTCCCTGCAATCCAGACTCACACTTCCATTTACCCCCTCCCTCCCATGTGAACCCACAGAGAATCTCAGGTTTAACATGCACCCCCCCAAAAAAAAACAAACAAACTTCGGAACTCCCCTCTTCCTCCCACACTGTTCCTGCAGGCCTCCATCCCAGAATGGACCAGGGTCCCAAGCCTTCTCAACCCCCGCATCTAAATAAAATCTACCGGCAAATGCTGTTTGTTCTGCCTTTAAGATGTGCCTCAAATCTCGCCATTTCCTGCCACTACTATCAAAGCCTCTAAGCCACCGGCATCTCTTGCGTGTATGACTGGAACTGCCTCTCAACCACTCTCCTCTGTTGCGCGCTCCCTTCTTAACAGTCTGTTTCTATAAAGCAGCCAGCCATCCTGAATTCTGGCCCAGTAAGTGGCCTTTGCTTGTTGACAAGGCACCACCATGCTCTCCTTGTGAGGTCTGGATGCTCCCTTCAAAATGCCATGTTGAAATTCAACACGGGAGGCACAAACTGTATTCTTACAGCTTCCTGAAGCTTGCGTAGCCAACACAACACTATTGCGTAACAATGGCGAAGGAAGTATGCTTGGCTGGAACCCAACTCACTCGAAATACTGAATTATATCCTTGGAATTATTGTGAACATATAACCTACTACTCAGCTTTGCATGGCTAGGTTTCTCTGCGATAAGGGAAATAAGTCCTATGTGAAAAGTATGTTTTCCATGGTTGGGATAAAGCTCAGTCAAGTCCTTGGCTAACATGCCGAAGACTAACCCCAGCCCAGAGAATGGGAGACGGGGTCTGGCGGGTGAGGGTGCAGCAGCTAAAGCATAGTGGATAAAGTAGATGCATGGGACCGGAGTTTGGATCCCCATACTGAACACCTCTGCCCTCTCTAGCGTTCCTGATGAGGCATCGTCAAACCCGCACTTGAACCAGAAGACTTACGTGCCCCAGTGCACTTTGATAGAACACGTCTTCTGCATCACGCCGAAGCCTTGCATTTCCTCAGTATCGTCAAAGTAGGACGTCTGGAGTCCTAGCCCTTCCGGCTCAGTAAACAAGTCAATTTGACTAATTCTATAATCCTGAAAAAAAAAAAAGCATAGACGTATATTCCATAAACATAGCTAACTTGTAGTTAGCTCATTGTGCTCTCTCTTACAACTGACTGAAAATGTTATTTTAAAAAAAAATTAATGTTTGTGTGACCTATGGATGTATGTTAACGTGAATGCATATGTGTGCCATATATGTACTGGCAGAGGCCAGAAGAGGGCATCAGATCACCCGGAACTGGAGTTATAAACAGTTGTTCCTTCACAGAATATTTAGAAGGTAAGGAGGGGCTGGAGAGAGAGCTCAGTGGTTGGGAGGGCTTGCAGCTCTTGCAGAGGACCAGGTTCGGTTCCCAGCACCTACAGCAGGCTTCTGCAAACCACCCGAAACCGCAGCCACAGAGGGTCTGACACCCTCTTCCGGGTTCACAGGCAGACACACCCCTGTGCACATCGACCCCTATACACATACACAATTCAAAACACGATCTCAAAATACTGACAGGAAAAAGGTGAGGAGCAACCTTATGATCCACTGTAGCTGCGGATAGCAAACACATGTTGGTAAATCACTTATGAACTACAGGCAGAACAGCACAGCCTTTCCATGAAGGACAGTGCTCGGCTGAGCCTCAGACCGAGCAGTAGCGTGGGCAGCTCTGGCTGCATTAGCAAACAGGAGCTTCATCCCTGAGCTCCACCCCTGATTCACCTTCCTGCACACACCTGAAGCCTTGCCCCGGTCAACACGCACCAGCTGTAATCACTGTAAGCAATCATTCACAGGAACGTGATCCTGGAGAGCAATCGTGAGGGCAGGAAAAGATGACTGAGAATCACAGCGTTGGGTAGAAAAGGAATAAGTGCGCTGTATTCACAATACATTAGAACTATATAAAAAGCAGATCTGAATATGACCGAGGGAAGGCGGAGAACTTAAATACGTGAAGGGACAGACACACTTCAGTTTGGTCAACTTTAGATGACAGCTTTAAACACTGCTTTTTTTACATGCATTATTTGAGCAATAAATAAAAATGCAGTGTGTGTGATACGTATATGTAAATGTAAAATATATATGTAAAGTATTCCACTGAGAGAACATGTTAAAATAGTGTTCCTTGTGGCTGAGGAGTTGGCTCAGGGGGTAAGAGCACTTGCAGTTGTTACAAAGAACTGGGGTTCAATTCCCAGCACCCACATGGAGGCTCACAGCCCCCTGGGGACAGAGCATGTGTGTAGGATACAGTATATGGAATATGAGTATACACATAAAATAACAAAATAGTGTTCCTCATATCTTGATGGCTCATCACACTATGTACTCTACTTAAAACTAAAAACTAAGCAGGCTGTGGTGGTGTGTGCCTGTAATTCTGGGGGCCAGGGGCACACAGAGACAGCGAGGATGGCTGCAGCTTCAGGAACAGCTGGAGCTCCAGAGCCAGATCATGACAAGATCCTCTAAAAGGTAAGAGCATCATCTAAGTCTCTCAGAAATGTTGACCTGGGGTGCGGTGGCACACACCTGTGATCACGACCTGTGTGTTAGCGGCAGGAAGATCAAGAGGTCAAGGCTAGCCTGAGCGACACAGACTGTCTTAAAGAAAAAACAAAAAACAAACAAACAACAAAAAGAAACACTGACCTAGGAAACAGGTACCACTCTCCCTGCCCAAAATTGTCTTTCATTCTTCTTCATTCCCATTTTAGAACCTTCCACTCTTCTCTACTGTAATCTATAGCATTTCCCTCTGTTGTATACAGTTATTGTTTAGTCTTTCATGTGTAAGACACCAGAAGTTACATATTTACAAAGAGAGATGCTGACAATACATTCATCCTTAAAAAAATAAGCAGGAAATTCTACCCACCTCTGTAAATTGATTTATCATGAAAAATATCTAATGACTAGAAGGTTTCTTTTCTAGTTAATTTATGGTATACAAATATTTACATTGTAGAACACATAGCCAGAGTATGTTTAAATATCTTCCCATTTATTTCATAATATGAAGATTCCTTTAAAGTAAAATTATTCATTCATCTCCATGTGCTGAATGAAGTCCACGTTTCCCATAACCTACCTGGACCACGTGCCTGATGGAACCAATGACTACAGGTTTGTCAGACTCTGCTTCTTCATCTGAAATATCCTCCATGCCCCAGAGACCAGAGAGTTCCAGTTCACCTTCTTCTAGAGCGAGGGAATGCCCTTCAAAATTGGCTTTCTCATACAAAATCCAACTGAAAGAAAACACAGAAAAGCCATTATCTGTCACAGCAGGGCAGGAATGCTTGCTTAGTTCTGGCTAACACATATTGTACATAAGTAACCAGAAATAGCATAAGCCTGTCACTGAGATCAACCTCAGTGGGTCTTCTTAGGCCTCTGATAAATCAAAACCTATGCAGGCATTTTGGAGAATGTCTGAGTTATCACTGTGAAAGAGTTCATGGAACTGACAGGTGATCACAGGGGCTCTCTGTGGGTGAACTTTCCCTTACATGTATGTTACCACCCATTTCTCCTAGAGGTATTATGCTGTGGCACAACTGAATCAATCAATACCTTGATACAAAAAAACCTATGTATGCCAACAATGAGTACTTCCGAAAGATTCTCCCCAGCAACCACACAGCACTAAGGAAAATATCACAGGGAATGGGACGCCTTACACCTTCAAGAGGCCAGTAAGAGCTGCGACAGGGTCAACTAAAGAGAAGGTTCAGCGGTTATGAGTGGGTTCTGCTCTTGCGAAGGACACGAGTTTGATTCCTAGCACAAACTCTGGGTGGCTCACAACCACCTGTTACCCCCAGTTCCAGGGGATCCAATGCTTCTGGCCTCAATGGGCACCTGTAGTCAAATGCACACACCCTCACAAACACCCCCCTACAATTAATTAAAAAATAAACTGTTAAAACAAAACAAAAGGTTGCAAAGGAGTTAACAGTCTCACTACAAACAAAATTGCCTTGCAAAGCTTGTTCTTAGCAGGAGTTTCAGTCTAATTTGATAATGAAAGTATGTTTTCTTTTTCTAACGAATATGATCACTATCTAGAAAAATATATTAAAATAATTAAAAGCCCTGTTAGAAAAGACATTGCATAAATAGCCCGACGGAGATGAAAAGAAACACCAGAACATTTTAGGTCCTGGCTGGATCTGTCTGTCTGTCCAGCTACTCCAGAGGCTGGGGCAGAAGGGTCGTAGGTGGGGCCACCTGGGGCTCCGTGGTGAGTCCAAGGACAAGAGGTAACGTGGCAAGATAATGTTTGAAAAGGTAAAAAGGCAGCTGGGGAGACAGCTCAGCGGTCCAGTGCTGGCCTCCTATTGCATGTGTGAGGTCAGTCCCCAAATGACTCATAAATGTTTAGTGCCCTCCTGACCTCAGCCGAGTGGGTAAGGACACAGGGACGGTAAACATGATACTCTGATTTTGTTTGCAGTTGTTTTTCTTTACTCAGTTTCCTGTGCACCTCTGAGAGATAACTCAACCAGGAAAAATAATTTAGAAGCTGTCAAAGCATTTACATCTTCATCAATCTCTTAATCAATACTACCTTTTGTTAAAAATTAGAAAGTAAACTAAATTTTAGGTTACTTCCTCCCTAAACTGTCAGAAATTTGTTTATCTTTCCCTATGAGTTTGTTTGGTTTATTTATTTTTTTATTATTACCTAGGTGTGGTGCACACCTTGAATTCCAGCGTTGGGAGGCAAAGACAGGGAGATGTATCCCTGTGAGTTTAAGGCCAGTCTGGTCCACAGAGTGAGATCTTGCCTCCATTTTGTGAATGTATTTGTTTGCGTATGTCTGTGCACATGAGCCATGACATTCAAGTGGAGGGCAGAGGGCAACTTGAGGGAGTCCGTTCTCTCCCAGCAGCATGTATATCTAAGAAACGGAACTCAGCTCCCCAGGCTTGGAGGCAAGCGCCTCCACCCACTGACTGAGCTGGCTTGCCAGCTTTGTGGGCGTAGATGTGTGCGTGTTTGAGATTGGGTCTTGCTATGTAAGACCGGGCCGGCCTGGAACCCACAGCAACTGTCTCTTAGCCTGCTGAGTGCTGGGGTTAGAGACATAAGCCACCACATCCAGGTTTGCAACAAGTCACATTGACCCATAAGTAGAACAAATGTAATTTTCTTTTAAAGTTTTGCTTTTTTTCACGTGTTTGGGTCTTTGTGCTGTGTTGGGCCTGCATGTATGTCTGGGTACCATGTCAGGCAGTTCCTTCAGAGGCCAGAGAAAGAAGTTGGCTCTCATGAAACTGGAGTTTCAGTTGAGCCACCAAGTGGATGGTGGAAACCAGACCCAGGTCCTCCAGAAGAGCTGAAAGTACTCTTAGCTGCTAAGCCATGGCTCCTGCTTCCAAATGCAGTTCTTACCACCTCACTAGCTACTCAGGAGTCAGAACCACATTCCGGGCCCTAGGTGTATCCAAAGCAATATTGTGTGGAGATTTATGGGAAAAGTAAGTTTGTTCTACTGTATTTTTCTGATTTGTCTGTCATAAGCACGTTTTACTTTTATAATCAGAACCATGTATGCTAAACGTGTTTCTGATCTTACCATCGACAGTTTTAAGTCATTTATGCTGATAAAGGTAGACTCATAAAGAAGCAGTGAGGTTTAAACAGTAATTGAGAAAGCCAAACACCTGTGATAAGCTCAGCCTGCAGTGCACACTTACCATCCTCGGACAACTTTCACAAGTATCACTGGAGAGAGGCGCCAAGAGCTGCAGTCCTGAAGGTCCCCAAACACCTCGATGCACTCCTCAGAGACGTCAGGCTCACTGAATATCACTACCTGCAAGAAAGTGGAAGTGTCAGCATTTTCTCTCCCTTCACCAGCCCAAGAGAGAATCTGGACCAGAAATGAAACGAACCTTACCTTCCCAGGCCTGGGATTGAGTTTATTGGACACACTTCCTCTGAGAGTCTGCAATCAGAGGAATGAAACTGTGGTCAGCAATTATAGCACTACAGGGCGGCTGCCTTCCCTCCACCTGAGCCCCTTTTACTCTGAACATACTTACTTCACCATTTATCAGCACGGAAGCATCTACCTTGCTTTACATTCAAGGCATGTTAGTGTTCTCTTTGAATTTACATGATTAAATTATAAGATTTTCCAAATGAATTTGCCATTACAGCTCCTACTCATCTTAACGTCTAGGGGATTTCCTCCACTAAAGAGAAAATCCAGGGCCCAAATGTCAGACCTACGCTTTACAGCAGTTGATTGACTCATTGACTAAGAACCACACAGGAGATTGCACTTCAAAGAATCTGAGTAATCGAAAATTAGGAGGAGGAGGAGAAGGAGGAGGAGAAGGAGGAGGAGAAGAGAGAGAAAAAAAAGACAGAAAGAAAGAAGGGAAGGAAGGAAGGAAGGAAGGAAGGAAGGAAGGAAGGAAGGAAGGAAGGAGGGAGGGAGGGAGGGAGGGAGGGAGGGAGGGAAGGAAGGAAGGGAGGAAGGAAGACTGAATAATTAGTCACTTATCTAGAAAGAGCTGAGTTGATGGTGTGTTCATACACAAACCTTCCTTAGATCTACAAACACTGCGTTGCCACAGTGACTTCCCCATCATGTGACGAGTATTAGTCTAAATGAAAGCAAGCATGGTGGGGCCGGGAGCACTTTCCTGCAATTGCAGCTGCAAGAAAGGATGGGATGAGAGGATCACAAACCCAAGGACACCTAGGCTACAAGGTGCATTCAAGACCAGATCAGGAAGTTTAGCCAGACTTTTTGTCTCAAAACAAAAAAGCAGAAAGAGGGTCAGGGATGTGGCATAATTATAGAGCACTCACCTAGCATGTGTAAGACTGTGGGTTCAATCCCCAGTACAGCAAGGAAAAAAAAAAAAAAAAACAAAAGGAGGTATATTTCACACATACATGGCACATGGTATTTTTTAAGTTGTTTTATGTGTTTGAATGTTTTGCCTGTATGTATGTATGTGTACCATATGTCCATGGAAGTCAGAAGGTTTTGGCTCCCTCGGAACTGGAGGTGGAGATAGTGTGAGCCTCCATGTCTTTGCTAGGTACGGAACCAGGTCTTCTGCAACAGTAAATAGGGCTCTTAACCATCCCCCCAGCCCTGCACATGGTATTTTTCATCTTCCTTTTTTTGATGGACAAAATACCTTTTTATATGGCTTCAGAGGTAATCATTTACAAGATCACCCGACAAGACCAGTAAAACCTGAACTGTGTAAGATAATAAAAACAATAATTATACATGTAAAAAATATTACAAAACAGGGGCTACTTCCAGGCTGGCCAGGATGCAGCTCCCAGGGCCTGCCTTTGATTTCACCCCTCTTGCCTCACACCAGTGGACCATGACCACAGGCCTGGCAAGGCTCCTGTGCGGATGACTAGACGCCCAAAGCATGTGCTGATTTGTGGTGTGCACATGTAAGAAGTCAGTAAACTGAAGGAAAACCCCAAAATTTAAAAGGAAAGTGAAGAAATACACTAAATATAAATAAACTATAATCCACAAAGCCTACCACCCAAAAAGACATTCTGGAAGAAAAATCATAAAAAGCCTAGAAGTGAGTAGAACTCTTTATTTCTTCTTTCACGCCATCTGACATGGCTTCGGAAACTACTTTTTTTCCTGTTTCATGCATGTGTGATGTGCATGTATGTTCATGTCAGTGAGCACACATGTCTACGTGAGTGTGACATGCATGCGTGTTCATGTGTGTAAGCATACATGTGTATGAGAGTGTGGAGACCTGAAGATGACTCTGGGAGTTGTTTCCTATGTCTCTCCACCCTCTAGGTTGAGGCAAGGTCTTTCAGTTGAATCCACAGCTCACCAACAGTCTAGCTAACAGGTTTGCTCGGGGGACCTTGTCTCTGCCCCTCCCAGCCCTGGAATCACACACACTCCCACCCCTTTACATGAGTTCTGGGGATCGGACTGACCTCATGCCTGCTGCTTGCAAGGCAGCTGCTTTAAAAGCTGAGCCATCTCCCCAGCCTGAGAAAAATGAATATTAAAAATCAGACTCACTGGATGACAGTCAAGTAATAAGTGATGTAAGACTAATTAACAGGCACAAAGATGTGATGAATGGGAAGTGGACCAGCAAAAATGTTGTGCTGGAGAGACAGAGGGTTTTGTTTGTTTGTTTGTGTTTTGTTTTGTTTGGAGAAAACTTGAGGATTTCTATGTGATACAAGTAGATTATCAAAGGGTGACGAAAATGCCCCAGGAGACCAGGCCTATATCCCAGATCCCTCCGAAGGCTGTAGCACAAAGAACACAAGGTCAAGGCCAGCCTGGCTAAGTTAGTGAGACATAAGTAAAAAGGAGGCTGAGGATACAGCTTGGTCGAGAAGAGCGTAATGGGCATGTGTGAAACCCAGTCCCAGTCCTGGGGTAAGGGGCTAAACCCTTCATGGTGTCCATGAGCTCAAAAGTAACAAAAGGTTGGTTATCTGTCTTTCTGGCTTTTTCTCTATAAAGTATGAATGAATAGAGGGCTCCATGGCACCCCACCATTCTGAAGGCCACAGGACGCACACATCTGTTTTCTGGTGGTTTGAGTTCTAATACGCATCTTCTAATTCAGATGCATTGCCCAAATAAGCAAAAGCTCAGCTCTTCCAAGTTCTCAATCTTTAAAAGTAAATGGGGCCTAAGACTAAAAATTTGAAACGTGCGAGCTCACAAAATCCATGAAAAAGGGGATGTGCATGTGGTGCTGCTGAAAAACCACGTGTGTACGTATGTGCGTGTGCGTGTGTGTATGTGCGTGTGCGTCTGTGTGTGTGTTGGAGTCTTGTTACGTAGTTCAGGTGGGCCTTGAACTTTCCAGCCTGCCTCAGCCTCCCTGAGAGCTGTGATTGTAGGCATGCTCCACCACAACTAACCCAACCATACAGTTTGCAAAAGCCTCCAAAATCACAGCCCGTGATGAGATGATGGCGAAACCCACCACAGCGCCCCGCTACAGCATCCTGCTGGGTGAACAAGGCCAGGCTTTTCCTGTGGTCACGCCTCCACTTGCCTCAGCAGGACCAACCTAAGTAGCAACCCTGGCAGCAGAAGGGCACACATTTGCATGAAAACAATCCTGGGCTGGTGAGTGGCCCAGCAGGCGGTGTGCTTAACCCCAAAGGCCCTAAGTTCATCAAAGAGGAAAGGTCAGCCAGATCAGAGAGGAGGAAACCAAAGATGTGTTTTGCAGTTCCCTCTGTGATACTGAGGAGAGGACCGATGCAAACCAAAGTTCTTTATGCTACAAACTTGATGAATTCCCATGTGGGTGCTTTCCCAACTACACACATGACGCCTGTGGAGGCGTGAGTGAAACCCCACAACACAAGAGGAAGCAGGGGAGCTCCTGCGGCTGGGTGCGGCCTCTGCAAAGAGAGGAAGTTGTTTCACACATCCTCAAAATTCTGAGCGCTGACTGTTTTTACAGAGGATAAGAATAAAATGCAGCTCCACGTTTTGGAGCTCTCAAAGCATCCTTTCTATACTTTTCACAGTGCAACATAGCCGTTCCCAAACGCCCCGAAACGTAACTTATTCTCCCTGCTGGACCACAAATGTCTTGGAGGGAGGAAGTCTTGGTGTCTTTCTTTTTTTCTTTTTTTTTTTTTTTTCTCTCTTGGACTACAAGAGTTCCTTGTACACAGATTTAAAAGTACTTGGTGGGGGAAATTTAAAAAAGCCGGGCAGCGGTGGTACATACCTTTAATCACAGTGTGGGGGCAGATGGATCTCTGTGAGTTCAAGGCTAGCCTGGTCCACAGAGCTAGTTCCAGGGTAGCCAAGAAACAGAGAAACCATGTCTCAAAACAAAACACACACACACACACACACACACACACACAAAAGTACATGGTGAAGAAGTAGGAAGCTACCGTTCACAAACAGCCCCCTGTAAAACATACCCTGAGCCCCTCACCAACCCTAGGTTTAAGAATGGCCCAAATAACAGCTGGTACTTACTGCAGGGTCTGATAATGACATTCCAGAAAAAGAAAGGCCTGGGTCGTACCGGTTTGCTTTGAAAAGACCCAGGAAGTCCGTATCAGTGCTCCCAGAGTTGGGCAGGTTTGACTTAGGCACGCTTCCGACAAGGTTAGGCTTTTCCATGTCATCCTTGGTCTTCAGTTTGGGTAGGTCAAAAAGTTTGGTTTCTGGCAAGTGCAGGTTGCTCCGAGAGCTCAGATCATCCTTGGCTTCTTCTTTCGGTGGATACTTTTCCATGTGGCCTGGACTTTTCAAACCCAGAGGAGGTGTGTTTGAGGAGTTGAAATTGAAGACCTTTAAGGAGTTGTGGGGTGCAAGATGTGGCTGTTCTCTGTCTGAGCCACAGGGCGGGTCACCCTCCTTCCTGGGCTGTACCGCTGAGGGCTGAGACACCGAGCTGTTCTGAGAAGTGCTGAAAGATGTGCTCATAGTGTTGACAGACGTCACAGAGGGGGAAAAGATCTTGTCTTGCGGCAGAGAGGAGAGCATGCTTGAGAAAAGGGCACTTTTTTCTAGCCGTGACCTCTTCACTCCACCGTTGGTGAGGTCCCGGTTCTCTTTGTCATTTACTTCTGAAGGTGCCTGAGGTTCACTTTTCCCATTCGTGCTGGCGTGCAAGGACTTGAAGAGGATGCTCTGTTCGGTAGATGCACGTTTCGCTCTCAGTTTGGACATAGGATCGTGGTTCTGCAGCAAATGCGAGGCAGGTGAGATCTCTGGCTGGCTTTCCTTCTTCCCCAAACCAATGGTAAAAACGTTGGGATCAAACACCTTTTCCAAAGTGTCCTCATGAATGGGAGGCATGGCGAAGTGAGGGGCTGGGGAGTTGGGGACCCTGGGCTTCTTTTTTTTCTGGGGCACACATATGGCACTGTCCATGCTTTTAATAATTTCAGTGAATTTTTCCATATCAGAAGAAGAATCAAAGACACTATCCTCACTATTAGCAGAAACGTTCAGAAGACTGGTCGGGGTATTGGGGCTGGTCACATTTTGACCTGGCCTCTGGGGATTTTCTGGATGACTTCTGCTGCTGGGAGAGGGGACGGGGCTGAACTCGGCTGTCAGGGTTGTCCCACTGCTCTGACTTTGAGCCTGGACTGGCAGAACCTTCTCGGGTCCCAGTTGTATGACCTGTGGGTGAGACTGTGCCACACGCTCCTCTCTGCAATGGGCGTGCTCAGGTGATGTGCTGGCTACGGCCTCTTGCTGCGGAGCACAAGTGGCAACAGAAACCACTTCAAACTCACTATTGTGACAGCTTGGCAGCTGCACCTCTCTAACCTCAGAGCTTTCTGAGATGACTTGAGAGCTCACGTCCTGAGGGCTTTCCACAGGAAGCACAAAGGACCGGACCTGGACAAGAACCTTGGACGGGCACTCGTTCCTCACAGTCTCTGGGCTGTGCTCTGGGGTTGAAGGAGGACTTGCTTCGCCCCGTCCTTGTTTGGAGACTGGTGTTTTCTCAGTGTGAGGCAACACAGGCGAAACACATCCATTGTGGCTTTCTGGCACTTCTACATCAGTGCACGGAACACTGCGGATGGGAACTTGAGCACAGCCATCTTGGAGAGCGTCCACAGGAATGGGTGCAGAAGGCAGCTGAGAAGACTCCCTGGATGACTCAGATGCAGCCTGTGAGTCAGAAAATGCCCCCTGTGGCTTTGGAGGAGACTCTCTGGCATCATGGATGACAGGGACATCCTGTGTGGTAGCACGCATGCTGTCAGCAGCCTCTGAGCACTCTCCTGAGTTCTTGGGGTCCTTCCCAGGAGCCAGAGCAGTGGGCACTGGCTGAGGACAGGCAGCATCTGTTTGCACATCTGCCTTATCACTTTGATCAGGCTCCGGGCAGAGGACCTGATCCTCTGCAGTGGGCTCTCCTCCCCCTCCTTGGGCTGCTGGAAGAATCTCTTCTCTGGGAATAGGGCCCTCGGAGCCTTTGGCTTCTGCAGATGGTTCCTTGGCCAGTAGGCCATTCTGGTGGCTGGTTGACAAGGCTTTCTTCTCAGGTTGCTCCATTTCTTTGGCTTTTTTGGCTAAGTTCAGCTTAGCTCTCCCAACAAACGTTTTACTAGAGGGAGGATTGTTCCTTGTGCTACGGACCTCCGGGTGTCTGGGGCTACTGCTAGCCCGCTTGTTTTCAAACAAGGAGATTTTGTTGGCAGTGTTTCCCTTATGAACTGGCTGGCTGAACGGATTGTGCTCATTTCCCAAACTCTCAGGATTCTTCGGGGTTTTCAGATTTAGTTCCACATGTTTGGGTCTGGCAGGGCTGCAAGAAAAAAGCAACAGGGCAGTTAGCAGCCTGGCATTAAGTGAATATACAAACCAGTTCACAAAAGACTGCGAAAGTCGTGTCCTCCCACCGTATATTTGCTTTTCCGTGAAACTTCTTAAACAATCCTACAAACACCAGCTACGTATTTTTAATGGATATCTCACCTGTGTACGACAGATGAGATTATAAATCTAAGAAACCATTAATTTACCAAGTATTAATATGCAGCCACAGTGACTGGCTGCTAGAAATGGAAGACATCACAAGGTAGAAGGAACTTTAAAACAATTTAAATATTTAATGCAGTCCCATATTTTCAATATTCAGATTAATTTCTCAGACATTAACTATGTATTTTTATTTTATTATACTGTTTTGGTCACCGTTAGTTTTTTGGGATAAGGAGTCATGTGGTTCAGGATAGGCTTGACCTCACTGCTCAGCTGAAGATAGCCTTGAGTTCCTGAGCCTCCTGCCTCTACCTCCCAAGGTTATAGTCATGAGCCACAATACTCAACCTTTCAAAACTTTTTAAGAACTATCTTGGAGGTGGAGAGAAGAGATGGCTCAGCAGTTAAGAGTACTGACTCTTAACTAATTCCTAGCACCCACATGGCAACTCAAAACCAACTGTAATTCCAGTTCAAGGGAAAATCCAACTCCCTCTTCTGGCCTCTGTGGGCACTGCATGTATGTAAACCCATGCAGGCAAAATTAAATTAATATTTTGAAAATAAAAAGTAAATATATAAACAGCTATAATCTCATGAAGCTGTTGCTTCATGAAAAACTATTTTATAACAGGTGATAAGACATTTTCATCTAGCATTGCCTCTTAGGAGATTTTTTTCCTGCTATCCATCCCACATAAAATTTCTCTGATGTGTGTGTGTTTACTATCTGAAATCTGTAAAGTGCATATGCAGGTTTTTATTGTGTGTGTGTGTGTGTGTGAGCAAGTGTGGAGTCAGAGGACAAGTGTGGGTGTCAAGCCTCTACCTTGATGAGACAGCCCCTTGGTGTTCAGCACTATAGGCTATCAGGCCTGGGAGCCTGCAGGTCTTTTCCTGGCTCTACCTTCCATCTCATACTACAGGAATGCTGGGGTTAGATACAGACAGGCCCATGACCACCTCCTCTTCCATGGGTCTCTGGTCCTCACACTGTATCCACTGAGCCGTCTCTCTGGACCTGGAAAGTGTTTTTAAATCATTCATAACCCTGCTGCTCCATCAGCATTCTGCCTCCTTCCCAGTGGCTCATGTGCATAAATATTTTACTAGAACGAAAGCTGCTGTGTTCCCAGGGCTTGGCCTCTCGCCTTTTGCTAAGAAGAAAGAATGAGTTAACATCACAACTTCCAGGTTCCTGAAAGTTTTTTCTTGAAAAGTTTTTTTTTTAATGTTTGTATAATATCCTATCATATGGCTATCCCATAATTTGTTTATTGATTTTTGTTAATGCAATGTCTTAGGCAGAGCCTCCCTGCTCACTCACTTTTCCTAGATCAAAACAATGCTTTTGACTGTGCACAGTATGTTCTTCCATATAGACAAAATGTGTTGTGTTGGTGTGTGCTGGCCTTGGCCCCAGCCCAGGCCCTCACACTAATATCTGTGTGAACTTAGCCAAATTATTTCACATCTCTGGACTATTATTCTCTTTTGTACCTGTAATTTAAAAGGTAACAGAAAACAAAGCAACCTAGATAATTTAGAACAGAATTATTTTTATTTCACCCGAAACTTACAGTTAAGGGGATTTTGGTCCCCTTGAAGGCTTACTCTTAGGGCCAAAAGAGGCTGTGGGATCAGGAGGCTCCCCTGGCTGGGCTGCTTTCTGACAGGCCCTGCCACTTTTCTAGTTTATGAACCCTTTTATATAAGCGTTCCTGGTGGCAGGTAGAAGAGCTTGCCAGTTTGGAGCTAAATGAAAACCACTGTTTGCCAAGCACTTGAGAAGTTATTTAGTTTGTTTTACTGCATGTACAACTCTGTATGTTCTATTCTAAAGCGAGAGAGAGCTGGGGGAGGGTAGAGAAGGTAGGTGACTCTCCTGATGTCACATAGCTAGTGAATGACAGTGCTCTAGTCTCAGAGGCTACATTATACCATATTATCCTGCTTCCCCATCAGGGGTCAGACTAGACTGGCCTGAATGAGCCCCTCAGCTGCTTTTCTTTTTATCACTGGGCTGGGGGGCGGGGAATGGGGGAAGGAATGGGAGGTGAAAGCCTGGAGGTGGGGTGGGTGTTCAGTGAGTTATCAAGTCCATCCAAAAAGGTAAGCAGACTTCAGAGGTAAAAGTCCCAGAAATCCCAAGCTCTCCAGCATCACACATCTCAGACCCCCAAGAAGATACAGCCTGCTGAGCCCGCAGAGGGATGAAATGAGAATCAGGTTAGATATCTGAGTTTGATATATGGTCACAAATTTCTCTAGGCACTGTTCTCTTCATTATCTCCATAAATACCCAGGTTTTCTATTGCAGGCTCATATCTTAATGTTAAAAGCAAATTCAAATCCAGACTTGGTGGCCACTGCCTATAATCCAGAGGCAGGAGTTACCGGCAGCAGGACCAGGAGTTCAAGGTCTCCCTGGGCAACCAGAGTGAGAGTTGGAGCCAGCTTGGGCTATATGAGACCCTGTCTCAAAAAACAAAAACAGAAGAGTAAGCTTCAGGATTAAAGTCTAAGCCAGTGAGATGAGAAGAAACACGGTTTACAAATGCTGTAGTAATCAATGAGCAAAGCTGACAATACGGGAAATACTTTAAAAAAAAAATCTGACCAATCAGCACAAGGAAGAGGACTGAAGTGGGCTTCAAAGTGCATCTCAGGCTGTGAGAGGGAAGTACTCCAGGTGAGCCCACAGCTGCTCATTAAAGATTTACACCAGATCAAAATACCTTTTACAGCCGAACTCTCTACCATTAAGTCGTGCTACCAAGAGTCACTGCAATTAACCCCGTTCGGGCTGATTAAAAGGAAGGCTCCTGTAACTCATGTTGTAATGCCTTCATTACAAGGTGAGAGGGAGTCTGAGGGGCCAAAGCGACACTGTAAAAGGAAGTGCCTCCTGCTTTAAAACACTCCTTTATGAAGTTCAGCATTTGGTAAAGAACGTGAAGAAGTCATTTCTCTAATAGGACTAAGCCACCATTTTTCAGGTGATACTGTCTTTTCTTTCCTTCCTTCCTTCCTTCCTTCCTTCCTTCCTTCCTTCCTTCCTTCCTTCCTTCCTTCTTTCTTTCTTTCTTTCTTTCTTTCTTTCTTTCTTTCTTTCTTTCTTTCTTTCTTTCTTTCTTTCTTTCTTTCCAAGCAAGACTAACATCTGTAACCCTGTCATTTGGGAGAGTAAAGCAGAAGAATGGCCTTGAGTTCCATGACAGCCTTGGCTACATAGTGAGTGAGGAGCAACTCTGGGCTACAGGGTGAGACCATCAAAAACAAACAAAACAAAACAAAAACACTAAACAACAGTCTCTCAATATCTTTGTCTACAATCCAGCCATAACGGGACTAAAGCACCTGAAAGCCTCTGTCAGACTAACAGAAATAGGCCACAGAACTAGATAAAATTCTTAATTTTCCACTTCAATGGTTTGCCAGTTCATCATGTGTAAGGCATTGTATAAAAAAGAAAGTTAAATAAGACAGGTGGTAAAGATTAAACATGACCAGTAGTGAGAAAGAAAAAAAAAAAAGACACTTTTCTCAGTTCTAGTAACCTGTAGACCCAAAGAAGAGTTCCATTGTAAGATTCCCTTCCTGAACTTGTCCAAGGATCCCTTAACAGGGAACATTTCAGGTTGTTCCAAGGCTGCCTCCTGATTGGGTGAGAGGTGGAGCTACTGGCAGGCAGTGTCCTGCAGTTTCCCTTAGCCAGGCTCAGCAGGTTTCTGCGCTCAGTCACACTGTCTTCTACAAATAATGAGCATCATTCACCCAGGTTATTTCCTGACGCTACCGTTACAGAATAAATAGCTGATTGTGTCAAAGGCCTCCACGCTGCCAGCTGGTGAGGTAGTCCAACGTTATTCATTAAGCACATTTTTCCTCCCGGCTTCCAAGCAGGCTTGTTTCAAAGCTTACTTCTCTCAAGAAATGGAATAGAATGAAACCAGTCAGTTAAAAAAATGATAATGCCACTAACAACGAGCCTTTTCGTCAAGGTATGAATCAATGTGGGGAAAACTTGAGTACTCAGTAACAGTTGACCTGCTGGGAGGAGTGGGGAGCCAGAGCTCGGTTCTATAGAGAGCCCTCCCCTAGCCACACAAATCAATTCCCGTCGAAACCACAAGGCCAGGCCCCTCCAGACACCAGTGACTTCTTGCCCTATTACTTCCAGAGCCCTTAACAACGGCCAAATCCACTTGGTCTTTTTAATCCAATTTATGTGCTTCTTATTACCACAAGGGGGACATAGCCGTTCAGGGTAACAGACGGAATCACAGGTGTGGGTCATCTCCCCGCCACAGCACACAGAACAAAGGGCACTCAATGAGTACTTGCGAAATCGCTAAACTCAAGAGCACCCGAGTCTTGTTGCTTTGCGTCCTTCCACTTAGGTAACTTTCCAATAATAACAGCGACCGTCCCAGTAACCGAAAAGGCATTTCCAACCCCCAAACCAAAACTACCGAAGGCTCCCTAGATCGCAGAAGTGGGAATTATTAGAGACCTCTTTTAAGCTTGCTTTAGGACCACGACGTACTGCCTCCATAAAACTTTTTCTCTTGAAGTCTCCCGTGTCAAAAGCCACTGTGCCACACTCAAAATACCGCAGGCTCCCTGGGACTAACCAGATTGAATAAAGAATATAATTAGCTACATCAAGCCCTGAAGTCTTATCTCTGCTGTTTACATAAACACCGCGCCCTGAGGGTAATCTTATTTTTGCATTCATTTAACTTGGATGTCTTATGTTAAAAGCAGGAATTAGCCACAGAGGCTTGCCAAATGTGTCACACGCTAAGCCTTAGCTCTGCAAACAGCTTTCTCTCTTTGAAGTTTTCAACCGGAAAAATATATGTATATGTGTGTGTGTGTGTGTGTGTGTGTGTGTGTGTGTGTGTGTGTGTGTGTGTTATACAGACAACCCGACAACCCTGAGCAGCCCCCTGACCAGACGGACCCCCGCAACTACTCACAGGGTCACTTTGGTGGTCACGGTCGACCTGCCAGCGCCGAAATGGTTCCTGGGCTTCAGGCCTTCGGCGTCGGACGCCCCGGTCCCCCTGCCCGGCTCTCGGCTGCGGCCCCCCTCGCCCCGGCCGTCGAAGTGGTGGGGCAGGGGCCCCCTCTTGTGCTCGGGCTTGATCTCCGGCAGCAGCGAGCTGCTCTTGACGGTGAGCTCGCGCGGGACGACGCGGCCCGCCTCCTCGCCGCCGTCCGCCGCGGCGGGCGCCCGCTTGGGTGGGGACTCCTTGGCGGAAGCGCGCGGGCAGGGGCTGGGCGCTGCGGGCACCGCCTCGGGGACCCGGCTGCGACCCTTCCGCTTGGTGGGGGACGGGGCGGGCGGCGGCTGCCGGCCGCGCTCAGGATCCCCGCGGAGCTGCCCTCGGGGGCCGGCGGCGCTGGCCCTGGGCTCGGGGCCGGCGAGCGAGGCCGCGCCCCCGTCGGGAACGGCGGGCGCCGATTTCACTTTCCTTTCGGCCGGGCCGTTCCCGGCGGCCGCGTCTGGCGCCACCTCGTCGTCGAACACCGCGTCGTCTCTCGCCGGGCTCTCGGGCGCCGCGGCGTCCGCTCCCGGGGAGTCGGCGGAGGATTTCTGCGACTTCCTCCGCCTCCCCGAGCGGCGCCCGCTCGACCTCTTCTCCATGTCGTCCGAATCGTCGCAGTCGTCGGGCCCCGGAGCGCTGGGGACCGGCTCGTCCGCCCGGGCCACCTCGGTCTTGCTCAAGAAGATGTCCAAAGTGAGCACTTTGGCGGGCTGAGCGCGGTCGACGGGCCGGGCCGGGCCGCCGCTCTCCGCGCCCTGGGCGGGAGGCTCACCTGGCGGGTCCGCGTCCCCGGGGCCCCCCGGGGAGTCGGCTCCGGCCCCCACGCCGGGGGCGCCGTCGGGGGCCTCCCCGGCTCCTCCCACCCGGCGCTCCCCGGGCGGCGACCCCGACACACCCCTCGCTGTCTCGGGTGGGAGGAGGCCGGCGCCTGGGAGCGGGTCCTCCCCCGGACGGCGCGCGCGCGTCTCTGTGCTCTCCTGCCCCGAGCAGTTCCCGGGCCAGGAATGCGGCTCCTTGGCAGCGGCGGTGGCATCTGGGAAGGTCTCTCCCTCTGCCTGCAGAGGTTCTAATTGGGCTGAATCACTGTCCTGGCGCTGCTGCACAACCCCTACGCCGCCTCCGGGGCCAGGTGACAGCTCGGCGTCGCGGGGGCTTGCCTGACCGCCGCTCTCCGCGGGCTGGCCCCCCGCCTCCGGCCGCGAGTCCGCCTCGCTCGCCTCGGCTGGCTGGGCTTGGCCGTCCGGAGCCTTACTTTTCCCGCTCTCTGCTCCGGGGAGTTTAGCAGAGGCCGGTTTGCTGCTGGAGTTGGTGGGACTCTCCAGTCCGTTCCTGGAGTTCCTCCTCCTTCCAGCCGTGAAAAGGGTGCCGAGTTTTCCCAACACGGGCTTCCTCCTGGTGTCTTCCGGTGGTTGCGCTCTGGACTGGAAAATAGAAAAGAAACGGGGAGAGAAAACTTGAGAATCCGTTTTGTTCTCCCTTGGTAGGTTACAAAACTGTTGCGAACCAGCTTGGCAATGGACCAAGTTGGTAATGGAAAATGAAAAGGCACAGTCAGGCGTATGTGATATACATACATACATATATTTGTAGGGGTTCATTAAGCAGCTCTGGCTCGCCTTGAACTCACAAAGATCCTCCTGCTTCTGCCCACTGAATGCTGGAGTTAAAGGCACCACCACATCTGCGTGGCTCAGTTTCTTTTTTTTTTTTTTTTGGACTTTAGGTTGCGAGTCTAGTCTCTACCCGTTGAGCCATCTCTCCAGCCTTAAATTTCCTTGCCTTAAACACATTGTCGAAGCTACATCACTTGCAATAGTATTTCGTTATAAGTGTTTTTAATTCGGAAGGTCCAGTTCTCCCACGTTCACACTGAACAATTTCCAGTTCGCTCTTTACCTCTTTTCTCAATAAAAATGCAAATTTAAAGCAACCAGGCGTGACTCCGGGGTCCGCAGTTCGCCCCCGAGGACCCCTGAGAGGAATTTTTACTGAACGTCTCCCTTTTCTGGGAACCGGTGGGGCGGGAGTGGCGCAAGGAAAAAACCACTAGCGGCCTTCTGGAAAACTTCCGTCAACACCTGGGCTCTGCTTTGGGCAAAGGTGCAGGAATGCCGCACCTGGCCCCGCCCAACGGGGGACATGCTCACCCAATGGGTGCCCGCGTGCCCGCGTTCAAACTGCGCGGGCGGCGGAGCGCTGTCCCGCCTCCTCCCGGCTCAGCCTCCGGCTCCATCAAAGCGAGTCTTGGCTGGAGGGTGGAGGAGAGGGGCAGACGGTGGACCCCACCTACGCAGGGAGGGAAGTGGAAAGCTAGCCTAGCAGACCCCGCCCGGAGGGCTACCGCCCTCTCCAGGGGTTGCTGTCCCCGGGAGCCAGCGTGCAAGGACCGTTCCCCCCCCCCCCGCCCCCAAAGGGGTCCGAGACTGGGAAGACAGCCTAAGGGGTGTGGGGGGCTGGAAAGAGGAGGGAGCCGAGCGTGTGTGCGGGATCAGCCAGACTCACCCCCAACCCCCTACCTAAGGACCCTCTCCTGAGAGCCAACCCTTCAACTCAAAACCCCGGTGAGATTCTAAGCCCCGAGGAGGCAGAAAACAGCCCCACCTTCCCTCCCGGGGGAGCGTTTGTGCGGGACCGCCCTGGTTCTCCACTCAGGGATTACTTGCCGCAATCTTAACGCAGTGCCTTTTATTTGAGCTACAAAAGCAGCCAAGGGAGTCCGGGGATCGTGGGAAATGTTATTGCCTGGGTGTGAAGGCGTGCTATCAACAGAGCCAACGCGCTTCTGTGGAGAGGGACCTGGCCCCGCTGCTACCCAGTGAGGTAATGTCTTACCTACAGCAGATGAGGGAAAAAGATGGACCAAAGGCTGAGAGCAAAACAGTGTGCTGGGGGCAGGGGCGATGGGGTCTGAATTCAAACCCATGCCCTCCAGTTCCGACTAGTGATCCTCCTAGTCCATTACAGAGGACAGGAGAAAGAGACCCCAAGCTACCCAGACCCGCAGTCGGGGCTCCAGGGTAAGCGCTGAGGCGATCAGATAGGTTCATAAATTGCCCGGGTGCTGCTTCTGTGTGAGAGCAGGAGAGCTGCAGACAAAGGAGTTAGATAAAAGACTTAACTGCCCAGATGTAATATTCTTACTTCTAAGATCTAACCAGAAGATTTGGCCTAACCCAGTTCTTCGATGCTTACAGAAATAATAGAATGAGAAGGCGATGTGGCTTAAAAACTACACTGAGGCATGCAGAGTTCCCAAGGAAACATTTGGGGCTTTCGTTGTTCTTGTGGTTTTTACAAGTCAAAGGCATTACATGACTTGATTTTCAATTATAATTCTCACCCACTGAGTCCTGCTTAGGTACTAGACACTCACAAAGAGATTTACATAGTTTCTCCAACAGCCCTTAATTTTTTTTTTTTTATATCCATATGCTGAGTCACGGACCCCTGTCCAAAGCTGCACAGATGGAAAGTCCTTCTGACTCTGCAAATAGAGCCCTTTGTTTCTGTTGCCCGGACAGGCCATGAAACATAGCCTGAAAAGGTAGACGGGGAAACAGGCTTGAGCCCATTGGCTCAATTCCAGTCCCTGTCAGAACTAAACTAGTGTATGTGTAGTTCTGTCCTTCCAGCACTGTTGCAATCCGTTTTTTCCCATGCTGCGAAGATGCCTGCTCAGCAGTCCTCTTTATTTAGTATAGGTTTCCCTGCCCCCACCCCTCAATTCTAGTTGTAGCTGCTTTTTATAAAGCCAGCTGCTTGACTATCAAGTATTTGTTCTCTTACACCCCCAGGTGGCAGCCTATTTTTCACTTGTTGGACAGTTCTGTTGGATTCCCTAGAGTGTCGTAGTTTGGCTTGCTTATACTAGCTAACACTTTCATAAAAACTTCATCCGAAAGAGCCCCAAACTGCAAACACTTTTAAGTGCCCATCAGCTGCTGAATGGATAAACAAATCGTGGTGTATCTCTTCGACATGTTGACATGCAACAATGGAAAGAGACAAGCTTTTGGCACGCAAAGGCATGGGTAGTTCTCAGATGCGTTATGCTGATTGGAGGTGGGGAGGGAGCCTGCTCGCCTAGCATGTATGAGGCTTTCCATTCAATCCCCAGTTCTATTGAGATAAAATCTTTCCAGGGTAGTCAGAGAGATCCTGTATCTTGATTATGGTGATGGTCACACATGTGTTCACAGCTTTTAATGGCCATCAAAGCTGTGCATTTAAAATGGATAGACTGGCTGGCCACAGTGACATACACAAGTCTCCCCTGTCACTTGGGAGAATGAAGCAAGAGGATTTTGTTTTGTTTTGTTTTGTTTGTTTGTTTTGTTGTCGCCTTGCTTTTCAACACAGGGTCTTACTTACGTATCTCTGGTTGTCCTGAAACTCACTACATAGACAAGGCTAGCTTCAAACTCACAGAGATCTGCCTGCCTCTGCCTCCCGAATGCTGAGAATGAGGGGATGTACCACCACACCCAGATAAGAGGATTTCTTGGTACCAAGAGTTTATGGGCAACCTGGGTAATGTAGCAAGACTCTAGTTCTTTAAAAAGAAGACAAGCCTTGTCAGAGACAGGAGGGTGCCTAATAATTCTGGCCAACCTGGCCTACATAGAGACTTCTAGGACAGCCAGGGCTACACAAGCCAGACCCTGTCTCCAAGGCATGCTCACATATAATCCCAGCACTTGAGAGATGGAAGCAGGAGAATCAGGAGTTCAAGGTCATCCTTAACTACAAAGTGAGCTGAAGACCAGCCTGGTCTACATGAAACCATGTCTCAAAAGAATAGAATGAAATAAACAAATAGAAATATGAGTTTGCCCTAGCTTGTTAAATCTTAATAAAGTTGCTTTAAAGCAAAGCTTTCCCCTGGGAAGCAAGAAACACACAGTGCATCCTGTACACAGTTCTTACTGTAAGGGGAGTGTGAGAGCCCTCAAGTCATCTCAGAGGCACCTCTCTTATCTCTAGGCAATGAAGATTCCCCCAAGGGCCCAGCCTTTGAGAACCTCTGAGCAGGACCAGCTGAGCAGGGCTCACAATACCCCATTCATTATGTCAGGGGAGCGTCCTCAGTTTTTGTGGAACACCTTTCTTAAGCAAGCTACACATTTCTTCACAGCCAGAGACTGTTTCTGTCCAGTGTTCATGGGGGCAATCTGACAGATAAGGAACCAAAACCCAATGGACAGAGAATAAACCTTAGGGTTTAGAGTACTTAACCTCAGGTAGGAAAAAGAGTGTTTGCAAAGACCTACCAGGATGCTTCATGCTCCCTGGGTATATGCCCACCCCAACTCTGCCCTCCTGTAGACCTAGGGTCCTGGGATGCCCTGGGGCTGGATATCCTCAGGTTCCATGTTCTCAGGGCCTGTAACCCCAGGACCTCCTTGCTACCCATCTTACTTTAGGAATCCGGCAACCCTCATTGTGTAGAACCTTCCGTCTGTGCCCCACTGCCACTGACCAGTCGATAACAGACTGTTTCAGGGGTGACAAGGACCTGTGTTAGAGGGTTCTTTCTGGCTAATATCCAGTGTGGCTCATCAGAGAACCTGAGAGGAGTCCACAGGAAGATCATCACCCAGCAGTGTGTAGAGGCCAGGGTGGCAGGTGGATGCCTGTGGCTAAAATGCCGTTATGTGAAACTCAGCCCTTTTGGAGAGGCAGCAAAGCGCCACTCAGTAAATGACACCTGTCTGCTGGCAGGACCCTGCTGTTTGAGGCTGCAGTCCTCCCAGTCCGGACAGCCATTCTGAGCTTGGAGTTAAGGTGCAGGACTCCCTCTCCCCAGCAGGGCCTCCTGTTCTCTGCCTGACTTTATCGGGAGAGTGTCTCTAGACAGATGCTCCTAACCACAGTTGATATGTGGCCTCTGACACAGCTTCCTGCTAGCTCTCCCCTCCCTGCACCTATAGGATAATAAGGTACTGCGTTTCCTTTCACAGGACAGGATCAGTTATTTAATGCAAATAAGCATTGTTGAAGTGCCTCATTCCAACCAATTATATACACCTATCCTTGGAGCCTCCCACCCACCCAAAGGATCTATAGCCTTTGTTCTCTGGAATTAAAGTTGAACTAGCTCCCTCAGTCGGTTCCCAGGGTGTGTGATCCCTGTACAGTGCTCGCTGGCCATTCAAGGCACACTCCTCTCCTCATGCCCCTCCTGACTTCATGGGCTGGTAGAAGACAGCCCCCAGGCGGGAAGAGAACCACACCCATGCTGCTGTAAACCTCTGGTGTTTACAGCAGCCGAAGACCAGAACATTCAGAATAAATTGTCGGCACACCGCAGTCTGCCCAAAGCGTCTGGACGTGCCTGCAAAACGACTTTTATTTTTGTTTTTTTAGGATTACTAATTGGAGTCACTGGCATCAATTTTAAAGCAATTTACCTAAAATCATGTTTGAAGGCTGAGAAAATTACATTGAACGCATTACTTGAAAATGTGCCAACATTTAAAAGTCATTCATAGATTCTTACCCTTTTCGTTTCCTGTATAATGTGAGTCCCTCAATCAGTAGGAAAAATGTCCTGTCTGCACACCTAGCTAGCACTAGCACAGGGATTTCCAGATTGAGGTGGTCACCAGGCATCTACTGCCACTGAAAAAACAGGAGAGCCCAACTGGTTCCACCTTCAAGGAGATACTAACATTCTCAAAGATCACTAGAAACATGTCTTAGGTCTGACGACCAGAATCGGAATCTTTTCTGCCCAAGACTCAGTGTGGTCAAGAATTCCGGCTGCCCAAGAGAGGAGTCCACAAATTGATGCAGCTGCCAGCTTACAAACTACCTCAGCTGCACCACCGCCTCAAAGCTCAGCTCTGACTCAAGAAAGCCCCGTGAGGTCTTCCATGTCCTCACCTGTGCATCCTTCTAGAATGCGGTCACCAATGTATAAGAATAACTCTTTGCAAAGAGTTATTCAAGAATCTAGTGATTCTTGAAGTGCCCACTTTGTTAATTTTTGAATGCAACCTTCCTTCAGCCTTGAGGAGGAATGAATGAAAATACTTAGCCAGGTTGCTTTGATAATGCCTTGGGGTGACAGCATATACTTTGAGGTTTGGCATTTCTTCTGGTCAAGGCCTTTTTCTTAATTAAACATATATTATATGTGATCTATATTGTATCTTTAGTGTATGGCTTAATAGAGAAGTTAAACATGTTTTATTTCTTTATTTTGCCCCACTGGGAATTGAATCCAGGGCCCTGTATATGTATGTCTTGGCCTCTGAGTTATACTGCCCTTCAAAATATAGGTTTAAGCTACTCTAGTCTTCAATTATCAAAAGTTTAAAAAGAAAGAGAGAAAGAGAAAAATTCTTCAGTAAAAGTAAAACATGCTGAGGGCTACGGAATTTCCTCAGCTCACCCAGCATGCATGAAGCATTAGGTTCTATCCCCAGCACCACCATAAGAAGCAGACACAGCGGTGGCACATCTGCTTATCCCAGCACTTGGAAACTAGACATAGAGAGATCAGGAGTTCTGTGTCCTTCTTGATTACAGAGTTTGAGGCTAGCCTTGGCTAAATGAGACCTTGTCTAGTCCTTTAAAAGTAAGAGATGTCTTAGAACCATGTGACAGCCGGAATAGGGAGCAGGGGATAGAAATAACCAGAGACTAGAAATAGTCCACAACTGGACAGAAAATCTCAGAGTGCTCTGTTGGGGGAAAGAAACACACAAAACCCAAGAAGAACCTTTTTTTTTTTTTAACTCTTGGTTGCTGTTTGCTTTTGGTTTTGACATAGTCTATCACTACATAGCCCTGGCTGGCCTAATACTTGATACGTAGCCCATTGCAGCCACAGAATTAAAATTAAAATTGCATTTCCCCACACTAAGTACACAGCTGCGTATCATCTCAGTGCAGCTGCAGAGACAAAGGAGATTACATTCAAGGGAGAGTACAGACATGGATCTCATGGATTAGACTGGTTCCAGTTCAGACACTTAAACTACCACTCTCCTATCGTGCTGTTTGGATATTGCTCATGCTAGTGCATGTACACAGGTAATGCAAAGCAACAGAATGTTCACCTAAGTGGACTTATTAAGTACTGATTTTTTTTCATTTTAAATTTATTTTTTATTACATAACATCCAGTTCCTGCTCTCAGGATAGATCCTTGATAACTTAATCATTTCTGGGATGAGGGTTCTTGTTTGTTTGTTTGTTTGGGCATTGTTTTTTTGAGGCAGAGTTTCACTGTATTGCCAAAGTTGGCCTCAAACTTGTAGGGGCCTCAAGGCCTCCTTCTGCCTTAGCCTTCGAGTACCTGGATTCTTTGGTGGTTCAGAGATAAAACAAAGATGCTCTATTACTACATTTGCACTACGCCAGCAATTTCTCCCAAGGCTGCTACAGATCAGCACAGGCACAGGTCAGTGGACGCAGGCCTCTAACGGAGAAGCGTATGGAGTTAGTTGCTCATGCCACCAGTTTTGATCTGCAGTCCAATTCAAATGGTGCAATCAGTGGCACATTAGGCCTTTGGGCCTTTCTCCCCATCATCTCTCCTCCCAGACCCCCTGGGTGGAACGCATGCTTGCTTGATTGCTCTGCTCTTTCTAACACTTGTCACTGCTTCCAATTTCCTTTCCATCTCTGCCGCTTTTTCCCTTTATATTTTCTGGTCTCTCTTCACTGTCATGTGACATGCACTTCTTCACTTACCCCTCCATGTTTTTTTTTTTTTTCTAATAATGTCACGAGAGCCAAACAGCAACCACGTCCGACTGTGAAAAATCAGTTGTACCATTCTACAAAACAGAGTGACGGAAGCTTCAGATCATACCTCATTTCTTTAAATTCCGTGCTGAGTGGTGTCCAAAACCAGAGGTGTTACTGATTATAAAAGCTTTCATTTAGAAAGGGTTAAATGTCCGCTTGTCTGAAGAGTTTCTTTTAAAATGCAGATTCCCCATCGGGGATGCAATTCAAAGGCGACCCCTCCTCTGCAGTGCTTGGCGTCCTGGCTTCTATCCCCAACACTTTCCCCAAAAGACATCTTCAAGTAACTGGAGAAGGAACCGCTAGGAATGGCTGCCCTCCTCACATCCACTCACAGGCTTGTGGGCACACACCGGAAGGCACACACCACGAGCCACACAGATGCCTATTATATAACGGAGTTCTATTCCATAACAAAGAAGAATGAAATCATGTTGTTAGAAAGGAAATAGATGGAACAGGAAATCATGTTAAGGGCAGCAAGTCAGACTTAGATAAGCAAATATTACATGCATTCTCTCAAACGTGGAATCCAGACTTTACGACATGAAAGTCACGGGTGCATCTGGGGTATGAGAGAGGGCAATGAAGATTATGAGTAGTAGTATAATGATGAACCTAATCATATATATAAATGTTGTGACAAAGCCCATTATTTCAAACACTGACTGAAAAATTAATAAAGGTAAGCAAAAAGCAGTTTTCCAGTTTCAGGTAAGCATTTTCTTCTCTACTTGCTTATTTTTTTATTTGGTTGGCTGGCTTTCACTTTTTGATACAGGCCCTCAGAGCCCAGGCTAGCCTTAACCTTCTTCTCCTCCGACCTTCACATCCCAAGTTCTGGGATTACAGGTGTTTGATGCCTCATCCCACTTAGATCATTTATTTTATTTTATTTTTTATTTTTTTGCAGATCCAGGGTGAAATCTCATTACTTAAAGCAACTGCCACAGTTTAGAGCTATTGGCACTTTCGTCTTTGAGACAGGATCTCACACATGAGCCCAGGCTAGCTTGGAACTCACTATATAGTCCAGGATGGCCTCAAACTCTTGACAGTCCTCCGACCTCAGCCCAGGAAGTGCTGGGCCACTGACATTTGGTTAATCAAAAGAAGAGTCTTTGAAATACGAAACAGTGTCGTCATTAATTTCACGAACAGCAGTCCATCATCTGCTTTATGCCATGCATTCCTCTGTACCTCAAAAAGGTAGACCACAGTCCGACGAGACTAATTTTACCTAACATAAGTCAGCTTCCCTAAATGTTGGCTCCACACTTTTTTTCCTACAAGGCGTTTCGGTCCCTAGTTAGAGATGAGTCTCTGCCGTTTGCTATGATGCACGCCAGCTGGACCACTGGGTCAGCTGCACAGCACACATCCCACCTCTGAACCTTGTTTGCCTCCTCGACCTCCCAGGCCTCGCTGTGACGCTAGAGCGGGGATAGAGTAGCTGGCAGGCTAGCCCACTCTTGGGGTGGAGCTCCGCTTTAGAGCTGTTAGCAGCAGAAAGCGTGTTCCAGGTATGTCTACCCGCTCGCCCCGCTTTGCCCTTGCGTTTGCCTTTGCCTTTGCCCCAACTGTAATGTAATATAGAAATGGAACCTCTCGCCCTTCAGGTTCGACCAGTGGAAAGCAGTGACAGGAGAGCAGAGGGAGGGGCTGGAATGGGGTGAAGGCCTTATTCTTCTCCCCTCTTCTCCTAGGTAGGCCCCACACTGAATGTGCTGGCCTTGACCATGGCTTCCTCCTCCCCTTGCCCTTTCAGGCTCACACGGAGAACAGGCCCAAATAGTGCCAGCTGAGTCATCTATCCTTGCCAAGGGTTAAACAAAGTTTTGTGGAGCGTAAGTTTGAGAACTTTCTTTTCTTTTTTGAAAAATGTATGTATTTTTATGTACACTTAATGTTTGGCATACACACAGATACATACACACACACAGACACACACACACACACGCACACACACCCCTGTGTGTGAGAGAGAAAGCCGGATCCACTAAAATTTGACAGTTGTGAGCTGCCCTGTAGTTACTGGGAATTAAACTGGGTCCTCTGGAAGAGCAGCCAAGCTCTTAACCAATTAGCCATCTCTCCAGCCCCGAAAACTTTCTTTTAAAAAAAAAAAAAAATGCAGCAGGTATGGTAGTTTACTGTAACATGCCCTCCAGGCTGAGGGAGGGAAACTGTGAGTTCTGGGTCTCTCAAAATATTAAAACAAACAAAAAGAAAATAGGGAAAGAGGAATGCAGAGAAGAAGGAAAGAAGTGGAAAGGAACGAGGGAAGGAGGAAGAGGAAAAGAAATGCAAAGTTCTGGATTGCAGATTTAGACACAGACACCAGGAAGAGGCCGTCTGGGTGGGGAACCTCTTTAAGTACCCTTCGTTTGCAACCTCACCCACACTTTGTAATGGCCTTTCCTCAGTTACCCAAGTCAGCGTGTTCCCTGGGACCTCAACCTCAGTGGTGTGTAGCTAAGTACCAGATAACCTAACACGTCCCCTTCGAACTAAACAGACTCCCAAATATTTTCTTTTTCTCACAAAGGTAACGGTCAGGCTGAATAAATTTGCTTTGCAGTTGAGATATGCAATTCTGATTTGGTGGGGTTTCTTTTCCCTTGTGTACAAATGTGCGATAAAGGAGACACAGGGATTGGACATTTATGGCCCGAGTATTTCTTACCCTGTGCAGGTCCTCACTGCACAATTAAATGACTAACCAGTGAGTGTAATTAAGTGACTAGCCATCGAGTTTCTAGTTAAAGTTTAGTCAAACTGAGAAATGGAAATTCATTACAAAGTAGTCAACTTACTCCTTTTTATATTGACTCAGAACTAAGAGGCGTGTTCTTTATACACTTTAAAAAGAGTGGTCTGGACACCAAAGATCGAGAGCATCACAGCGCTGTCAGGACTTGTGGAGTCTCAGGACTAGTTTTCGAGCCCAGCAATTCATATGCTGGTGAGCAGAGTGATCTGATTTAGCTGGGCTCACACCAGAGAGGGACAGAGTGGAGGGGCCTGTGTGTGTGTGTGTGTGTGTGTGTGTGTGTGTCATATAGAGAAATGGACAAGCTCCTTCGACCAAAGCACTGTGGCTCCAGGCTGCCTCTGAGGTACCTCAGGACCTTGAGACTTCCCAACTTACAGCTAGTTTAAGCCCATTTTAAAAGTGGCAGAAAATAGTGAAATTTATTTCTAGAAAGTGGAAAATGGTCATTTTTCCAATATATACTGGAATACATACTCAATAATATGTTAACATAACTGAGGAATTTCAAGTTTCCTGTATTTTCCAATAAGAAGGACTGTCTTGTTAGAAGCTCTTTCCTATTCCGTTCTGTTGGGTTCGGCCCTATTCTAACGGACAGGAACTTACCTACGAGGCCCAGGGTGGCTCAAAACTCACACTCCCCCTGCCTCTGACTCTTGGGTAGTGAGACAATATGTGTGCACCAACACACTCAGCTAGTAATTTCCAGGCAATGAAGCAGAAAGCAGCTGAGTATAATGATCCACAACTGGCATCCCAGTTCTCAGGAGCTGAGGCACGAAGAAAGAGCTCAAGTTCTGGGCCAGCCCCGATTGCATAGCAAGACCTAGTACCAGCCACTGGAGGCCACAGTGAAAACTGCCACCCCTGCTCAAGAAAAGCTCATTTTTCCTAATGGAACAATTCTTCTCCCGAGGACAGAAGTCCTCAAATTTTTAATTTCAGAATTCCTTGACATCCTTAGAGATTAGGGACCACAGAAGTCTTGGTTATGTAGTTTGTATCTATCAATGGTTAGGTTAGAAATTAAAACAAAAAAGCTAAATGTGGTAGGTAGCATACTCCATAACCCTAGCACTCGGGAGCCACAGGCAGTCGGATCTCTTAGGTTAAGACAAGCTTGGTCTACACAGTGAGTTCAAGGCAAGCTGGCACTACACCAAAACCTAAGAAGGAGAAGGAGGAGGAGGAGAAAGAAGAAGTTGTTCAATAATACACAGGGCATCCTTTGGCCATCAGGACAAGATGCCATAACATACTATGTTGCCGTTGCCTCTGGATTCCCCACTCTACCCTTAGAAGGGCAGAGGAGTGAAAAGAGCAGGATTACATAAACATTTGGATATTGCCAAGTTTCCCCCAAATACCTCAGGAAGCCCCATAGGCCCCACGACCCTGCTATGAGAACGGTCACCTTAAGAGGTCTGTGTGTGCTGTTCCAGGGTTCAGGCACGAGAACCCTCACAACAGTAGCGCTTCTTAGGACTCCCAGGAAAAGCCAGGCCAGGGTCCCTCGCTAGCAGGATGAATCAATGAACAGCGGAGCATTCATAAAATAGAGTACTCCACAGCCATAGAGGCAACACCTTCAGCCGTCTGCTATCCATGGATGAGCTTCATAAATACAACTGGTTGGTTCTGTTCTATTTTGCTGTTGTTTTGTGGCAGGGGCTCATGCTGTAGCCCAGGCCAGTTTGGAGCTAGCTCACTATGAAGCTTCTTTAGGAGGCTGAGGCTTCCCCCCTACATGGTAGAAATGCATCGAAAGATGTGTGCAGCACCACACCCAGAAATATAAACATGGTATTGATTGAAAGAATCTACATAGAGGTGAGACTCTAACCTATAATTCCATTTATATGAAATTTAGGAACACAAAAACTATTGTGTTATCTTGGGGTGTTGTAGAGGAGGTAAATCACAAGGAAAAGCAAAGATAACGACTATCGTAGCAGTTAGGATAACAGATATTGGGGCTGGATAGATGGCTCAGTAGTTACTCTTCAGGGTACCTGGGTTCAGTTCCCAGCCCCCACATCATGGGTAACAACTGTCTATAACTCCAGGTCCAGAGGATCCAATGTCCTCTCCTGGCTTCCAAAGACATTGTATGCATGTGGAACACAGGCATACATGCAGGAAGAACACCTATACACATAAAAAAAAAACATGTAAGCAAATAAATATTTTAAAAGATAATGATTATTTCCTTGTGGTGTGGAGTCTTGCCCGTATTTAAAAGGTTGTTATATTAGTATGGATATTTCTTCTCATTAAATTGAAAATGTAACATCTTGATGACTGAGCATTTACTGTTGTTCACTTTCTGGTTTTGTTTTTAATTGTTGTCAGTTTTTTTTGTTTTTTGGTTTGTTTGTTTGTTTGTTTGTTTGTGCTCCTTGGTCACTGCCCTCCCTCTGGTCCAGCCCTTGAGGATGAGGGATGCTGATCAGAAACCACGAGGAAGTGGCAACATCCTATTTCTTGGGCTGTTTCTAATTACACTGGTGCCTACTTTATGATTACCCTTTATACTCCACAGTTAAAGCTTACACACTTTTCTGATGCAAGCTGTATTTCACATTAACTAGGAACGTGTATGTCTTTGGTTTGAAAAGTCAATGAACTTCTGTCCTGTGCTAATTGGTCTTTTAATTTTCCTCTTTTGTGATTTCAGTAACCATCCTTAAGAACCTGCCTTGTGCTGGGACCTCTTAATGGCCCTGTGATGGGGATACCTACCATTCTCATTTCACACCTGGAAACTGCCCCAGCCTGTCTAGCAGGGTTCACAGGGTATGGGTAGATCAATCGGCTTAGCACATTTTAGGCATTTATGACTATACACTGAATATGACGGCTAAGCAAAAGATCGGGGATTTCACTGTTTTAAATGCTTTTAAAGGTTCATAATCAACATGCCCCTAAACCTACATGTTTGTTTTTAAATTGGCAAGGTATTTCAAGAAGCCATTTACCCAAGGCCACAGGGGTGTTTAAAAAGAGATACAGCTATGCTAACCTTCATCCATTTCTAGTTCTCTCTCTCTCTCTCTCTCTCTCTCTCTCACACACACACACACACACACATGAGCAGGGAAGGAGAAGGCAGGAAATTCCCTAAGACACAGAAAGAGCTGGAAAGCAACTCGTGTGCAGGAATGAGGCAGCTATGAGGCTGGAACTCGATGTAGAGGCAGCTTTGCGGAGCCCAGAGAGCCTCACAGAAACCATCAGGCTGGTTTAAACTTTTTGGACACAGCATTTAAACTGCTCGAATGTGATGAAATTATCCTCTTAAGGGTTTTCATACACTGTCTGATATCTTTGTCTGCCCCCTGGATCTGCTGACTCTTTGCTCACTTTCTTCCTTTCCACTGGCAGGAAGATAGATTTGCTCACCCTGCTCCCTGCCATAGAACACATAGTTTTGTTTTGTTTACTTTATGACTTGTTCCCTCCATGAGGCTACCTTGGCCTGGGTGGGATGCGGCAGGTGGCCGAGGGAGCCGGGAGCACGTGTGCTCTGGAGTGAAGAGACCCTGAGAATCATGCTGCTCCTTCGAGCACGAAAGTAAGATGTTTCATCACCCCTCATCACTGTATTCCTGGCAGGCAGTGCGAGCTCAGATGCCTTCTCTCTGCCTCAGCTTGCATGTCTGGATTACGTTTTGCACAGCCCGCTCCTGTACAGGCTTGAGGCAGACAAGCCTACACGCCCAAGCCTTCCTGCACACTGCCAGTCCTGATTGCGCCTGGAGACATGGGCAGCAGGCACTGCCCACCTCAACATTTCAAATTCAAGTTCAAATGTCGTCCTTACTGGCCATATGCACCTAGTACCTGGAGGGGGGGTCGCTAATGCTGTGCACGGTTCCCTGCATGTATCTTTAATCTCAGAGCACAGACATTCGAGACAGAAACAGCTTTCAGATTGCTCAGCCTGGTTGGTTTACCTCCCTAGCCCAGCCCAAGCTTGCCTAGCAGCATTCACACCCTGAGCTGAGGTAAAGCTTCAGGTGTTGGGCACTGATGGAGTAAAACATCAGAAATTTCACTTATTAAACGTCAAATGCTTTTGATAAAGCATAATTACATAGTGGCTGATTTCTTTTTAATTGTCAAATCATTTTTAAAAAAGTATTTCTTTTTTCTTTTCTTTTTTGTAAAACATAGGATATTGGTTCTGTTAAGATGTCTGAGAAAAGATTAAGAGGGCCAGTGAGATGGCTCGGCTGGTGATGGTGTTTTGTCACCAAGCCTGGGGACCTGAGTTCTATCCCCGACACCCACAGAGTGGAGGAGAGAACTGACTCCTGCCGGTTACATTCTGACCTCCACAGGTGCTTTTAAAAAGGAAAGCTTAAGAGCTCCAACCCAAATTTAAAGTCTGTCTGTTCTAGCCCAGCAAGCGACAGGCAAGTATTGAGTGTTGAGTTCTCACAGGAAAAGGGAGGCACTAAAGCCCACCACAAGCTCAGCTTAAGGTTCATGCTTCTGTGATTAAACCAGCAGAGCAAAGGTTAATAGCTCTTATGTAAGTGTCCTTTTTAAAAAAGTTTACAAGATCTCTCTTTTTTCTTATCTGAATCCTCAGCACTTCTTGAATGATAGGTAAGAAGAAGCCAAGTTGTTTCCATAGCATTTCTGTGTCCTGATAAATCTTGTTTGGGGAAAGCGTGTGCAATGCCCAATAACTAAGCAGGCGTGAGGCGCTGGGAGCAGCAGGCAGCCAACGCCCACCAGAGACACATTTGAAAGACAGCCGGCATCTGAGAAGAACTCCTGAAACTGTTCTAACTTCTACCGCCGAGAAAGACGAAAATCAATCCTGACTCTCAAAACATCTCTTCCCCCACTAATATCACTACCCCCCTCCCAGACACCTGCCCCAAAGACCTGATACCAGTCTGTCTTTGAAATTTGAAAGAGGGCAGGGACAGAAGCTGGGAGAAGGATTAACTAAATCCTCACAGTACACTCGAGAGCAGGATTATAGAGCAACGTGAGGATGGCTGATGTATGGAACCCAAATGTATTTAACAAGAGTGGCTTGCTAATAAACACCGGAGAACAAGCGGCCAGTGCCGACCACATCCTGGGCGTTCCATTCCCTTGGAGACCCAAAGTCTATCTGTGGGCAGATGCTTCCCACTCTATTCCTTCTATTCAAAACCGCCCGAAACGTTTAAACACAAAGAATTTGCCAGATCTAGATGACAAATACTTGGTGAAGTTAATTGAGGTCATATCGGTTAAAACAAGGTCTTAGGCAATAGAGAGAGCACGAGGCTGTGGTCGCTTCTTACCATGCTGTCTTCTTCTCAGCTTCCTATGAGCACGCCAAAAGAATACAGGGAGCAGCGCGTAGCTTGGCCCGCATCCCTGCTCCCGGTCTGCTCCCCACCGGCCAGCCTGGCCACCTTCCAGGCCACTGTGTTCCACTCTGGCAGCTCACTTTCCCCAGCCAGAGCCAAGGCATAGACACTGACGGTTTCTGAGAAAAGCTCATTTAATAAGGGTGTGTTTGATTCATGAGTTGAAAGGGTTAAAGAGGTGTGCCCTTTTTGGGGTGTGACATTAAACCAAACTTGCTGAAAAGACAACAGAGGAAATAGTCAGCAGATAGTGTGGGGAAAGTGCCCTGGGTATATTAAACACACACACATACACACACACACACACACACACACACACACACACACCTGTGAGTGCCTGAATGAGAAATATGCAGAGTAAAAGGCATAGCTTAGCTCTGATTTTTAATTCTCTGGTGAACAAAGTAGATTGTCCCTAATGCTTGGTTTTTATTTTATGTTGTTCTAATTCCAGTTTTATTTACTTAGGCTTTTTGTTCTTTTTACAAAAGTTTAAACTATATTGCATAAATCACACCTCATGTAATATTATTAAAAATGCATGAGGCGCTGTCACATCATAGAAAGGGTGAAAATTAATCCCTTCCATTAGTGCCCAAATAACACTTATATTCATCAATAAATCTAATCCAGTAATTATAAATTGTTATTTTTGCACCCACATGCAGGTTTTAAAAATTTTTTATTTGTGTGTGTGTGTGTGTGTGTGTGTGTGTGTGTGGGTGTGTGTGTGTGTGTAGGAAGCAAGGCACTTTCCCTATATTCATTCTAGAAGTGTTTAGTGTTTGAAGGCTTTTCTTTGGTCTACTGCTTCCGCAAGCATGGCGGTTCCAGCAGCTCTCCTCACACTTGTCCTTTTTGGAGGTGACAGAGGCCAGAACAAAAACGCTGTCCTATTCCATCAAGAACAGAGTGCCGGGAACACCAGGAAATGCCTGCCAGCTCACATTAGTGGCTGACGGTGTCTGTGTGAGATGGTAGTCATCTTCCCAAGTTTTATTTTTGACCATACTAGAAAGCACCTCACACACACTTTACCATCCAAATGATTCTTAGGTATATAACCCCATAATGCTAACTATAGTTATATTGTTTTGCAAAATACCTCTAGGACATTTTCACTGTAAAAAGCTAAAATGGGATCTCTATTAAATGATGAGGCCCCATTCTCTGTTGTCCAAACCTCGAAACCTCCATCTTACGTTCTGCCTAAGTATGACTGCTGTGGGTCTCTCATTCAGAGGGACTTCTGTAGTATTTGTCTTTTTGTGACTGGCTTATCTCCCAGCACAATTACATAGTACCCACTTGGCATTGGGGCACATGCTTGTAATCCCCAGCACTTAGAAGGTAGAAACTGGAGGATCGGGAATATAAGGCCAAACTCCTCTACAGAGCGAGGAGGAGGCCAACCTGGGCTACACGAGATACCATCTCAAAACACAAAAACCACCCACCAACCAACCAAACAAACAGCAACAGCAACAAAACCACCCTCACAATTACCTCTCAGGGTTGACCCGTGCCATAATATGCTATTTCATTTATTCAAACAGCAAGATCAACAGGTATTTATTGGTTGACAGATCTATCAATCACAATTTGGGGGTAAAAAACAAGGAATATGTGGAGACACATATTGTGGAGAAAGACACAGATATGTAAAAAAAAACAAGGAAATACTGTCATTTAGAGGTATGTATAAGATATATTGCTACAGGAATGTAGCAATAGCTGCCATTTAGGGATGGCCCATGTAGAAAAATGTGTGCTTTGTTTAGTAGATTAGCTGACTTAAAAAAAAACAAAAACAAACCTTTTTCTTCCTTTTAAAAGAACTGTTATAGCTTTATAAGTTACTATTAATCTAAAGAATCATTCTGTGACAATCATATATGTATATATTAGAGATTTATTTATTAGTTGTGTGTGAAGGTACCATGGAGTCCAGAGGCCCTGGAGCTCCAGTTACAAGTGGTTGTGAGCTGCCTGGCATGGGAACTGGGATTGGAACTCAGGTCCTCTGTGGAAGCATCAAGCACTCTTAACTATTGACCTCTCTAGCCTGTGCAACCATTTATAGTAAACGTTCTTAGGTGCTATAACATGCATCAAAGCTGGGGCTATGACTTAGTTAGCTGAGTGCTCTCCTGGCATGTATGACATTCTGGGCTCTACCCCAGCTCTGCACAATAATAGGCAGCACATAATCCCAGCATTTTCCACGTGGAGGCAGGAATATTGGATCAAGATCATCGTGGGCTACATAGTGAGTCTGAGGCCAGCCTGAGTGACAGGAGACCTTGTCTCAAACAAATAAAAAGCATAAACTAAGAAAGATTTCTTCTGCCCACTCAACATGGCATATATATATATATGAAACATTAACGTCTAACATCCTGTGAGGGTCAGACTAGATAGCTTATTTTCGCTTCTAGAAGCTTCTAGATTTATCTATAAAACAACCACCAATGTACAGGCAGGTATATAATTAAGTTCTCCAGTAGGTATAGAGAAATTTGTGACGCTTGAGGAGTTCAAAGGGAAGGAGGTTGGCATGGGTGAGCCTTGAAACATAGTTTTAACAAGGCCTGGGTGGAGGGAAGGTGCTCCAGGAGAGGGCAGGGCCTGAAGGAATTTGGCCAAGTGAACGCAGGCACAATGGCCAAACTGGAGTTATGGGGCCCAGTAAAGTCTGGCAGAGCATACTGGCAGCGTGAATAACAAGCTGGATCTTACTTGGGAAGAGGAACCTTGAGAAGCAAGTCGAGAAACCGAGGTGTGAAGTCGAGGGGAGCAGGAGCTTTCCCCGGGGGTCTGAGCAGGAAGTGGCATGATTCAAGCAACACTGGAAGAGGCCCCGCAGTTCAGATGTGAAATGAAATGGGGACTCGAGTGACCAGCAGTTGTAGGGATAGAGGGAAGGGAAGGATGCCAGTGAGAAAGATGTTTGAAGGGAAGGATGAACCCAGAGGAACTCAATGATGTGTCACAAGGCCTGGAGGACAGCGGCAGGCTCCAGGGGCGGGTCAGGGGCAGCGTGGGTTGGGCTGGCTTTAGGGGACTCTAAGGAATTATCCATAAACCATGGAAGTTTCACTCTCAGGGCGATACATTTGATCTGTATTTAATCTGAACCCCACATCAGTCACCATGGTCACAATTTGGGAGGAAAAATATGAGGTCTATAAATGACAACTTTACATGGGGTGCTAGTCTTACGTCAACTTGACACCAGCTAGATACATCTGGGAGGAGGCAGTCTCAGCGAAGAAAATGCCTCTGTAGGATTGGGCTGTAGGGAAGCCTGTAAGCATTTTCTTTCTTTCTTTCTTTCTGTCTTTCTTTCTTTCTTTCTTTCTTTCTTTCTTTCTTTCCTTCCTTTTTTACATTTTTTAAAAATTATTTTTATTTTTATTAATTATAATTTATTCACTTTGTATCCCCCCTGTACCTCACTCCCTCCTTCCCTCCCAATCCCACCCTCCCTCTTCCCCACCCCTGTCCCTCTCCCAGTTCACTGATAAGGGAGGTCCTCTTCCCCTTCCCTCAGGTCTCATCAGGAGTGGCTGCATTGTCTTCTTCTGTGGCCTGGTAAGGCTGCTCCCCACTCAGGGGGAGGTGATCAAAGAGCCATCCCCTGAGTTCATGTCAGAGACAATCCCAGTTCCCATTACTAGGGAACACCCTTGGACACTGAACTGCATAGGCTACCTCCATGCAGGGGTTCCAGGCCATCTCCACGAGTGGTCCTTGGCTGGAGTATCAGTTTCAGAAAAGACCCTTGTGCCCAGACTTTTAGGATCTGTTGCTGTCCTTGTAGAGCTCCTGTCCTCTCCAGGTCTTACTATCTCTCCCTTCTTTCGTAAGATTCCCTGCACTCTGCCCAAAGTTTGGCTATGAGTCTCAGCATCTGCCCTGATACCCTGCAGGGTAGAGCCTTTCAGAGGCCCTCTGTGGTAGGCTCCTGTCCTTTCCCTGTTTTCTCTCTCCTCCGTTGTCCATCCTCCTTGCCTTTCTGAATGGAGACTGAGCATCTTAGCCAGAGTCCTCCTTCCTGATTAGCTTCCTTAGGTGTACAGATTTTAGTATGTTTATCCTATATTATATGTCTAATATCCACTTATGAGTGAGTATATACTGTGCCTATCTTTCTGCTTCTGGGATGCCTCACTCACGATGATCTTTTCTAGTTCCCACATTTACCTGCAAATTTCATGATTTCCTTGTTTTTTTTTATCGCTGAGTAATATTCCATTGTGTACATGTACCACAATTTCTGTGTGCATTCCTCAACTGAGGGACATTTGGGTTGTTTCCAGCTTCTGGCTATTACAAATAAAGCTGCTACAAACATGGTTGAGCAGATGTCCTTGTTGTGTACTTGAGCATATTTTGGATAAATGCCAAGGAGTGGTATAGCTGGATCTTGAGGAAGTGCTATTCCTAGTTGTCTGAGATAGTGCCAGATTGATTTCCAAAGTGGTTGTATAAGTTTACAATTAGCCAGGAAGGGCCCAGCCCACTGTAGGGGGTGTCACCCTGGGCTGATGGTCTGGGGTTCTATAAGAAAGCAGGCTGAACAAACCAGAGCGAGCCAGTAAGCAGCACCACTCGTTGGCCTCTGCACCAGCTCCTGCCTTGATTTTCTGCCTTGACTTCCTCTGATGAAGGACTGTGATATAGAGGCATAAGCAAAATGAACCCCTTCCTCCCCAAGCTGCTTTAGACACGAGGTTTAATCGCAGCAATCGAAACCCTAAGGTGAGATTCGTGGCTAAAACTCAGACAGTCAGTTTCATGCAGAAAGCGCTTTACCCACGGAGCTACCGCCCCAGCCCCGAGTCAGATACGATTTTTAAATTCTAAGGATCATTTCGTGCATTTGAGTGACTGTAATCCAAGGCAACTGAGGAATGACAAAAGAAAGCCCACTGTGAACTTTGGGGAAATGAGGAAGAGAGCTAACAGGGCAGGGCTTAGAACTAAGAGGGCACAAACATACAGGTGGATAACTTTGTGGCACAGAAATAGAGAGGTGATTGTCCCCCAAGTCTATTCAGAGAGGTGCTCACAGAGCACTGTGGAGGCTGCTGATTCACAAGGGAGCCCACGGGGCTGTCCGGAAAGTACACACTGCTCCATATGGAGGTCTTGAAGGAAGAAACCCCATTTGTGTATGAACAAGCAACAGCGCATTTGGACCTCCGTGCAGGTTGAAAGGCTGACTGTTTCCTCGGCTTAGAAGAGAGAGAGAAAGCAGGGGGTGCTGGATTACACCTGTAATCCCTGAGAAGGCAGGGGCAGGATTCAGCATTCCAGGCCAGGATCAGCAAAAGGATTCTTTGGGTTAAAGCCTCTTGCTGCCAGACCTGATGACCTGAGTGACTTTGTCCCTGGTACTCATATGGTAGGGGGGAAAAAAAGACTCCACAAATTGACCTCGACCTCCACATTTGTATTCTGACACATGAATGCATCATACACACAGAAAAAGATAATAAAGTGTATTTAAATTTTATATAACATATTATATAAATATATCATATATATAGTTCTATTATATAATATGTTAAATATTATACTGTTACATATAATATATTAATTATAATAATTGTATATTATAATATAAAATATATTCTGTAAGTATAGATCTATTACATTATCTTATATATTAATTATATATTATATTGTATATTATATATTTGATATTTATTACTTATTATACATATTCATTCTGTTAGTTTTGTTATTCTAGAGACCCCTGACTAATACACATGCTTATGGATATAAAAGTAAAAAATAGAAACTAGTCAAGCATGGTAACATAGTTATAATCCCAGCACTTGGGACTTAGGGGCAGGAAGGTCAGGCTGGGCTATATCTGATGTTGCCTTAAAACAACAAACAAGCAAACAAACAAAAAAGAGGCCAGAAGGGGACATCAGGTACCCTAAAATTGTAGTGACAGATGGTTGTGTAACAACGTGTGGGTGCCGGGAATGGAACCTGGGTCCTCTCAAGGGTAGCAAGCGCTCTTCACTGCTGAGCCACCTCTCCGGCCCCTATTGCTATCTTTCGATAAAGGATTTCACGTAGCCCAGGCTACCTTCAAAATGAGAAGGCAGTTGAGAATGACCTTGAGCTACTGATTCTCTTCATGCGTCCCCTAAACGCTGGGGTCAGCAGCGTGAAAGACCACACCCAGCTTTCTTGCTGTCTTTTCTGAAGCCGGCAATTCTGTCTCCCGTCTTTTTGCTTTCCTGGTTACAATAAAACACTCCATCTTTTCCCACCCAGCAACACCCCAGGAGTTTTCTTTACTAACAGAAAGGAAAATTGTACTCTTTGCAGTAAACAGTAATTGTTACCATTTTATAGGAGTCTGGGCTGAGTACAGAGTGTCACACCCAGTATCATTCAGAAATCTACACCACTCTCCCCAACGTAAAGTGCTTATACCTAGAATCTGATTATGCTACAAAGAAGAAAATAGCTTCAAATGTCTGGTGCATTTTAGGAGATAGATAATCAAAATGAGATGCCCCTTAAAAAATATTTTAAATTAGGTTTTGTCAGAAAAAGAAATAGAGATTTTTTTTTTTAGGAGGGCAAAAGAATAAAGATATGGGCATTGGAAAGGGGACCTTAGAAATAGTGAGAGGAAAAGGCTGGTGAGAACATTCTAGTTTGTGGGGTGACTGAAGACATTTTATCAGCAGTTGTCAGTGGTAGTTTTCAGCGGGTTGCCTGCTGGGCCATGCCCTCAGGAAAAGCCCGTTGTGTTTATACAATCACAGTAAGACAGCGGTTCTTTGGAAAAATCAAGAAGGAACCTGGTTCCAAGCACAAGGTTTCTTGTGGGACAAGGCAGGATGGGAAGAGACGTGAGAAGAGGTGGTCTGGGAGTGGGGGAGCACAGCAATCAGTGAAGGGATAGAGGAGGACTTTGCCTGGCATGTGGAATGGGAGTTTCCATCTCTCTCTCTCTCTCTCTCTCTCTCTCTCTCTTTCCTTTTAAATATGTTACAGGACAGATGCCCTCGGATACCTGAGAGTCTCAGGGGATATCAGACAATGTCTATTTGCATCCTGTTTTTCTAAACTATAACTGTAAGTGTTAAATCAACTCTGTCTCCTGAATTTTGGTAAGCATTTTTCTACCCTTTCTATTTTCTTTTCAGGTTTTCGAGGCAAGGTTTCTCTGTGCAGCTTTGGCTGTCCTAGATTCACTTTGCACACCAGGCCTCCAGCTCACAGAGATCCGCCTGCCTCTGCTTTCCCCGAGTGCTGGGATTACAGGCGTGTGCCACCATGCCTGGTTTTGGTAAGCATTTTACAGACCTAAATTCATCGACTCAAAAGAGGTGCAGATTTTTGTTTTGATTTTTGTGGTGGTTTGAAGATGTCACCCAGAGTGCAGGGAATTTAAACACTTGGCCCCGGCTGGTGGCACCGTTTGTCAATGTCTTAGTGCTCTATGGCTGTGAAGGGATGCCGTGACCAAGACAACTCATAAAGGGAAGCACTTGATTGGGGGCTTGCTCAGTTTCAGAGCATTAGGGCATTGTCATCATGGTGGGGAGTGTGGAGGCAGGCAGGATGGGTGCTAGAGCAGTAGCTGAGGTCAGGAGCGTGGCTGGAGGGGAGGGGGAGAGGAAGAAAGAGACAGAGAGAAGAAGGGAAGGAGGGAGAGGGAGACAGGAAGAGAGGGAGAGAGAAAGAGACCGGGCCTTGAGTGGGCTTTTGAAATCTCAAAGCCCACCCATAGTGCCAGACCTTCTCCAACAAGGCCACACCTCTCAGCCCCTTTCTGTCAGCTCTTCAGCCGGGGACTAAGCTTGCACATAGACGAGCCTATGGGACCGAATCTCATTCAAACCACCACAGGCGGTTTAAGAGATAGGGCCTTGCTGGGAGGAGGACAGCACTGCGGGTAGGATTTGAGCTTTCAAAAGCCACCCACCTCCAGCTGGTTCGCTCTGCTTTCTGGTTGTGGTTGGAGATAAGCTCTCAGCTCCCGGTGTCAGACTCTAGTGGCTATGCCTGCCTGCTGCCCAGCTTCCCTGGTCCTGCTGATGGAACTGCAAACCCCAAATCAGCCCTTCCTTCCCAAAGTTGCCCTGGCCACCGTGTTTTATCACAGCAATAGTAAGGTAATCTTTCGTACCAGACTCAGGTGGACGAGAAGGCAAGCAACTTGTCCAAGGGCAGTCAGGAAGCCCTGAGGCCGCCAGCCACTCCGGTCTATCACAAGCTTTTACCACCTGCTCTCCAGAAACCACTGGCTCTCCAGGTCCTTTTCGTCATGGTCTCCATGTTCTCTCATGTCCTCCTTGCCCAGCTTCCCGCATCTCTTTTTATCCCCACCCTCATCTCCAATTTAATGTCTGCTTTTTAGGGCCTCAGCTATCTCTGGGGCTTCTTGTCAGTACATTTCCACACTGTAGTACTGAGTCATCCTCAAACAGTCAGCTGCCCGAGGCTAGAGGACTCTTACGAAGCCACACGGGAAGAGGGAAGGATGGGTGCTCTTGAGCAATCCTTTCTCCCTAGCGACTCGTAGGGTTCTGTCTGCAGTTGGGAAGTGGCCAGCATGGCTGCCACGCTCCCCTCACCAGTTGTGCTATAACTTCCAGGTTACCGTCTCAGCACTAACTAGTTCTTGCTTCAGGCTGAGGCCCTTCGGTCTGTTCTGCACGCTCACTGCTCTTCTGGTCGCCCTCCTGAGAGTTCCACATATTTTTCACTGTCACCTTTGAGCAACCTCCTGTGACCCCTATCACCTAGTTAGAATAATGCTGTCTTACAATCATCTCTATCCCCTTTTTCTGTTCTGTTTTTCATCTAGTACCTGTCTCCAGCTCACTCGATTAAAAAGCATGTATCTTTGTCTTTGTCTCCCGCTAGGGCATGCATCCGGTCCTCCCAGAACAGGGACATTCTCCTCTTCCTTCACCCTGTACTCTCAGAGCCTCATGGTGCTGTCTTGGGACAGGTGTTTCAAATACTCAGTAAGCACCCCGGAGAGTTACAGAATGGATGCTTTCATCTCACAGCATCATTTTACAGCAAGAGGCTTCAAGTCTGCTTGCTCAGCATAGCACATAAACACCTGAGTGGGAACACATGAGTGAGGCCCTGCAAGAAAGAAATGACACAAGTGGGTGGTCTGAGGAGAGTCTAATAATGGGGCAATAGTGGTGCAGAGAGCCTAGGAGCAGTGTCAACCCAAGAATAGTAACAGCCCTGAAGGGAGGGAGTTGCTGCTGAGACAGAGACACACAGAGACCCGTGCCAAGGAGATGCTGGCAGGGCCTGAGGGATACAGACAGCCTGTAATGTCCTGCGGGGGGGTGGGGGGTCTAGAAGAAGGAAGGTCCCAGCCTCCCTCCCTTCCTTCTCTTTGATCTCCTTCCAGGACCCTTATGGCTGGTGCCAATTGAAAGCCCAGCGGACTGTCTAGACAGAACTGGTGGGTGTATCCACACAGACACGGGAGGGTGGTGGAGAACGAGGCCAGAGCTGCAGAAGAACCCACAGGAGAAGGACGGGCCTCTGGGCCTCTCTCAGGGACTGCTGAGAACTACATCATCACGTAGGCCAGCATGGAGTCTGTGAACACACAGAGATTGTCAGCCACGGCCAGAGTTCCATCTGCTCTCTTAGGGCCTCGTCCCATGGCTGGTCAGGTTTTCTAATTGTTCTCTTCATGAGTTCAGTCTCTCAGAGTCCCAATAGATTCAACTTTCAGTCCACCAAAGCGGCCAACGTTCTCTTAATATAAAATACTCCTGAGAACTCCAGACTCAAGTGAGCCACCCTAGGCTGACCACTGGCCACGGGCAGCACCTTGCCTGACATGCTGCATTTATTCAGAACCATCCTGGCCCTCCTGCGCTGTGCATACTCGGTCTCTGTTCTGACAATCAGTCCTGTAATTTTGTCTTCCTTGGCACTTTACCACTGAGAAAACAGGTTGTGTTTCTAGCAAAACTGCATGGTCACTCTTGTCTAACCTCAAATGCAGAAAGCCAACACAAAGCAGATCAAAGATCTATGTGTAAGCACCAAACCTGTAAAATGGGATGGTGGGTTTAATCTAATCTTTGTGACTTTGAATTTAGCATTAGTTCCTTATGAACCTAAAGCATAACCAACCCATAAATAAGAAATAGGTCTTCATCAGAGTTAAAAGCATCCATGCTTCTAAGAAAATGAAAAGATGGCCCACAAAACACACAACTCGAAGAAACACTTTTCCAAAGAAGATATGCAAATAGCCAACAGACATCTGCAAAGCTGAATAATATTAGTGTGCAACAGAGAAACTGAAATCAAAGCTGCAGCGAGATACCACCTTGTACCTATTGGGAAGGATAAAATAAAAAAAAAAGATGCAGCAAGTGCTGGTGTCAATATGCAGAAGCCGGGCCTTTCCATGTTGTTGTGGTTGTAAAATGTTGAATACGAATGTTAAACATAATTGCCATTTGACTCAGTGATGTGGGCTGAACGCATTTGTCACCCCCAGATTTACTGTAGCTTTACTTTCAACATTATAGTATTGAAAGACCTTCGGGAGAAAAGCAGAGTTGGGTTAATTGGGTCATGAATGTTGTGCTCTAGTGGTGGGATTAGAGCCTTTATAGCATCAGGAAAAAAATGAGGTCTCCCCTGCCACACCCCACTCATTTCCTTCCATCCCTGGAAGGGCCGTGTGAATACACAGGAAAAAGTTAGGTTCTGGGGGTTTTCTCTCTTCCCCAAGAACACTCCCCCAAAACTGCTCATGTTGATGCTTCATTCTTGGATTCCAGGATCCAGAAGTATGAGAAATAAATACGTTCTTCTAAATCATCCAGTCCAGGGTCAGCCTGAGCTGACTATTTAACTCCTCTCCTAGTACATACTCAAGAGGATTGAAAACATATACATAAAAACCTAAAAGTCAGTGCTCATGACAGAACTATCCATGAGTTAAAAAGCGGAAACAGCCCAAATGCTCATTGACTGGTGGATAAATAAAAAACGGTTCTCTTCCCAATGAAGGAATGAAGTACTGACACAAGTGCAATGAGAAAGAACCTTGGAGACTGTGTTAAGTGAAAGAAGCCACACACAGAAGTTTACATGGTAATTCTATTTATATCATATGCCTAGAATAGGCAAAAAAAAAAAAAAAAAAAAAGTCAGAAAAAGGGTTAGAACTTGCTAGGGAGGGAGGGAGGGAATGAGGAGCAACTACCTTTTTTCTTTGAAAGAACAATGTAAAGGTCTTGAAATCCAAGGGTACCGACAGTTACACAGTCTTGCGAACATACTAAAACATACTTGGACATTTTAAATATTGAATTTATAGATCATGAATATCTCAAATTTTAAAATGGTGATAATCAATAATGAGGTGAGATTCTTCTAGACTCTTATTACATCACTGCAAGGAAATTAGCATAAGTAGAAAACCCTGGTGTTGCAGGTGTCTGAGAACAATCCTAAAGTTCCATAGGAGCTCTTCCCAGCATTACAACTGTAGAAAGGAAACAGCATGAGGACAGGAATGAGGTGTAGGGAGCACCTCCCAAGAACTTCACTGAAGCCTGAGGTCTAGCCAGCACTGCAGGAAGAGCCTTCAGTCTAATCTTGATGGGCTTGAGGGCCCTCAGACATCAGCTTTCCTCCCTCCCCTTCTCTTCTTTGCGAGATAAGGCCTGACTCTTTTTTAAAAATATTTATTTATTTATTTATTTATTTATTTATTTATTTATTTTACACACAATGTTCTGTCTGCATGCACACCTGTGAGCCAGAAGAGGGCACCACATCTAGATGGTTGTGAGCCACCATGTGGTCACTGGGAATTGAACTCAGGACCCCTGGGAGAGCAACCAGTGCTCTTAACCTCTGAGCCATCTCTGGGAGAGCAACCAGTGCTCTTAACCTCTGAGCCATCTCTGGGAGAGCAACCAGTGCTCTTAACCTCTGAGCCATCTCTCCAGCCCCAAGGCCTGACTCTTTAGCTCAAGCTGGCCTATAACTTGCTCTATCACTCAAGCTGGCCTTGCAGTTTCGATACTCCCACCCCAGCCTCCTGCGTGCTGGGATTACAGATGTGTGGCACCACAGCGGGCAGGGTGTTTTCTTTTTCCCCGTTCAGAGCTGGGAATGGAACCTAGAGTCTTGTCCATCGTAGGTCAACCTTGTGCTTCTAAATGACAATAAAGTCTCAGTTACATTGAAACGACAGGAATGTTTGTTTCTTATAAAATTAAATCTCATGTAATGTTTCCCAAATTAATGTTATTATACATGCTTAACTTATAGATGGTATCACTATGTTGTGTTTAGGTGTTGAGACCATTCGCTGGTGGTCTGAGGATATAGCTCAGAGGAGTACCTTGCTATCATGTTTAAGGCCTGAGAGTCCATCCTCAACCCCCCAAAATAAAGTGAAAGCGAAACAAAACCATGAGTTTGTTAATTTATTAAAAGTAAAGGTGTGGTGGAGCATGGCTTTGCCTTTAATCCCAGCACTCTAATAGAGAGGCAGAGGCAGGCAGATTCTGTGAGTTTGAGACCAGTCTGGTCTACTTATCGAATTCCGGACTAGCCACGGCTACACAAGGAGACTCTACGTCAAAGATGAATAAATATTTTCTAATGTACCATCGTTTGATAACCTTACTTGGACATTTTTCTTTACGTTGCTATTGTTCTTCTACCCCTCTTAGGACTAGCAGGAACGCTGTGGTGTCTAGCTACAGAGCTGTGAGAAGGCTCTAAGAAGCTATTGTGTGTGTGTAGCCTTTGGAATGGCCTGGCAGTTCCAGGAGCTGTTGGATGCAAGGAGTAATGTTCTGCACAATCCTTCCCCATCAGGGCAATGCAAGATAATGAGCAGGTGCTGTGGATGGATGTTTTGCTCCTTTAGAGTCATGTGTTAAAAGCTTACCCCGAATTGTGACACTAATAGGATGTGGGAACTGTAGGGTGTCATTAACTGTAGGTCACGAGGGCAGAGGCCTCATCAATGCGATTAGTGGCCTTGTAGATGTCACAGGAGGACTTGCTTCCTTCTCTGTCCTCTGCTGAAGATACAAGGTGCCAGCTGTCTACAGCCCAGGAAAACACCATCATTAGAACTTAACCCTGCTGGCCCCTGAGCACACTCAGAGCTGTGAGGAATACTTTTCTGCTTTTTATGATCCTCAGGCCCCTGGCGCTTTGTTACAGCAGGGCTATGAAAATAGCTCTCTGTGCCTAGTAACAGAATTTGCAAATGGAACTCCCTGCTGTTGTGCTGAGCTTCCAAAGAAAAGCAGAAAGTAGGCTGGGGACCCATCCTGAGGCGACCTGGATTCAGGAAGTGCACAAATGATAAAGGGAGCACATCTGGATCTATAAGGGAAGACTACGGGAGTCCCTGGGACACTGAGGGTGTGCACCTGTTAGAGCTGCTGCCCCCTTGGCCTCTCTGCCTTAGCGCTAAGACCACGTCCCAAACACCTGGAGATGCTCGTTTAGTTGGGAGGATGGCTTCTTAGCAAAGTGATGATTTCCGTGTGAAGGCCCGTCAGAACTGTGTTCATTCACTTCAACATCACTGAGCATCAACAAGGCTTCTCTTGTCATGTGCTTTAGTGCTAGAAGCACGCACGGATTAGAATAAGCCTCCCTATGGAATCCTCAGAAAGTTCCCTGACCACAGAGGCTCAGAGAGGAAAGCCGCCTGATTTAGTCCTCTCAGACCACTGTAACAGAAGGACACAGGCTGAGCTGCTAGCTGAGAACTAGCCAATGTCCTCCTCATGGTCTGCGGAGTGCAGCCTCAAAGCTCTGTCAGGGCTGGTGTCTGGTGAGGGCCTTTTCTCTGAGCATCTTCACACAAGCAAACGCTCCGCCTCCATCCATTCATAATCTCTCTCCCCAACCTCTCTCATCTCATTCCAGGCTGGCCTCCAACTTGCTATGTAGCCCAGACTGTCCTTAAACTTGTGGCAATCCTCCTGCTTCGGTCTTCCAAGAGCTGGGATTACAGGAGTGGGCTACTATGTCTGCCTACGGCGTTTAAAAAATGTATAATAATCTCATTCACAAAGGTTTTGTGTTTAGAAACCAAAAACTCCCCAAAGCCTTCACTTCCTCATACCATCACATCGTAGGATAGATTTTCAATGTACTAAATGCGGAGGGGATACAAGTGGCCATATCACAATTCACATATATCATATATATCACATAAAGCAAATATGTCTCATGTCACAAATCAGCATTCAGAGCATGTGCTATATGGAGTCTGTGTTTTATTTTTAAAAAGTCATGTCAGCATGTGGTATATGGAGTCTGTGTTTTATTTCTAAAAAGTCATGTCAGCGACGGCCTATAGCTTTGACTTCGACACAATTTCCATTGAGTTACTCTCTGCCAAGTGCCAAACTGTCCTTAGCAGATATGTGAGAGGCACAACCCAAACCTTGAGGCACTATTCTACCCAGCAATTACTCTGAGCACAGGTTTTATAACTAAGCGTACACATCAGTTTCCACATTGTAGCCATCACCGGTCTCCCTGTAAACCACAGTTTAACTGGCTTTATCTGATTGTAAACATAATTGGAATCAAGGCTTAGAAAGGGTGATAAGGCAGGTCTGATCTCAACACAAAAGAAAAACAGGCACCCACTTATTATTTGCATCTTCGGTTTGGGGCGCCCTCAATGCTTTACGGTTTTACATGATGCACACATCTGGCTTAACAGGACCACCTATAACGATGATTCTGCAGTCTTCTAAACCTGCAGGGTGACCGTGAGACCCACACCCCTCCCCAGCTGGCCTCTCCCCTGATCCCCATCCCAGCTCAGGCATAGCCTGGTGTTGATTTGGGGCTCCCCTCCAAGGAGACCAACCCCTGTGCCCGCCCCCTTCGCACGGGGTGGGGACTCCTGCACAGCCTTCTCCGCCCTGCCGCTGAGGAAGTGGCAACTTGGCCCACAGTTTCCAAACAGCACTTCTTGGCACACTCCTTCCAAACGGTCGCAGCTCTCTGCTCAGAACCAACCGATGGAGAATGAAAAGCTCTCTTCATGACTGGAGAGCCTTCAGACGCGAAGGAACTTTTCACACTCACCTCGGATGAGCCCCACAAAAAAAAAAAAGGCTCGTTCTCCGCTCAAGGGACTTGGGTGGGGAAAATTGCTCCCAGCAGCAAGGATCTGAAGGAAGGGGTGTGGCCACAAAGGGACTTTGTTCACGGTCCCTCCTCCGGGACTCTCCCACCTTACTTTCATGTTTTGAATATTTGGTACCAGCTCAGCCCACCAGGGATGAGTGAGGGGGACATTTCGCCAGGGGTTTCCTGAAGCTTAGGTGAATGAAGCGTAACTTAAGACAACCTTAGGTGATTCATTCAGCGGCAAGCCAAACCACAACCTGGCATAAACTGCAGTAGCTTGAGTACAGCAAGTCGGAAAGCCTGACTTCCGGCCTTAGCTGAACTTGACATTTCAGTCTCTCCAACGCAGCAGAAACTTCCCTCAGTAAATACCCCTGCGTTGAACATTGACCAAGTATGGGAGGCAGAGCCAACACCACGGCCGCTCCCTTCACCCACTTTGGCCTCTCGGCCTCTCTTCCATTGTTGAGTGACATAAGCACGTTGACTTGCTGAAAGCAGGTTAGTAAAGTGAAGCTCAGATTGGTTTGGTAACTAGCTCAAGCTCACACAGCTATCGAGTGGCAGAGCTTGGATCTGAACTTTAGCCGATGCGACTCCGGAAGCCATGCTTTTAGCCAATTGCTTGTATGTAGTACTCCAGAAGGAATCTGACCTCACCTCATGGCCCTCATGAACAAGCCCCTCCCCAATTCACACACACAAAAAGGCTCTGGCACTTCCAAACCCCAACTGCAAAAGGAATATCATCTTTTAAATTATGTCTAAAAGCTAACCTGTTTCAAGCGTGAGTCACTGTGGAGGAGGGAGAAATAATTTCACACACCGAATGGCCCAGTAACCTGATACACAATCAGCAATGAAGAAAAAAAAATTTTTTTCCACCTCAGGTTTCCCATGAATTAGTCACAGATAAATCAGTCAGTGTTTGGTGTCACAGCTGCCAGGAACTTCAGCTAGAGCATGAGTCAAAGTATGTGTAGAAATCCAGGCTGTGATATGCTCTTTTGGTGTGACTGGCAGAAAGGGGTCTCTCCACACACAGACTCTCTCTCTCTAAGTGACGCCAGTCAAGAAGGAGAGGACAGGATGGCCCAGGTTCTAAGAGCCACTCAGTACAAGGAGCGTCCTGCAGACAAACTCTCAGGCTTCCCACAGATGTCCCCTTGTCCCCTTGCTCACCCCTCCCGAAAAGGTTAACTTAAACAAATCCCACTGTTGTAAATACAAGTAATGCACCTAAGCCGTGGGCTTGGTGCTGCTGCTGCCTTTAAAGTCTCTCTCTCTCTCTCTCTCCCTCTCTCTCTCTATGTGTGTGGGGGGTTGAGGTGTCCCACTGTGCACAGAGGCACAAGTGTGCCACAGTATGAATGTGGACATCAGAGAATAACGTGGAGGCCCGTCCTTGCCTTCGACCCTTTTTTGAAACAGTGTTTCTTTGTTGCCCTATTAGTGCCTAGGAATTCTCCTGCCTCTATCTGCCTGCAGGAACCCTGGGATTAGAGACACGTGCAACATTGTATCCAACTGTTAGGTAGGCTCTGGGGATTTGAATTCGGGTTTTTTGCTTAAAGGGCAAGCATAACCATCTCTGCAGTCGAAGTGGGGACCTTACTTGTTCTTCATTATAAGAAGCAAACAGTAACAAACACTAGGGGGTCACAAAATGGTTTGGTAGGTGGGAAACAAATGTCACTTTTTTTTAAACTATATTTTTATTTTTGTATATATTAATTACAGTTTATTCACTTTGTATCCCAGCTGTAGCTCCCTCCCTCATTCCCTCTTCATCCTACCCTCCCTCCCTCCTCTCCTCCCATGCCCCTTTCCAAGTCCACTGTTAGGGTAGGTCTTCCTCCCCTTCACTCTGACCCTAGCTCACCAGGTCTGATCAGGACTGGTTGCATTGTCCTCCTCTGGCTCAGGCAAGGCTGCTCCCCCTCAGGAGGCGGTAATCAAAGAACCAGCCACTGAGTTCATGTCAGAGACAGTCCCTGTTCTCCTTACTAGGGAGCCCACATGGACACTGAGCTGCCATGGGCTACATCTGTGCAGGGGCTCTAGGTTATCTCCATGAATGGTCCTTGGTTGGAGTGTCAGTCTCAGAAAAGAGCCCTGTGCCAGATATTTTGGTTCTGTTGCTCTCCTTGTGGAGCTCCTGTCCTCTCCAGGTCTTACTATCTCCCCCTTCTTTCATAAGATTCCCTGCACTCTGCCCAAAGTTTGGCTATGAGTTTTAACATGTGCTTTGATACACTGCTGGGTAGAGTCTTTCAGAGGCCCTCTGTGGTAGGCTCCTGTCCTGTTCCCTGTTTTCTCCTTCTTCCAGTGTCCACCCTGTTTGTCTCTCTGAGTGAGGACTGATCATTTTACCCAAGGCCCGCCTTCTTGCTTAGCTTCTTTAGGTGTACACTTTTTAATCTTACAAGGGAACCCATTTTCTGTCATTAAACTCCATTACTAGTCATTTATTCCCAGTGCAACTCTTTGGTGATATCTTTGAAAAACTTTAGAATTTTGTTGCTTTCTTTTCTTTTCTTAATTTGTTTTTGTTTTTGTCAACAGGGTTTCTCTGTGTAGCCCATGCTGTCCTTGTACTCTTTATAGACCAGGCTGGTCTTGAACTCACAGAAATTCACCTGTCTCTGCCTCCTGAGTGCTGGGATTAAAGGTTTGTGCCACTACATTCAGTTAGACAATAATTCAATTTCTATGAGAAATGATTGTGTCTATTTCTAAATGTCGATCTCTTCTTTGGTCCCTGACCTCTGGATTTCTGTCATTTCTCTGCCAATCCCTGTAAGCAAAGCTGTTTGCTCTTTTTAAATCACAGCTTCTTCCCATTTTCTGCATCACAAAAGCCTCCAGCCACTATCCATTCTCTTCGAGATAAAGCTGCACAAAACTGTTTTTGAAGCCATCCTATCTTTTCGATTCTGCACAAACTGTCCATCTACTCTAAGCAAGTTTGTGTGATCATTTCCTGAGCTTGCCTGCCTCCCCCTCTTTATGCCTGTGGACTTTTCCCTCCCAAAATGTAACCTCATTTGCCTCTGCCAACCCAACTCTGATTCACCAGGCTGAGCCCAGCCCCGAGGCATCCTGAAAACCCAAGCCAACTGAAATCTGCCTCTTAGGATGGGAGCTTACTATAGATGTTCTCCAGAAGACTCCACCCAGCATGGGATCGAAGCAGATGCTGACACTCACAGCCAAACTTTGGGCAGAGAGCAGGGAGTCTTATGGAAGGAGGTAGGGATAGAAGGATACAGAGGGGACAGGAGCTCCACAAGGAGACCAACAAAGCCAAAAAAAAATCTGGGCCCAGAGGTCCTACAGAGACTGATGCACCAACCAAGGACCATGCATGGAGGGGACCTAGATCCTCTGCTCAGATATAGCCCATAGACAGCTCATTCTCCATGTGGGTTCCCTAGTAAGGGGATCAGGGGCTGTCTCTGACATGAACTCTTTGCCTGTTCTTTGATCACTTCCGCTGGTAGGCAACCATGCCAGCCCACTGAGGAAGAGGATCCAGGCAATCCTGGCAAGACTTTATAGGCTAGGGTCAGATACTAGGGGAAGAGGACTTCCTTTTCAGTGGACTAGGGGAGGGGGAGGTGGGAGAAGAGAGAGGGAAGGTGGGACAGTGAGGAGATGAGGGAGGGGGATAAAAAGAAAAAGTATTCGTTGCTGGGAATGCGCCTTTCTCAGTCACTGTTTTTGGTTCCTTTTCCCACGTGCATTTCTTCTACCTTCCCACTCAGTTTATAAATTTTGTTAGAGCAGGAAAACAT